>NC_139254.1:60199542-60799542 GCF_977018435.1 Lepisma saccharinum | reverse complement strand
ATATAAAGTATTACCGTTAGGAGGAAATGGGCCACGATTAGTTGAAAGTTATGAGAGGAGGTTGGAGTTAAAAGCGTTACAGGAATACTGTTTTTGTGCTAATTCGAAGCTCGAAGTAAACTGTAATATGTAGGGCGTTGTGGAGACGTTACTCAATCTGACCAGTGCTAACCTAACCAGCTTATTTTAGCCAAATCTATCGTAATGTAATAGTGGATCATGAGCAACCTAACCAATGAATGTTAACTTGTTCAAAGAATTACTATATCACATTGTATGGACAAAACAATAATCGATTTGTTATTAGTCACAAATAATGGAACTCCGGTATTGAAGATGGTGCAAGGGCAAAGTGAATTCGTAAAGTGACTGGCTACTAAGAGTTTGCAAGCAGATATCCGTGTACTTCAAATAATCAACAATTGTCCTTGACCTCGCGTTCTGTTTGTACGAAATAAGCGAACAGAAATCGTATGAATTGTGAATTTCAAAACTTCACTCACAAGGAAAACTGTAAACGTTTTTTTCTTGTGTATGTATCTTTTACACCTCGCATGCAGACAATACGTTCATTTTGATTGAAAAAAAATGTGTAAAGAAACATAATGACAAATATGTATACTGTGTGAGAAATGTCCATTTGTATTATGCATACTGAATTTGTAGCACACTTGATATCTGTAACAGATACGAGCAAGCAATTAAATATAAACAAGACTTACCTTTTAGTTCTTTCTTGCTTTTCACGTTCACGACGTATTCTTTGGGACAGTGCTTTTCTAGAGCGAAATGGGTGTCTTTTACTTCCATAATTTTGTCTCACTTTCCCCATTTTCAACACACAATCATTCAAACATGACAATCAACGTATTGTAATAACATACGGAATGTAAACTTGGCAACAGCGTTTGATATAAATATCTTGAGGATGAAACGCCACTTCAAAAATTATTAATATAAGAACTAGTTTATGGACGCTCAAACTGAGTTTAAATTTACACACAGTGCTCCTAATACTTGAGACAAGAAACATGTGAAGACCGTTTCGTAAAAATCATCCTTAATAGACTGGCAACTTTAAAAAAATGCACCGGTATTAACAAAACTACCACTTCAGCGCCATCTGTATGCAGCAGTTTGAACATGACGGAGACCTTTTATTTTCTGTTATTTACTTAAATCCCTTCAATCGTAACAAAATTATAAGGTTTACATGTTCTAGTGAATAAAACAATCTTTTATGTCGGAAAATTTCTTCCTTACCGAATCTATATTAGTTGTATGGCTATCATTAGAAATTTGGGTCTATGCTTTAGCATGGCTTTAGAACCCCCTTAAGTGCTCAATCGATAATGTTAAAGTAGTTCTTCAATCTATTTAAAACATTACTTGGATCAGCCAAAAATTCACCATTATTTTATTTTTATCAAGGTAACTTTAGGTTGCCACCCTTTCTAAATTCATTGTAGAATTTATATAAATCTCTGATAATTTCATTATTGCTGTTTGCTTCAATTTCGTTCATTTTGCTTTTCAAGCGATCTCCTTTTTTTACTTCTAAACATTATACCGGATGAGTCACTTAAATTACCACCGGAAATGGTTTGTGAACAACAATAAATATTGAAAAACTGCTTTCGCAGATATATAGTGACCAAATGTTTTGGGGATCGTTGAAAGGGGCTCATGAAATTAATGGACACAATACGTTCAACTACGTAAGGAAGTACGATTTTCAACAGAAACTTAATTTTTTTATGGAAACCCACATTTTATTTTCAGCTCACTTGAAAGTACGGAAAAAGTCAATAAGAATGGCGTTTGTTTTATTGTAATACGTCAAGTAGTTCTCAAGTAATTCTAACGTGAAGTCGAGCGTGAAGGCGTATCCCCACTATGCCTGTCGGCAGAGCCGAGAGTAAATGCTGTTATGCATTCAGCCCGCACGCTTGGGCTGCATTTTTCCTACACTCGCCATAGATAATTATCATCTCGGTCTTTTCAGATTTTGAAAATACTATTTTCTCAGCAACAGTTCTGACGTAAGTACATTATCACAAACGTCTGGTTAATCAGTGTACTTTGTTACGCCCTTAAATCAATTTGAAAGAAGAAAGAATGAAAAATGTATAAGGTGCAAAGTTTAATAGTTGAAAACTGAAAGATTTGTCATGACCAAACGAGAAGAGTTTATTGTTCCGATGTACTGAAAATTATGACGTAAATGAATGAACGCCAATTAAAAATTAGAAAGATGTTAATGTACTAACATTTATGTATGTAACTGATGGCGGAATGTTTACAATTTATACTTTTTTAATTAACAAATACAGAACCTTTTAGATAATTTGTCAAAGCATGCTTATGTACAAACTACACATTTTATTGTAACCCGCAGTTGTTGGAACGTAACAACTTTCCTAAGCACAACGCACAGTATGCATAAGAGTAACATGTTTGTTACGATACACGAATGGCGTCAAAAGGGGGATATGTATGTTACGACACACGACTCAACTTGTGAGAATGTTTCTTTCAAGCGTCAACTTCACGTTACAAGTACTTGAGAACTACTTGACGTATTACAATGTAAGAAACGCCATTCTTAATGATTTTTTCCGTACTTTCAAATGAGCTAAAAATAGAATGGGGTTTCCATAAAAAAACTAAGTTTCTGTTGAAAATTGTACTTTCTTACGTAGTTGAACGTATTGTGTCCATTAATTTCATGAGCCTCTCTCATACCTATATATCTGCGAAAGCAGTTTTTCAATCTTTATTGTTGTTCACGAAATATTTCCGGTGGATATTTTAGGTAACTCACCCGGTATTTTCTTAAATTTGTATCATCAGAGTTCTTTAACCACTTACAGTCCGGCCAAGGGAAACGAAACTAGCTGCAAAGTACGATTCCAAACGCGAGACGGGAAGCAGGTAGAACACCACCCTGTGGCTTTTGCTTGCTACGGTTCGCTTGCTGTGTTTATTACTGCTTCCTGCGTCTCTTACGATTCGTAACAAACCGTTTCGAAGTGGAACGAAGAAAACTGTGACGTTTTGGTCCCTGTTGCACATTCTACAAAACGCCAGAATGCCAAAAACCATTCAGTTACTACATTTTCTTTATTCTATTTATAATACTTTGCATAATAATACAATTATTAGTGAATACTATCCTGATTACTGCTGTGTACATTTGTGCTAATTATAATATTTACTAAGGAGACCAATTTAATTGAATGATCCGAAATAAAGTTACTGGTTTACAAACAAGTTTATCTACTAATATGACGTAATAAATACTTTCCTGACATGTACAGTTTGCTTATATAGTATATGGATGGTTATTTTTTTTCATTCTGTGCCCTTACATAATTCGTAAACATCTCTACGTATTTTGGCGGCAATGTTACTACGTTTGAAACTTCTTTGTTGTTTCCACAGCAGACGATTTTCACGAAACCCGCTTCCTGACCAAAATGCCGTCACCCGCATTTTGCCAATGAACACGTCCAGTTGGCGCATGCGCACTTCCGTCCATGGTCTCAGCTAAGGCAGCCGGGCAGTACTAGTCTGATTTCTCATTTCTATTAGATTATAACAAACCTTCGGGTTTTATAAGGCGAGAGAGTTAGTTAGAGTCAGAACACTGAACTGAATATCAAATCTTGTATACTAAGACTATACCAAGTTTCTTAATGTAGTCTTAGCGAAGATTTGTAGTATTTGCTTTTTCTGAATAAATTATGTTAAGTAAATCATCCACACGCAGTGTTTGTTCTCAGTAGTACTACTTTTTATCCTGGATGATAAGCAAGGTGTGTAGGAGGATGAGGCTAACGTTTCAAAGTTTCAAAATCACTTGGAATTGAAGTTCGTAGAACGTAAGGTTGCGGGAAGCAGTAATTTTTTTGCAACATTTTGTCTGGAAAGCAAGTTGTGGAAGTTGTCTTTCTCGTAAATTGTGGCTATTGAGTTTTCATGTGTTCATGTGTTTATTTTGCTATCAAACCAAATTGCTCTTTCTCTCTTCCACACCCTCTTCTCTTTCTTTCTCTTTTTTGATGTGTTATTCTACTTCATACGTCTTCTATCTTTACTTCTTTTAATTTCTCTATCTATTTCTTTCTCTTTTTAATTCTCTCTTTTTCACTCTATTTCCCTCCTTCACCCTTTCCTTTACCTCTCTTCCTATTTTTATGTCTTAGAGAAACATAATTCGAGAGTATTTGAAAATAACATCCTTAGGAAAATATTTGAACATAAAAGACATGAGGAGAAGGTGAATGGAGAAGGTTACATAATTTAGAACTACATAATTTGTATTCATGTCCAGATATTATTAGAATGATTAAATCAAGAAGACTTAGATGGGCAGGCCATGTGGCACGAATGGGAGAGGAAAGAAGAGTTTACAGGATTCTTGTTGGGAAACCTGATGGTAAGAGAAGGGAAGGCCAAGACGAAGATGGAGGGATAACGTTGAAATGGACCTAAAGGAAATCGGTAAGAAAGGAAAAGATTGGATAGATCTTGCCCAGGATAGGGACAGATGGAAAGGTTGTGTCGCTGCAGTCATGAACCTTCGGGTTTAAGAAGGCTAGAGAGTAGTAGTAGTATCTTCTTTCATTATGCCATTTTATTTGTTTTTCTTCAGGTTTGTTTTCTGGTCTCTCTCTCTCTCTCTCTCTGTGTGTCTGTCTGTGTGTGTGTGTGTGTGTGTTTGTGTTCAGTGGCGAACATTCCCTTCGAAAGAGGGTACCGGAAGCTACATAAAACCTGTCTACCCCTTCATATTTCAAGTGTGTGTGTTCATGTATGTGCAACACTTTATCTTTCATTTCACCCTCACTATCTCAACAAAAATGTTCAATATCAGTTAACCCCCCCCCCCCCCCACAGCTCTCGCTACTTCAGAAAATATGAAGTGTTCGCTATGCTACTATGTTTGTGTGTATGTTTGTACACTCCTGTTCAGAAAATGTGGCACAGACTTCAACTGTCCGACCTTCTAACACTTTACGTGAACAGGTAAACGATGTACTTTCCAACATGCCAGGAAGTGATGTGATCAGCATCATGCTCCGGCCGCCTTTATCCCCCAGGGTTTCTCCCAGGTACCCACTTAGTTGAGGCTCGTGAGCCGCAGAGTCGCTTATGCGGGGACAAGGCCGGAAAATTTCCTACCTTAAATCACTCACCCTGAGAATCGAACCGGGTCTCCCGCGTGGCAGTCAGACGGCCTATGATCTACCACCGTGGTTCCCATGTGAATAGGAGTGTACATATAATACATCTTGTAGAGGAGCAGCATGAGTATGTATATATGTATACATAATACACGTTATCATCCACTTCATTTGAAACAAGATACAGCCGTTGATGACTAAGGAAATTGTGTCAGACAATTGAAGGCAGCTTTCAGACCGACACGGCACGGGAGCTTCATGCCGAAGTGAAAACGACAAGTGACGCGGACACCTCCAGTCTATGAAAAAACATTCACTTCCATGGGCGTCCGGAAGGGGGGGCAAGGGGCGGTCCATGCCCCCCTTGAAAATGAATGTGTAAATAAAAATTATATATTTCACGCATAATTTCATTTCAATCACAGTAATTTATGTATTATAAATTCGTTGAAGAAACATGATAATTTCAGACTTAAATAGTATTTTTTGAGGGGGCATCACTATTCTGGAGAAAAATATGTGTCCTTTGCTCCCCCGACCGAAAAAGAATACCTCGCTTGACCCTCCCTGGAAAAATCCTGTGGACGTTCATGTTCACTGCGTATGCCCGACCACCAGACCGAGGCTATACGATGTAGATATTGAAACGAAAAACGGTTAGTCGGGGCGATACGTGGTCACTTCGGCAAGAAAGGTTGCCGTTATATCTGCATCTTTATTTTAAGAAACAAAATTTTCAGTCAAATTCAATATGCAGTATGATATTTACCACACAATCAAAACAACTCTTTTTTCAATGTCAATTCGTTGACGGTAGTTTACAATCATTTAACCAACTGATGATAACAAGGCTGCATTGAACCCGCAGTTCTTTACATTGGACGTTTATCTTTCTGACGAGGAAGATAAAGTAAAGTGTCCCTGTCAACGTCTTGCCGACAAATCGGCGTCTTCAGCTAAAGTCTATTCGTAGTCGCTTACCTTCGGAGATATTTGAATAGGGGCGTCCTCAAATAGGGTTGTGACCACAGGCGTAGCTACGGGGTGTGCCGGGTGTGCCTAGGCACACCCTAATGGGCTGCTTTATCAAAGAGAAGTAAAGACAGATATTTCAATAAGAGAGAAAATAAGCAGCAGTTTGTAAGAAGTTGAAAATGTCATTACTTGGTACAAACGTGTGCATTATCGCTGATGAAACTAGTGTCTATAGTTTTTCGATTTTTTGATGTCATTGGAGAAAGAAGATTTTTACTGAATTATACTCTGTACTACAGCGCTTTTCTTCTATACCTGTCACAAGCTGCACGTGTGAGAGAGCTTTCTCCAAGCTTTTCCAAGTTAAAACTAAATTAAGAGCAACTCAGAAGCAGGATAGATTGGAAGTCCTGCTCTTGCTATTTGTGGAACAGGAAAAAGCTTAGTCTATTGATGTAAATGAAGTTATTGATGAGTTTAAGAACATTGTACCTTTTGACAGACGTCTCTTGTTATATATGACGTATATTTTGATGTATTTGTTTGTAACATTTATGAACATTTTGTGTGTGTGTAATTTCTATGCAATTTGATTTTTTCTACTACATATATTCAGAAATTTTCAACACTGTCATTTAGTGAATTTATATTCCTTTACAAACATCAGTGCAGTTAAAGAGCCAAGTGATTGTGTTGCAAAATATGCTATTAAAAAGGTACAAGACCTCATTTTTTTCCCTATGTGCACACCCAAATATAAAGTTCTAGCTACGCCTATGGTTGTGAGGATTCCTTCCTTTTCGTCCATCTTTCCAAATATGAAAAACAACATCAGATACGGAGAAAGAGAGTGCATGAAGCACTTGTTACTAACAAAGGTGCCTATTTCTCTTGAATTCTAGGATGACCAAGCAAGTGCCGATTTATGCCATAAGGAAACAATGTCTTAAGAAACAATCTGGGCAGTTGTTGTTGAGTTTTTCATCTTTAAATCCACTTTGTGCACAGACAGACTTATGGGGACTGGTCCTTCAGTTTAAAAAGGGCCACCATATGACCCTCCATGGGATATAGAACCTGGAATCCCTTGATTACGTGCAGATGACGTTAGCACTACGCTACCGGGAGGCCAGGATTATTGTTGTTATTATTATCATTATTGATGCTATTATTCCTGTTAGTGTTATTACCATTCTCATTATCATTGTTACTGCAGGAGTCAGCTATATAGCTCAATGGAGCCTGCGGGTGGAAATATTGATATATTCAATACAGAGTACGTTTGAGTTGCTGTTTTAAGTCCACTTTATGCACAGTAAGGCTAATCGAGACTGGACCTACAGTTTAAAGTAGGATCCGAACCACTTGTGCCTCCACTGGGTATCGAACCCGGGACCCCTTGATTACAATGACGCTACCACTGCGCCATGGGGGAGGACCATAATACAGAGTACGTATTTGTAAATAATATAATGTATAAAAGTGCCATTTTGACTTACTTTTGTTAATATTTTTGTGTTATTTTGTAATTTTTAATTTTTTTCTTCTCATTGTTAACAATTTAGCGTAAAATGGCCATTTATGCTGTATCTGGGATTTTCTCAATAAGTAAATAAATAATCATGACCGTAAAGATGAATGAAAACACGAAATTGATGAAGGAACACTCGCGAAGGAACACTCGCAAAGAACACCCACAAGAGGATATGTTCAGCCCTTTAAGATATGAAGTGTTGGAGCAAATGATTAGGTCAACCAGTCTAGCATGTGTTCCTCTTCTCACCACTTCAAAGAGAAAATGACGTCAACCTGGATATTCTGTTCAGCTCAAACAACCATTAATCTTTTTGTCAGCAAATTCGTGTCACATAGCTTGAGTTGGCCTTTTTATTCAATGTGAAGAATAAACCGAGAGACAATGTACATGGGATGTTCAAATCTTTATATTTCCATGAACGACATCATTTCTCACAAATTAATATATTCTGAAATTCTTATCGCAAATTTATTTCCCCAAACTATTCCACACCCGTTTCCACTATTATAAATCTCAATTTCCTATGCAACATATAATACATATTACACAATTTGAACTCCAAGTAAAACCTCTGAAAACTTTCCCTGATTTCCCTGTGTATTTAATTCACATTAGTTACTACTTGACTGAGTATTACGATGCAAATGAATCTCAATCTTGAAATGACATTTTCTTAAATAAATGTTTCATTTTTTTAAATATTTGCAATTACCATTTCTACCACTATTGGCTAATCGCGACGATGAATTAGTGATGATATCAAGGGCCACAGGGAGTAGCCCCCTGAGATTTCTGGAAAAAGTGAATGTATTCGAATGGTGAAATTGTAGCGATATTTTATGACAAAAAATAGTATTTTCTATTACTTACAGGCCATAAGTTGTTATCATTTTTCAATATCCTTCGGCACGTATACATATGGATCAGAGGTAATACCAGAACAGTAGATTCAGTGCTGACTGATTGATATCTGTGCATTGTGAAAAGGTACAAAAAGACAAATAACTGTTCATCAACAAAGTGATAGATGTTTATTTAAAGGAAGAAAGGCAAATCCAGTTTCTATCACAATATAGTAGACTCGAGTCTGGACTTGTACACAACGCCAAACTTTTGACAATTCAATTATAATTTTATGATTTGTAAAGTGTTAGTAATAGCATGTTACGTTCCTGGTAACTCTTCTTACCGTTTACTCCAGTAGCCGTGGACATGAAGACTCTAATGGTCTACAATGAAACCTATCTCAAGGTAGGTTTAGTAAGACTCCAACCAAGGTTCGTAAAGATTTGTGATAAATGTTTATTAAGCCACTTGAACACTTACAACGAGTAGGTACATGACTCGTAACTGGAACTTGAAAATCAGCTATTTGTAGAAATCTAGGTTTTACAGAAGAGCGGCATACACCTATAGGCTTAAACCTATACAACGTCTTCCTAGACGTGGAGTTATCACCTGAGATGGCCAATTTAGGTTTTACAGAAGAGCGGCATACTCCTATAGGCTTGAACCTATATCACTTCTTCCTAAATTGGATCTTTCATCCCATTCGGCCAACCTAGGGTTTACAGAAGAGCGGCTTACAGCTATAGGATTGAACTTTCTTCCTAGGTTGGAACCGTTCCTACTTGGCCAGTCCAGGTTTTACAGAAGAGTGTCTTACACCTATAGGCTTAAACCTATATAACTTCTTCCTAGGCTGACACAGACAAGCCAAAATACGTCGTATTTATACTCAAGTTTCCAGTCTTGAACACCGACCTTTAGGTAATTTCCTAATACAATATTCAGAATTATAACAAATAGATATTCGACAAATACATAGTTTTGTTTTGAGTAATTTACAATGAAAGTTTACATATTCATTTGATTTAACAATTATTTCTTTAACGTTGATAAAATTCTTACATTTTGGAAAATATACTCAACTCAACTACGATTTATTGGACTTACAGCTTACATGTGGCTGTTTATGCCCAGCATACATTATAAGTACATAAGATACGTTTTTAATATAAATTTTACACACAAAGTTCATAAACGCTCTTAAATACAATTTTATATAACTACATTAACTCATTCAGTAACAAAAATATATTATAATTTTATATCAGCTTTTCTCAAAAAAGCAAGTATAACATATCCAATTCTAATATCTGGAGCATACAACATTGAAGTCATATTAATAGGGAAAGGAACATTAATTTTTGACAATGTTTTGTATAAAGTCTTTCTTCTCTCTGAGTGAATTGGACATTCCAAAATAATATGATGAGCATCACCCCTTAAATCACCACAGTCACAATTCGGAGATTTTAAAATGTGTATTTTAAATAAATGATGATATGTTCTCGCGTGACCACTTCTTAGTCTATTTATTAAAACAATTGCATTTCTTGAACCTTTACAATTATAAAACCAAGGTTTTTTCCTAGTGTAATCAACATAAGGACGATAACTTTAACCAACGCTTTCTAATGCATTATTACACCATAAGTTCCATTCTTCAAAAATTTTCTTCTTAACCCTCGGCAAAAGATCTGTGTAATGCAATGGTAACTGGATTGTTTCATTCAATTGAGCAGCTTGTTTTGCATATCTGTCTGCTTGTTCATTTCCGTAAATATTAATGTGTAATTTTACCCACACATAATGAACTACCTTTCCATTGCTAATTAAACTATTAGTTGCACGAATACAATTGATGACATATGGTGATATTTTAAATAAATTTTTATAATTAGAAGAGGAAGAAGAAGAATATGTATTCTATAGCATGTTATTGATTGGTTGTTATAGTATCCGTGTGTAAGATGTACGTGAATGGCTTCCAGGCATTAAAGTTATGTTGTTAATTTGAACCTACGTGTTTGTATGTCTGGTAAATGTATAGATAAGAATTCACACACAACAAAACAAGGCTTACATCTATGGCGCAGTCGTACAGGATATTCTTGGTGATTCTTCGTAAGAAGAAGTATGGATGAAGACGTCGCGAAGAGTACACGACGATCATCATTCCAGCATAGGTTTATGCAAGGAGAAATTGTGTCGGCTTGATCAATTTCTACGGTAAGAACCAAGATTACACGGTTTGTGTACTATTTACAATAATTGCACAAGGGTAAGGTTCAATCAATGCGATACAAATTGTGTCTACGGCGTAGATTACAATAATTGTACAAGAACAAAGTTTAAATCAGTGTGATACGGATTGTGTTTAAGATATTGTGATATTTAGTTGACCACAATTATGAATATGTTCGGTTTGAATTTATTCTCTGAGTTCCGGCCAGATTCGGAAGAAATAGAAGATTATTTAACGAGGTTCGAACAGTCTTGCTTGGCTCATGATGTTAATGAAGCCAGGAAGGTACCCATACTGATTGCAGTTATAGGGTCTGAAGCTTTCAAAGTGCTGAAGAACATCCTTGCACCTGAACCAGTCGAACGGCAAACGTATTCGATCCTCAAGAACAATCTGCTTAAACATTATGGCCAGAGAACAAACAAATATGTGGAACGTTTTAAGTTCAGGCAATGCATGCAGGAAAGCGGCGAGGATGCAACACGATTTATGGTACGTGTTAAGCAACAAACACTTAAATGTAGTTTTGGCCAGTACTTACAGGAAGCCATTGTAGAGCAAATAATTGTAGGCGTTCGGTCTGACGCCATTAGAAAGAAATTACTTTCTGAACCTACATTGACTCCAGCAAAATGTCAAGATATTGTGCTTCGAATGGAATTAATTGAACGGGAAACACAAATGTTCACACATCGTGAAAAGGAATGTAGTTCTAATGTAGTTGCATTTGCTGGGACACAGAAATTTAAACCATGTTTCCAGTCCTCGCAAGCGCACAAAAAGAACTTCGTTAATCCTCAGAATAGAAGTTATAAAAGCATTAAAGAATGTGATAGATGCTCCAGAAGGCATTATCTTGGACATTGTCCAGCAAAATATTCGATATGTTCATTTTGCAAAAAGAAAGGTCATTGGCATGTAAAATGCAAGTTTAGGAAAAATAATGGTGGAGTTGCGAGTAAGACAATTACAAGTGATCAAATATCTACGCCTAATATTAAACCTTTAGAAGCTATTGTTGAACAAAACATACATAACGAATTTCATGATTTGTCTTTATTGCACGTTGAAGTCAGTGATTCTCATCCGCCAGAAGATAGTACTTGCACTATTTCATCGAACACAGAAAATACGCAAGTGGAAGATGCAACACTCACTCGTTCAAAAGCAAGGAGTGTTAGTTTCAAGCCAAGAGCACAAGCTATAGATGGCACTAATGTTCTTGTGTCAGCAGAACCGTGCATAGTTGATTTGTGTATTGATAAGCGAATTGTACAATGTGAACTAGATACTGGATCTACAGTTACTTTGTTTAATAACAAGTATTTCAAACAATTGTTTCCACATAGGCGAACACAATTTACTTCACTAACGTTACGAGGCGTGAATAATGATACGTTAAAGTTGAAAGGTCAAACCTTAGTGGATTTATCATTGAATGATGTATTGTATAAATTGCCGGTTATATTGTGTGAAGAAGAACTGCGTTATCCGTTGATTGGACGTTCATGGCTCGACAGTATTCATCCGGGTTGGAGAAAACTGTTAACACAATGTAATACTGTGTTGACAAACACGGGATCTGAACGAAAGAATAACGGAGATATTAATACTAAAATACCGGAAAGTGAAGGTTTGAGAACAGCTAATTTATTATCTAGCAAATATGCTAGAGTTTTTGATGGTGATCTATCAAAGCCCATCACACCGTTTAAAGTTGATATACCTTTGAGAAGGAATGCTTCGCCTGTTTTTAAACGACACTATGAAGTTCCATATGGACTACGAGATAAAGTGGAAAGTGAAATAGCGAAGTTGGTCGAAATAGGACTCTGGGAGCCTATTATGTACTCTGACTGGGCATCACCTCTCGTCGTAGTTAAGAAAAAAGATGGTTCATTACGCCTTTGCGTTGATTTTTCTGGTACTGTCAATAAAATGACTGAAAATGTGAAATTTAACATAGCCAAGCCAGAAGACATCTTTGTAAAATTAAGGGATTGTACACATTATAGTATTATAGACCTTCAGATGGCTTATTGTCAGTTGATGTTGACTGAAGAGGCGCAGCACATCACAGTCGTCAATACTCATGTTGGATTATTCCGGATAAAGCGACTCTGCTTTGGAATCTCTATTAGCGCGGACATATTCCAGATGTGTCTTGCAAAGATATTAGGAGATACTCCTGGTGTTTCCTTTCATTTTGATGATGTAATCATCGGTGGAACTTCGGAACGTGAGTGTTACAATAGAACATGTGCTGTACTGTCAAAATTAGATGCACATAACGTAAAAGCAAGTTTAACGAAATGTGTATTTGTTGCCTCTCAAGTTGAGTATCTCGGATACACTATTAGTAAAGATGGAATTATTCCATCTGAGAAGAATTGGGACGCAGTGGTTAATTGTCCAGTACCACAGAATTCTTCGCAGCTACGTTCGTACTTGGGAATGTTGAACACTTTTAGAAAGTTCATCCCTAATCTTTCGGCCAAGATACGCCATATTACAGGACTTTTGAAGAAAAATGTAACTTGGGATTGGTCGAAAGAGTGCGTTCAAGAGTTTGCTCACATATCACAGGAACTTAAAGAACTACAACCTATAATACCTTATGATCCTTCAAAACCAGTAGTGTTAATTTGCGATGGATCACCTTATGGATGCGGAGCAAGACTTTGTCATCGAGTAGATAGAAAAATTCAAACAATTGCATGTGCATCTACAACGTTGTCAGAAGCCGAGCAGCGTTATGCTCAAATTGAACGTGAAGCATTGAGTGTAATTTTTGGAATTAAGAAATTCCATAAGTTTTTGCAGGGTCAACAGTTTGAAATTGTGTCAGATGCCAGTGCTATTAAGTATATATTTAATCCTGATAGAGGTATCTCGAAACACACATCGAACCGACTATTAAGATGGTCATTATTCTTATCGGGGTATAATTACCGTGTAGTTTCTTCGTCGCATGTACCTGTGGCGGACATGTTGAGTCGGTTACCACAACAAAGTGAAGCTCCAATAGACATAGACGCGACAACTTGCAACAGCGTTGACACACGTGATTCAAAAATCTCTTTGAATGAATTTAATAAAGCCACATTAGAAGACCCACTGTTAAACAAGGTAATTTTGTTTGCCAAACATGGTTGGCCAAATAGATTATCTGTAGAAGATATTCAATCCGGATTGGGTGTTTTCCTCGAGCGACGACGTCTTTTATCTGTGGAGGATGATTACCTTAGCTGGATGGGAAAAATTGTTGTACCATCCATATTACGTGAAAAGGTATTAAAATTACTACATTGTAATCATTCAGCATCTCGTGTTATGAAAGATGCAGCTTCGTCAATATACTGGTGGCCAAAGATGCTCAAGGACATAGACAAATATGTTGATAATTGCAATATTTGTCAATCGGAACGGAGGAAAGTAAGAAAAGGCCCTATAAATGAGTGGCCAGAAGCTTCACGCGTAGCAGAGAGAATACACGTAGACCACTTTTTCTTCGGAGGAAAGAAATTTCTTATTCTAGTCGACGCATTCAGTAAATGGGTTGACATATGGCCAGTTCATTCTCTAGATTCGGCGGAAACCATACGTTGGATATTACAATCTTGTTCTTACTTAGGCCTACCAGACAATATTGTGTCAGATAATGGTCCTGCGTTCAGTAGCCTAACTTTCCAGAACTTCTGTTCACAATACGGAATAAGGCACTTAACCATACCTCCGTACCATAGTCCGAGTAACGGAATGGCCGAGAGATATATTCGGACCGTTAAAGACCACTTGAGAAAATTGGTATTGGAACACCCCAATTTAAGTTCATTACAAATGGACGCGAGGATCGCGGAAGTTCTTCTGTTTTTGAGAAATTCCAGATTAGGAGAAACTCAAAGTTTGCCTTCTGCTTCCGTGTTGCGATTTCAACCAAGACTCTGGTGGATGGTAACAGATATGACTGAGCGGGAAAGGCGAATGGATCGCCCACCATTTCTTGGATCACGGCGGAGCCGAGTAGAGAGGAAGACACTTGACAAAACTTATCTTGCATATCTTCCGAATGATCCAGTCTGGGTGCAGACCCCGAAGGTAAATTCGCCCAAGCATGTACCAGGAATGGTATTGTCTAGAGTCGGCAACAGCCTAATATATAAAGTGCAGTTGTTCGACGGATCGACACGAACGGTACACGTCAGGTGGCTACGAAAACGTGAGTGTGAACCAAACACCTCAACAGATCTACCTGATCCAAACCTTGAATCGATACCAGAAGGACAGCCGGAGGATGCAGAGGGAAGAGATAACCAAAACCAACCATATACAGACGCTGGGCACACACCAATCAGAAGATCGAATAGACTTAGGAGACCTCCTGATAGATACGGTGAGACCAGCACTTAAAACAAAACAAAAAGAGACTCCAGGAGGAGATGATAGACGCATGATAAGAGGAAGAAGAAGAATATGTATTCTATAGCATGTTATTGATTGGTTGTTATAGTATCCGTGTGTAAGATGTACGTGAATGGCTTCCAGGCATTAAAGTTATGTTGTTAATTTGAACCTACGTGTTTGTATGTCTGGTAAATGTATAGATAAGAATTCACACACAACAAAACAAGGCTTACAGACATATGGTGATATTTTAAATAAATTTTTATAATTAGATTGTATTGCTTGTAAAACACTTTGCGAATCAACCAGTATTAGAAATTTCTGTTCAGGAACTGTACCAATATAAATCAAAGCTTGATATACCGCATATATTTCTGCTGTAAATATGGATGCCTCCACTGGTAACCTAAACATTTTTGATATATTTCTTTCAGTATCATAAAGAGCTGCTCCTACTCCACTTTCAGTTTTAGACCCATCTGTATATATATGATAAAAGTCTTCCCAAGATTCTCTAAACTCAGCTGAATGATTATATTTCGGGAAATATATATTTTGAATTGGTTGTGTGGAAAATTCTAACGAGTATACTGGCAATGTTCTTGCTATGAGTACTTGACTACATTCATGATGATATTTACTAAATAGTTGTACCCAAAGCGTAGCTGATTTATCATTGGTTATTCCTGAATCATGCAGCTCTAAAAGATTTAATAAAACATCATTGAAAGGATGCCATGGTGAATGTTGAATTTTAAATAACATTTTTATAGCAATTAACTTTATCCTCACAGAAACCGAACATTCTACTGACTCCATATATACCACTACATTAGGATTACTGTTCATTAATCCCAAACATCTTTTTGGAATTTTTCGTTGCTGGACTTCTAGTGGAGAAAGTTTTGTTACTGGAAGATTACACAAGACCATTAATCCATAATCTAATACTGCTCGATAATAATTCTTATAAAACATAAGCATGCTGGTAGGGTGTGCTCCCCATTTGGTATTCGCCATAGCTTTAAATAAATGAAATATTTTATCGGATCTATTTTTCATCATATTCATTTGATACTGCCATGATAATGAAGCATCAAGGTATACACCTAGATATTTTACTTGTGAAACAATTGGAATTTGTAATCTCCTAGGAATAATGTTGAAAATATTTTGAAGACCCTTATGCTTAAATACTACTATTTTGGACTTTTCTAAAGATATTGATAATTTTTTCTGCTTTAACCATTCGTTAAATTCTATTAATTTATATTCAAACATTGAAAAGTCTTTTAAGTGATTGTTTGAGTCTAAATATATACATACATCATCAGCATATTGTAGAAACTGAAATGGGGAATCTATTATTGTTTTAATATCTGATAAATAAACATTAAATAATAATGGGCTAAGAGGACTTCCCTGTGGTAGTCCTTGTCCAATATATATTGGACCTACCATTTCTGAACCAAAATGAAAATAAAGTTGTCTTTTAGATAACAATTTCCATGTCATTATGAGTATACAATGTGGCACTTTTAGTAATTGTAGTTGTCTCAATAGAACAGTAATATCTACGTTGTCATATGCACTTTGAATATCAATAAAGGCTGAAAGTACTGATTGGTTTCTTTTAATAACGCTATAAATATGAGAAGATAATGTTACTAATGCATCCTGGGTTCCATAACATTTACGAAATCCCATTTGTCTGTGAGAAAATACCTTTTGACCTTCCATAAACCACTCTAATCTTTTTAATAAAAGCTTCTCGAAAATTTTTGCCAGTACGGAACTTAGAGCTATTGGGCGATATGACTGACCCAACGAAGGGTTTTTCCCTGGTTTTAGAATTGGTATAATAATTTGAGAGGTCCATGCAACGGGAATTTTACCCGATAGGAATATTTGATTGAAAATTTTACATAACATGCTTAGTGCATTCTGTGGAAGATTTCGTACCATAGAATACGTAATTCCATCAATGCCAGGAGCAGAATCTTTAGACCCTTGAAGAATTTCATGAATTTCATTTACAGTGATAGAGGATGTGAACCCCTTTGAGTATTTTGATGTAGATGAGAACGTGCAGAATATATTAGGAGGTTCACAGGCTGATGTAAAGGGTGTAGGAATGACTTTATTAATAAAATCGGTTTTCCATTCAGTGGACAAAGGTAAAGTCCGACTTACATGTGCTTTTCTAAGTGATCTGAACTTGCGCCATATGAAGTCTAATTTTGTGTTAGGGTTTATTTCTTCGCAATATTTTTGCCATGAAAATCTCTTAGCCTTTATATATACTTTTCTAGATTTTGCAGTAGTTCGTTTCAAATTTATCAAAGTTGCAGGTGAAGGAGCACTTACAAATTGTTTCAATGCTTGTATTCGCTTCCTTTTTGCTTGAAAACATTCTTCATTCCACCAATCTATTTTAGGAAAATTTCGATCATATTGCGGTTTTAGTCGGGGACATGCATAATCCATAACTTGAGTTATTATATCCACAAATTTATCATATTGTACAGTATATTGGCTTTGATATTCTTTAGCTGAAAATTTTAAGTCTAAAACTGAATTATATTTCATCCAATCTGCCCTCTTTACGCTCCACTTACGAATTGTTTTTTGTTTTATTAATTTTGGAAATTTTTGAGATAATGTTAGCGTGATGAAACATGGAAAATGATCACTAGTTCGTAAATCAAAGTCTATTTCCCACACAAAATCAAAACACTGATTATCAGATATTAAAGTTAGATCAATAGAGGACATATTATTTCCATTTGGTGGAACATGTGTTGGAGATCCATCATTTATAACTGTCAAGTTATTATAATCCATCCAATCTTCAACTGTCTTTCCCAAAGTATCAATTCTATGATCACCCCACAATGTATTATGACAATTAAAATCTCCTGTTATGATAAAGGGATGTTGAAAGCCAGATATAAGAGAATTTAGATGAGAGCTCTGTATTTGTTGCGAAGTATAATGAGATGGAATATACAAGCTAATAATATTATAAAGTAAGTTGTTTAACTGAATTTTTATACCGACCACTTCTACATTATATTTGGAAAATAAATCATGTGTTGAATTAAACTGAATTTGTTGAAATGGTACACTTTCATGAACAAAAATTCCCACACCCTTATTTCTCACATTATAATCATTTAATATACTATGATAGTGAGCAATATGAATATTTTCTGATTTTAAACCCCATACCTCACTAACGCAAATAATTAACGGGTGACACTCATCTATTAATTTAATTAATTGAAGTTTCCTTGCAGAGAAGGATCTTAAATTCCATTGTATTATTAATGGCAAGTATTTTCTTTGCTGGTAACACATTGTTGTTTTAAATTAAGGGGTGTCCCCGAAATCTTGTAAGTCTTGAATTAGTTTTAAAATTTGTACAGAAATTTCGTTACATTTTAAGATTATTTTCCTAATATATAATAAATCATCACTCACTGAAATTGTTGTGGTAAGTTCAGCTATTAGATGTAGCAGATTTACTAGCGATTCTTTCTGAGAAGGACTCTCCGCTGTTGTCCGGCGTCCAATCGAATCTGATTTTCTATCCTGTTCCTTAGAGGAACACGTCGTGCTCACAGGCTCACTTGAATTAGCCACTGCTGATGATGTTGACGCAATTTGTGGATCCTTGTGTTTATTTTTGTCCTTTATCAAAACAGGTTTAATTGTTTTCCTCAATTGTGAAGCAGAATGCAGTATAAAATTTTCCCCGTGTTGTTTTTTAAAACTTTCATAAGACCGGTCAGATTCTGGTGGCACTTTCTTCCAACAGAGGTTACTCAGATATGTGTCATTTCTTCTATTTTCCCAATCTGTAACAGAATTTAATCTGATCGTAGTAGGACTTTCTGATGTGCAAGGACTTTCCTTGTTTATTGATTTCTTTCTTATCTCTAGCAATTTAGGAAAGTCTTTAGCAGAGGTCGCATATGTTCGCTGTTCATTTTGTGGATCAATTCCAAAAAGTACTTGTTTCCTAGCATCTTGATAGGAGATGTTGTTATAAGCAATCAGTCTTTGTATTTCTCTCTCTTGCTCCCATCTTACACATGACTTATCGGTAGATAAGTGGTTTCCTTTGCAATTAATACATTTAGGACTGGCATTGCAGATTCCATGTTCTGCTTGACCGCATCTATAACACACGGGAGAGGATTTACACTGTGTTTGTGTGTGTGAGAAACGGAAACATTTCTTGCATAAAATCACAGATTTTACTTTTGGCTTCACTTCAAATATTTGTCTCCACAACTTCACTTCTTTTGGTAACTGTTGAGATTGAAATGTTACACTAATCAGTTTAGTAGGTTCTTGCCTTACTTCCCCCTCTTCATTGAAAAAAGTTTTCTTCATCCTTATTACATCTATTATTGGAACTTCAGCTCTAATGTCTTCGATTATCTCGTCTACTGGGATGTCGGTAGGTACACCATATATTAATCCTTCTCTCACTAAAAGACCTTTAGGAATTCTGGCTTCTAAATGGTATTTTTCCTTGATGAATTCATTTTTAGCAAATTTATTTGCATCATATGCTGTGCGAAATGTCAATTTTGCCTGCTTCAAACCACTGTGTTTAACGAATTCAACATCAACCTTCTCCTTACACAAATTATAACCTAATTTTACCGTATTCAAGCTCTGTGATCCAGGTAATGTACTGTCCACCAACACGATGTATGGGCCTTGATGTCCCTCATAATATAAAAACATATCATATGCCTCATTTCTATATTTAGCAACACCAACCTTTGTACTTGCACTTACTTTCGGATTTTTTGGGTTTTTCTCCACTTCAGGTTCCGTGCATTCTTCCCGGTAACAGTAGTATAAGCCGGAGACGGATTTCTTAAAATTTACAGGAGAAAAGACGAGAAAGTACTTACAGAATTGTGTTCTTGAGGACTTTCTGAAGCCGGAGATATTGTTTTTTAGAATCGTGCTACGTATTTTGCCTGTAAATAAGGTATTTTTCGTCAATCATGCATCTCCGTTGTGCGATAGCTCGTGCCGCCATTACCGTCGACTACGTGAATCAAATGTTCCGTAACTCTAGAACTATTATTCTCAAATCAAACTTCAATTAATTAGATCTCAAACTAGAAAAACAAACAATTCAACACGCTATTCACACAGAATCCAAACGATACCACCATGAAAATCCACCTTCATAATCTGGAAATTCTTCTTCTTTCTTCTTCTTTTTTTTTTTTTGTCCCTGTCAGCATTATCTTGTCGACTTTGGACATCGTTATTGTTTTGTTTTTTTCCTTTTAATGTTTTCTTCTAAAGTTGGCAGTTAGTTTCACAAATGAATCGGAATCACAAATATATAACAATTATTATAAATAATTCACTTTTTTTGTCCATTTTGCTGTTTCTTAAAAATCACTTTATATTTCAAGTCTACATTTTCGAGAATATGCATACAGCATCCATATTACTGAAGGGGATAAATCTGTTAAAATGGATGATAGTGATATTGGAAATGGAATTTTTAAACGTTGAAAACCTTTGTAGAGTATGATTTGTTGATCTGAATAGATTGGACATTCTAGAATTAAATGTTGAGCATCAGGATTATTATTGCCACATTTACAATTTTCTTGAGTTTTAATTTTTATTTTTGCTAAATGTGCTGGTGTACGTACGTGTCCTGTTCTTAATCTATTAATAAAAACTATGACTTGCCGTGGGAGTGTGTATGAATTGAACCAAGGGACTTTAGATTTAAATTCTGCAATCCATCTATATGTGTTGCCCACAAACTTAAATTGATCTTTGCACCATTCATTCCATTGTTCCATAAGTTTGATTTTTACTCGTGGTAATAAATCAGTATACATTAACCTATTGAAACTTATGAGTTGTAAATCTCTGGCCTGTTTAGCGTATATGTCCACTCTATCATTTCCTACATTAATATCATGTGCTTTGACATGACTGAATTGTATGTCAATGTTTCTTTTGCAAGCAAGTTGAATTTGTTGAATAATTAAAATAATAAGATATGATTGGTGACATAATTTGGGATAGGATGTAGATAATGCTTGAAGAACACTCAGCGAATCTGTAAGGAGAAGAATTTTTTTAAAGTCTTCCGCTATTCCATATTGTAAGGCTTTGTATAGGGCGTAACTTTCCGCAGTAAAAATAGATGAATCTATAGGTAATCTAAATTGTTGATAAATGTTTTTCTCTGGGATGTAATAGGCACATCCTACACTATTGTTATTCTTAGAACCATCGGTGTAAATCATTACATGCATTGGCCATTTTTCTCTGTACAATGCATGTAAACCTAGATCTCTGAAGTGGATTGAACATTGAGTATATAATGGAATATCTAGTTGATAGATCAAAGGATGTAAGAGAGTGAAAGTATTAGATCGAAGTTCTGGAAATAAGTAATGACAGTATACAAGGAAATATGAGGTGGTATGAGGATTTATTACATCGGCTTCAGCCCATTGTTTTTGTATTTCAAACAATTTATTAAATGGATGAGGATGATTTTCCCATGATTTAAGGAGGAATTTTATTGTTAATTGAATCCGCCTGTGACTCAAAGAAGTCTCTTTACTCTCCATATAAACACTTACATTGGGGCTTGATTGCATAAGACCTAGACAAATTCTCAATGCTTTTCTTTGTAATATATCTATTTTGTCGAGTAGATTGGATTTTGCTCCCCCGTAGCTGAAAGCTGCATAGTCGAAAAATGAGCGAAAGCAATTTCTATAAAAGAGAAGTAAAATTTTTGGGTGGCCTCCCCATTTTGTTGTTGTCATGCTACGAAATATGTTTAAAAACTTTTGACCTTTGTTTAATAAATATAAAATGTGTGTATTCCATGTAAAACGTCTATCAAAATGTACACCTAAATATTTGTGAGAATCTGTCATTGGGATGTCAGAAATTTGTAAAATATTATTGGGATAACTATCTGTGCGTTTGTTATTAAAGCAAATGATTTTGTATTTATTTTCACTAAGGGTTAATCCTGCATTATGAAACCATTCTCTAATGGTGTTAATTAATCTCTGTGTTTTAATTATACCTTGGGTTGCATCATCTGTAGTACAGTAAAAACAGAAATCATCTGCGTATTGTACTAACTGGAACGGATAAAGAGGTAAGGAGTGAATTTCATTTGTGTAAATATTAAATAATAAAGGACTTAAAGGTGCACCTTGAGGAATTCCTATGCTAGTGAAACGAGGGTCACTAATTGTTTCTGAGAACCATCCATATATCTTTCTATTGGAATATAGGTTCCATATGATTAACGATAATTGAGGATGAATGAAAAGATTTTCTAATTTGTTACAAAGCATATGTAAATTGATAGAATCATATGCTTTTTCCACATCTATAAAAAGACTATAACAGTGTGAACGACTAATTTTGCTATTTTGAATTGCAGTGCTTAGGATAGCTATTGCATCTTGACTGCCATAATTGATTCTAAAGCCAAGTTGAGTAGGATAAATGAAACGTTGACGTTTAATCATAATCTGGAAAATATACACCTTTAAAGGTTCCGCCATTATCTAATTACAATTTGGTTAGCTCATTAAAATTGATAATCTTTGATTGGTGAGTTTATATTTACATCATAATAAATGCATGTGGCGTTAAACGAGCTGACTTTATTAGACTAATACAAAAAAGTTAATACATTAGATCATAAGCGCTCTGATTGGTGCGTTCACGTTTGCGTCACAAAGTGAGCCATACAACATGTATATTTATAAACAGTATCAAGCAATCAAGATGATACTACATCTTTCTTCTTTAAATATATATGTACATTCACAATCATAATGCAAAATTACAAAATGTGCAAGGTCGTAACAAGCAGCAGCAGCAGCAGTGATGATGATGATGATGATAATAATAATATTTATTTCAGTCATGAGCACGATTTCACAACCAGGTACATCACTATGACAAAATTGGCCATACAAAATTACAAAATTGAATACATAATTATAAAAAAATACAGTAGATTCTACAATCTTATAGATCATCATAAATTAAAATTGTAGGTTTCAACAAGATCAGCTACTAAACCTCTGGCCTTATTTAGACATGTAAGAACTGAGATATCTTGGAATTTTATAAGATATTAAAAGAAAATATTTACTGTCTATTTTGAAAGTTAAGATGTTCTGTACAAAATTCAACTGTGTTAATCATTCAGAGCAATGTTGGTCATAGTATTTTTTTTAAACTTTGTGCACAATAGCCTGATAAAAAGTTTTTTTAACGGATTCAACTTTTCGAAGGTAACTGATGGCTGTCAGAAACCATAATTCATTAGCATATTCAAGAATAGGACGAACTATCGCTTTATACAGGTATATTAAGATATCTTCTTTTTTTAAAACTTTCCATGAGAAAAATATGTAACCAAACATCTTCTTTACTCTATTAGAAATTTCTGAAATGTGCTCATCAAATATGAGAGAGCAGTCTACTAATATTCTTAAGTATAATGATAATAATAATAATAATATAAAGAAGTTTCTGAGACTCGGCCACTTCTGAGAAAAAATCCTACGGCGGCCTTGGATGAATGATGGAGTTGATGAAGAGACACTCGAAAGGTTCACGAGTCCAATTATTAATTCTCAGAGGCAAAAAGAGAAAATGTTAGTAGACATGGCCACGAAACAGAGGCTGTATCCGAAAGGTCCCTGACGGTCCGAACGAAGTTTTCCACCATGCGAACAAAAAGGAAAACTACACGTCATCAAAGACTACATGTGTAGCTGACCTTTTCATACATCTGCAAATAAGGAAGCATTCCTTCATTCTGCCTCCATCAGTGACACTTTCTCTGCAGTGTGAATTCCCATGCAGATTGTCAACCAGCGTTAATTTGTATTCAAATTGAGTGCAGGGGAAGACAACAAATTCATGTCGTAAGTCCTGAAAAGGAAATTGGAATTTTGTTTTTAATCCGCCATCAGTATTCATTGAGACCACGCTCTGTTTACTTCGGGCTGACCACGTAGGCAGGAAAATTTCAAACATGCCACTTGTAATTTTCTTCCTCGCTTCGTTTCTGACTATTTACCTCTGCACTTATAATGGCCACTGGCAGTTGCGGCGATTGGGTTCCAAAACTAGAGGGGCAAGGGGGGGGGGGGCAAGGACAGTTTACTTTCCCTTGGTAGATAAAGGTTTAGCATAGTGTGTGAGCAAAAGTGGCAAAAAGAGGGGGGCAACCGCCCCCTCCTAATCACCGACACTGGCCACTGATCAAGATACGCTCGGTACATTCCTTGAACTTAAATCTTGCAGAAAACGATCATATTGTGCTGATGTATGTTTACGTCCATGCCATATTTAGGCCTGTAGGCACAGTAGGCACGGGCCTAACGGCGCGCGAATTTCAGGCGGCAAAATTGCTGCATTAATCCGGGCTTCTCTTTCTATTTTTGCTTCAATGCCATTTCCTGCTCATTTCTCGGTCGTTGTTGCACGACATTGTTACCAAACGCCTCTTGTTCCGGAAATTGTGTGCCCGGTGGGTGTCGAAACAACTGACGCTCAAACACAAAGGAAACGCATGGGCACAGCGCTGACATTTCTGCAGCGTTACCATGATGATGACGATTTTCTCAACCGGATCATCACAGGGGATGAAACGTGGGTTGCATACAGTACCCCAGAAAGCAAGCAGCAGTCCATGCATTGGCGTCACAGTGGATCTCCATGCAGGACGAAGTTCAAACCGACTGTGTTGGCGCGAAAGGTGATGTGCACGGTGTTCTGGGACGGACAAGGCATTCTGCTCATCGAGTTTCTGCCCAGACTGTGAACGCTAACCGTTACTGTGAAACACTGTGAACATTGCGACGAGCCATTCAGAATGAGCTATGCGGTAAGCTCAGTGCCGGGGTGATCTTGCTGCACGACAATGCGAAGCCGCATTGCAGCCCTTCTGGACAGGTTCGGTTGGGAGGTGTTCGATCATCCATCGTACAGCCCGGATCTCGCTCCCAGTGATTACCGCCTGTTCTTGCACCTGAAAAAGTTCCTGTCCGGTCAACATTTTCACAGCGACGAAGATGTTCAGACGGCTGTCACACAGTGGTTCGGCGCCCAGGCGGCAGACTTCTACGACCCAGGTTGACAGAAGTTGGTCTCACGCTATAACAAGTGCCTGACTTCCGGCGAGAATTATGTTGACAAGGAACTGGACAACTGCTGTATCTATGCTATACTATCAGTGGCGGAGCGTGACCTTTCCAACAGCGTAAGCCTATCATGATGAAGGTTATTTCCCGTTGTGCTTATTTTTGGGCTGACATGGTTAGTGATTTATCCACACACATCGACCACCCCGCCCCCATTTTTTCAGAACACTTCCCTGGAATTTTTCACCAAATTAAAAATTCTGGATAAATCCCTGGTATTGGTGTTTTCTTTGCTAGGCTGTATATCCTACATTTAAACTGATAATTAAGTCAGTCTTATTCCTATCACAATGATTAACGTAACGATAAAAAATATGCAAAGTTAGATAAAATGAATAATAATAATAATAATAATAATAATAATAAAGAAACGGAAACGGAAGGAAACAGAAAAGTGCTGTGCTGAATACTTTTTTACAACCGCATAACCAAGTATCAGCTTCGTACCCTGAATCACAAATCAGCGCACTTTATTTTTCGTTTCTGTTACTATGCCTGCTAGAGAAGGAAGGGGTGGTCCTAACTACATCCACAAGTTTATTCTTGGCAGCAAAATTCTTGCTGGATAACGGCGTCTTCAACAAGTTCTCCACCCCACCGCACAATCACACTCATTTTATTCCATAATGCACTTCACTATCACACCACAGCACAGGGCCGACAGTCCGCTTTCAATAGATGGAATTCGCAAAGGCAATACCTCGACAACAAGAACGGGGAAACAAAAAGAAACCAGATCCAAAATTGGTCACTGCTCAAAGCAGTGATCTTTCGGACTGTGAGGGGAATATCCCTTATAAATAAATTCCCTCTCTTGCCTTAAAATTCCCTATATTTTAGTAAAAAAAAATACAATATTAATTATAAAAGAAATGCTCACTAATTGTAGGAACATATTCAGAAATTTCTATCAAAGGACATGTAAGTGCTTTCTTAGGATAATGTAAAAGCAAATCTAGCACCTAAAAGATCATAAACAGGCTTTTCAAACGCTGTTCGAAGAGAGTTTGAATCACGGACTACGTAATTAATAATATCTGGTTCACATTTGACATGAGATTTGTAAAATTGGTTCAATCTTCAGCTTTCATTAACATTTATTAATTTATATTACCAGCTGAATTCATACATAAACGGAAAACAGAGATCTTAATATTTCTGACGTTTATGCTCTCCTACAAGCTAAAAACAGAAACAAGAATTTAGCACATCAATATGAATCTAGTTTTCCCGTATCCCGCTCATTTTTAGGTTTCTCCTTTTTCCCCTTCCTGTTAGATTTTTGCTTCAGAATTCCCTGTTCCTGAAAAAAAACCTCCTTGAAGCACCACCGGCTCAAATTTCCTTTGCCGTCAACCATTCATACCCGACAACGCTGGAGTCCCTCCTCTTGCAGGATCTGTGTCTCGCTGGAGCGTATTCAGTGAAGCCAACCCAAGCATAATGGTGCTAAATCTCGCACAAATTTTAAAAAGTCGTTTGTAAGTTGGGGATATAAATAAAACAACAGGGCCACTTTTCGTTCTGGTTGAATTTTCTCAAACTTTTCACGTATAACGTCGAACCCATGCCGTTGGTTGAACCATTCGAATTTGTATTTATGTTTTTGTTATAAATTAATATTAATAATATGAAAATCACAGAACAATTTAGTAGTATGTAGCATAATTTCGGAGTTTAAACGACACCATGGATGTCCAGAAGGGGCAAGGCAAGGAGACACTTCCTGAAAAATGAATGTCAACCATTTTCACACATACAATTTCAATTCAGTCACATCAAATTGTTAATTATTGTAAGGGCGTTGCAGAAAAATGTTAACTTCAAATTGAATTAGTATATTTTGAGAAGGGAAATATACCTACTTTACCCCAACCCCTGAAAAAAAAAATACTTTGCTTAATCCTCCCTGGTGGACGTCCATGATCAACACTTTTTCTAAACATGAGGTTTGCAACGCTGCTGTAAACCTGTGGCCGTGGGTTTACAAACCTAGGGTTTGGCCCGCTCTTCTCCCTATATTCCTTGCTCTTCTCCATCCAGATACGGTAGGCAACGCTCCTTCGCGGTCAGAAATTTGAGTTCCCATGTGCCCCCTGGTGCTGAAGTGTTGCAATCTAACAAACAGGATCTCGAAGACTGGTATCGGGCCCAGTTGAACTTTGAAGTTTTTACGAACTTTGTCATATAATTACATACATTTTACTAGAATTAATAAAATGTAAGCCCGGCTTACACGGCTTACATGGACTGCTATGTATGCTATGTAACAGTAACTAACTAACTAACTCTCTAGCCTTCTTAAACCCGAAGGTTTACAGCTGCAGCAATACAAGCCTTCCATCTGTGTCTATTCTGTTCAAGATATATATAGGGGAAGGTGGGGGACTTTGCAACACTTTTCAGTTTAATTTTTTTTATTCAAAAACTGTTACAGTTGGAACAAGTTACAAATATGCTATGAAATGGTACATCTTTTGGCTACTTAAGAAACAAATATGAAATTTTAATTTTGAACCTGAAGTGAGGAAAGTCTGTTAATTTAAAGCAGGTCCGAGTGTTGCTATGTTCCCCATGCATGGGGTAAGTTGCAACAGTGTTTGGGGTACGTTGCAACAGGGATTATGCGTTGTCTGAATGACACTATTTGCAATCAATGCACACATAATAAGGATTTCTCTCCGCGCACAGCCAATGGGACCACATTTTGCATTGTTTGCACTGCACCCAGTCTTCTTCTTCTTTGTAGGATTCTCCACACACTAAACAGTGATATTCTTTGCAAGAACTTTGGAATAATGTTTTCTTGCACGTAATTTTCTTCTTGCCCTTTTCCTTTGCACTACTCTTTTTTGCATCTTCCAAAGCCTTTTTTTCAGGTGTGTCTGTTAGAATGGCACTTCGTTTACGTTTACGATTCGTCGTTTTCCTGGGTTCAGCCTTTGTGTATGGACGAACATTTTCAGGAGAGAAGGAAACTTTAGGTCTACTCACTACTGAAGACATTTGTGTGCCACTTGGACCCGGCATTTCAATTTGCGAAAGCAAATGTTCATTTTGAACATCACCTGAAGATGATTTAGTTGGCAGTGCATCGCACCTGGCAGTTTGGACTATGTCATCACTATCAGATACGGGAGGCCTACTATCTACCTGTCCTGCTGGATTTGGTCGATCTGAAACGAAACACGACGCAAAGTCGCTTTCTTGGAATACCTCAGAATTGAAGGGAAATATTCCTGTTTGAACAAAACCTGATGTTATGTTGGTAGGGGTAACTGCATTCAAAAATGCTGTTTTAACTATCTGTGGTATGTCGTAGTTTGTAAGAGTTTTTCCTGGATGATTCTTATGCAGAGAATCAATTGCCCGGCCACACACTTTGTAACGGTCCGCCCTGGATCGTACTTGGTTCGATGGGTCTATTGAGCCTCGGCTTCACGCTCAGTATCGCTTCGGGGCTTGAGTCTCCTCGGCTCAAGGTTCGGGTTATTCCGGCTTCTTCAATCCTCGATGTAAGGTCCCTCGTAATTCTAGGTCAAAGGTTCTCAATGTACTTATAGATCTTGACCAAGATTCTATAAGCAATCGACAATCCTTTTTCCCACTAGGTTCTGTCGATATTCAGTTAAGTACCCAACTTCCTTTTCTCTTTTCAGCCTCTGACCAGAGAACTGAAAATTAATCCGTGACCACAGAATAAGAAAAGGTGTTCCCTGACCAGGGACACAAACGTTGACTACTAACAGTCTATCGACCGATCCCGAATTCTGGTGTATCCTACGACAATCACAATCCTCTCAATTATATCTCCTGACCAGGAGCATAGAACCGAGAGAACATAAGCCTTCTGACCAGAAGAGCTAAGTAATTGTCCTAAGGTAATCCAGAATAAACTAATTCCTAGTAGCGACGTGGAAGTAAGCGCAGAAATACGGGTGTAAAAAGAAAAGACGGTAATACGAGTTCCGTATTTATCTGGAGTTCGAATACAAAGGCCACGGGCCATTTTTTTTTTTTTTTTTTTTTTTTTTTTCGTTGGCATGGCTTTTCTGCCACAGCATCAATTTTATTTTTAGCTGTAATCTCATTAATCTGTACATACTTGAGTGTTATTACAATATTTTACATGATAAAGTACTTTTTCCTCCCGCGACTGTGGCAGGGAGGTTACATCGGTTATGTTCCCTGACAATACAAGACAATACAATAAGCAACAACATAAAACATACATAATGAGAGACATGGATAATTCATTTACATTAAAGTGTCCAATATATTACATAACAATATATTGTTCTTGAATTACCTTTACAATGTTGTAAAAAGGAGTGATGTTACAACTGGTGGTTGTGTCGGTAATGTGTTGACCGTTGTTACAATCTTGGTAGCTTCATGATATTTCGCCTCGGTCTGATGGTGCCAATGTTCCTGATTAAAGGATTTACGTGGTGTGGAATTTTCGCCCATAATCGTTGCGTTGCTGTTTCAATTACCTGCGTGAGAGGTGGGCACTCGAGGTCCTCGTGCATTTGTACGATTCGCGTTGCTCTTGCGTATCCTCCAATTATGCGTAATGCTCTATTTTGGCTTATCTGGAGCTTTTTATGATGGGAGTTTGCCATGTGCCTCCAAGTTGGCCCTGCGTATGTTAGTATCGGTCGGATCATCATCCTATAAACGTGAAGTTTTGCTGACAACTGTAGTACTGGTGAGCGGAGTATCGGGTAGAGATATCCAATGCGCTGATTGGCCCGTCTGGTTGTTGTTTCCGTATGCGGTCCAAATGTCATGTGACGATCGAGAGTAACGCCTAAGTATCTGATAGCAGTTGCACCAGGGATGATGTTCTGGTACAATTTGAGCGGTATTTTGGTTGTCGTGGATCCAAGACCGAACTCTATGGATTGACTTTTTTCAGGGTTTATTTGGACTTTCCATTTGCTTGCCCAATCCTCAAACTGCTTGAGGTATCTTGTCATGGAGTTAACACTTGTGGTGAGTTTCCTTCCCCATGTGAAGATGGCAGTATCGTCTGCATATGTTGCTATCATGCCGGATTTAGGTTGTGGAATGTCAGCCGTATATATTGCGTATAGCAGTGGTGAGAGGACCGATCCCTGGGGGACTCCTGCTCGTACAGGTCGTGGCCCTGACCTTTTCTCATTGAATGTGAGTACAAATTTCCTATCCAGGAGATAGCTTGCTAGTACTTTGCAGTAGCAGATGGGGAATTTGAGGTCGTATAGTTTATACAGAAGCCCCTGATGCCATACACTATCAAAGGCTTTTTGTACGTCCATGAAAACTCCTAGGACTCTTTGTTTTCTATCCATTTGTACTGTGACGTTATCGATGACCCGCAGTAGTTGTTCGGTAGTGCCATGGTTGGGTCGAAACCCGAATTGATGGTTTGGCAATATGTGATTCGCCTCGCAGAATTGCAGCAGTCTTTTCCTGAGTACTCGCTCGAAGAGTTTTGCTAGGTGAGAAAGTAGACTGATAGGCCTATAATTAGTAGGTATTTCGGGATTCTTCCCGGGTTTTGGCACGGCGATGACGTTGGCAAGTTTCCAATCTCGTGGGTAGTAGCCGTTCTGCAAGATGCTAGTGAAAAGGTGAGCAAGGTAGACATGTCCTTTTCTTGTGAGTTGCTTAAGCGCCGTTGTAGGGATTTTGTCCAATCCCGGTGCTGAATTAGGCTTCATCAGTGCAGCGGCTGCGGCTACTTCCCTCGGGGTAACATGAGGGACGTCCAGGCGCATGGGGAGGCGTTTCAGTTCTTGTAGTCCCTGTTGAACGAGTCGTTCTGTGGCTGGGTGCTGGAGATGGTGATGCGGCACAAAGGAGTTAGTGAAGTGGTCCGCTAAGATGTTCAGCTGAGCTGGTGCATCTAGGATTTCTGCCGTGTCCGTTCGTAGAACTGGTGCAGTACGTGTCCTCTTGGTATGGAGTGATCTCGCTAGTTGCCAGAACGATGTATCCATTTGGGATAGTTGTCTGAGGCGTTCATCCCAGCGGTCCAGCCGTTCATTAAGTAGGTATTGTTGTAGATACTTCTGTACTGTCCTCCAGTCGGCTAGATGGACTGGTGCCCGGGATTGGTGCCAGCGGCGTCTCGTCCATCGGGAGAGTTGAACCAAGACGTGTAGCATGGGTGTTGAAGCGGAGATCTCCGGGTCTTTATGAAATGTAGTCGACTGGTACCAGGCTTTGGTGACTGTCGTGGTGATGTCCAGAACGGCACGGTCTATTTCTGCTGGAGTTTTTGGCTGGAGTCTGGGGTTGATGGCAGCATGGGTGATTTGTTTGTAAACATCCCAATTGGTAGTGATTCTTTGTAGCGTCTTGAACCTTTGGCAATAGATGCCCTGTGCCAGAGATGTGATCACTGGGAGATGGTCAGATGATAGATCCATCACGACGAATGGCGCTGTGCTGGTGCCAATGCCTTTGAGGAGAAGGATGTCCAAGACATCAGGTAGTCCTCCTTGCCTGGGATAGAAGGTCGGGTCTTGTGGCGCCATGATGTGAAAGTCAGTATCAGGGAGCGTGTTATATAATAGATTGCCCGCTACATTGGAAAGCCTGGAGTTCCATGACGGGTGCTTCGCATTGAGGTCTCCTCCAATGACTATATTGGGCCCCATCGCCTCCAATTTGAGTATATCTGTTGCTTTCAGAGGTTTTTGAGCAGAGCGGTAGGCTGATACGAGGATTAGTTCCATAGCAGGTGTTTTTACTTTAACTGCGAGTGCCTCTATGGAGTCAAGCGTAGGTGTGGTGATCTGTATGGCAGCAATGCCTCGGCGTATGATGATGAGGAGGCCACCTTTTCGCTGGCCCAGACGGTCGAGACGAAAATGGCGGTAATCTGGGATTTTCCAATTTATGTGAGGTTTTAGATGTGACTCGTTGATCAGTGCTATGTCGATATGGTGTGTTCGCATGAAGTGCTGTAATTCCAAGGTTCTGTCTTTGATGCCATCCACATTCAGTGTGAGGAGGGTAATCTGTCGTAGGAAGTTTCTCTGTTTAAAAACAGCCATCTTTCTGCATGTCTAAGAGCGTTTCGATGCATATGGAAACCATATTCATCCCAGATGGTGCTGCTGCGAGTCGCTGAAGTCCTCGAGTGACATGCTGCCATATTCTTTGGAGGTTCCATTTGGATGCCAGTTCTATGATGGATTGCAGGCCTTGTCCTAGGGTTGGAGTTGTAGGTTGTTGGTTGGTAGCGTTGGTGGGGCGCTGAATGGCCCTTAGTGCTCTGCCGGCGTATGTCGTGCTGGAAGTGTTGGCTGATGAGGTAGATGGACCCGCTTGCGATGCTGACGCTGAGCCGACAAATCTGGATTGGTTTTGCTGCTGCGTGGATGTTCGTGGCAGGTTAGTGTTGCTGTCTGCGTTGATTGCCCTCAATGCTGGTTTAAAGATGCGGCATCCGCGGTAGTTTGCCGGGTGCTCCTCACCACAGTTGACGCATTTAGCCGGTAAACTTCTATCTTTCTTTGGACAGTCTCTTGAGTCGTGTTGCGCAGTACATTTCACGCATCTTGGTTTGGCATAGCATTGTCCCGAGGAATGTCCCAGTCTCTGACATTTGAAGCATTGTAGTATTGTTTTGGTGCGGTATGGTTCAACGATCATGCTATACCAATCAAGGAATGCTTCCTTGTAGATGTCGGATGCGGTTGAAGTTCTGGTAAGATTGACGAGGTATAATGGCATCGGTTTTCTGGTATTAGTGTTGTAGTCCATCTGCTTGAGCTGGCTGACGGAGATGACAGTGTAATGCTTGGCTTCTATATGGTACTTGATGTATTCTGGGTCCAGGTCAATTGGTAGAAGACGGAGTACCACTTTGAGAGGTTTAGCTTGGCGTGGCGGTCCTATTGCGTACTCGTGATGTTGGGTGTGCAGTCTATCCTTCACTGCGTTGAAGTCCGCCTCTTCTCGACATTGAATTCTGACACCTGATGCCGTGACTCGGACTCTGGGTTGTTGTTTTAGTTCCCTACAGACTGTGGATACTAATAGGTGCGGTTGCTGTATTCCGTAAACATATATCGCTGGAAAATGAGTTCGGGTGGGCGCATTATCGCTTTCATCAATTAGCATATCTCGTACGTCATCTTCGTTCGAGCTGGAGCTGACATCATCGCGGGTTGTTTCTTCTGTTAGGTTGTTATACATATTATGGGTCGGGATTGGTGGCGGTGGGGCCTGCAGGAAGGTTGCTGGGCATGGATGTGCCGGGAATTGATAGGAAGATTGGTCGTCTTGCGGGAGTGAAGTTTGTTGCGGGATTGTCATCGGATAGGTTGGTTTTGGGTTGCCAATATTGTTGGATGCTGTTTTGGCCTTGTCTTCCTGGCCTAGTCGTTGTCTTTTATTGGTCTTTCCTTTGGGGATGGCCCCAGTAGAAGTTGATTTGTTTTGTTGTTGTTGCATCTCTGGAGCTGCTTGATCTGCTGTCTTGCTTGTGGTGCCTCGGATATTTATATCTGGGTTCGGCCTATCAGAAGAGGTTTCTGTGGTCCAATCAGAGCGCTGGTTTCTGTCTTGATTTGGAGCCGACGCATTGGTTAGTGTGGTCCTCGAATCAGAGAGCGAGCTTTCCGATCGTCTTTCTTTCGATTTATTGGCTGGTCTTTTTGGCTCGCGAGAGCGTCTGGGATTGGTCGGTTGCTTCTCACTCATCTCGCCGGCGCTGAATGGCTGCCCGGCGCGATGTTCTTCTTTCTCTGCACTAGAGTCTTGTTAACACCGTGAGGTAGCTGACTCTAGGTCCCTACGGACAGAGGCCACGGGCCACCGAGCTTCGCTGCTTATATAGGATTTCTCGGTGCCGTGAAGGATTTACAAACTTTTATCTTAACATCAATTTTACATTACAATAAAATACATATTAATAAAATATCAATGAGGAACATAATTAGCTACATGCAGAAATTACTATCTTTAACCTTCTGTGAATATTAAATATGCAATATAATTTTCATTGTTACACTCAGCATTTAATTTGACTAGGGAGTATGGCTTCTTCCAACTCCCCTCTCTCCCTGCAACGGCCACGCGAAAAGACAACAAAGAAAAGAAAGAAAGTTTACAACGTTAAAATGTTAAGCAAAATTTTTTTAAATACAGGTTTTGTCTTGCGCGGGCATAACTTTCGTTTACCTTAACGTAACTAAATTCTGATTGCACCGTCTTGCAGTAAAAGAATCAGAGATTAATATGATATTAGTTAAATTATTGTCCTCCAAGAGACACGACTGATATAGCGTGGGGAAGACAGCCTAATCTTTCGTCTTTTCCCCGGTTTCAACGTTTACATAAAGTTGAGTCTGCCTGGCTTCTACACAATAGCGATTGCTTTCTCGTGTGGCCGCGGTGGCTCAGTCGGTAACGCGTCTGACTACCATGCTCAAGGTCCCGGGTTCGATCCCCGGCCGGTTCAAATCCGGGAACTTTTCTAACGGTGAAAGCGTACCTGGGGGAAACCCTGGGGGGTAAAGGCGGTCAGGGGCGTGATGCTGATCACATCACCCCCACTTACGACCGGATCAAGAAAGTGTGGGGCGTTACCCCCACACCCCCTATACGCCTTCATGGCGTGGTGCTATGCACAGGGGAACACTTTACTTTATCTTTTTTTTCTCGCATTGTTGTCCCCGATAATGAAATTCCAGCTCAGCTTGCTGGCAGAAAGAAACAAACTCTTTGAACTTATATTTAACATCTGGATGTATACTCTATATACGAGGTGGGTTCCACTTTTCTTGGTAATTAACCATTAACACCCAAAAATTAAAAATACCAAACAAAGGAAAATATTAAGTTCATATATACATTTGTAACGTGGAACTGCTACACGTTACAACTTTCTTAAATGGACCAAAAACACTGACATCTAACGGTTGTAGTTGATGCGAATAGTGTGGAGGAAATGACAAAAGGGTAATATTATTATTTTTGCATTCATCTGAAGCTTCACAGCTGAGATGGGAAGAGTGATTATCGATGAAAAGAAGCACAGGGGAGTTTTCGTTAGGATTCACCTGAGAAATGAAGTGTCGAATGAATTGGACAAACGTTTCCTCAATCATCCAACCTGAACCAGTAGCTGCTCCAATGCAGTCTGTTGGGCCATCTCGAATGAAATGGTCCCGAAAGTTCTTACGTGGAAAGTAGTTGTATTTGTGGTGGGGACAGCGCGAGAAAGGAAGAGCATCCCCTCAAGCAGATTTGCTACACTTAAAACTTGCTCAACATGCCCATATGAGTTTTTTGAGCAAGTGTGGAATCTTGTCTAATTCAAGATTTTTGTAAAAATGCCCTCGGGAATTTTTCAGAAAAGAAGAGCTTCCTCAGATTGATTTGCACATACTTACAAAAGTTGCATCAGCCAGATTTTTGTTCATAAATTTGTCAAAAATTGATATATTTTTGACCACACCAGAAATTAAGCTTATACACATATATATTTACTTCTGGTTTAAGTTTAATTGGATACCATTCAATTTGCTTATCTAATATTAAAACAATGTAATATGTAGAGCCCTCTTCTAGAATTGCTCCGTGTTTGCATGTTTCCCCTCTGTGTCAGTGTGTGGAATTCCCGAGACGGTAGTATTGATTTTTTTCCTCAGCGCCAGTATTTACAGAAATTCCCGATTATTGCATCAGCCAGTTATGTGAGAGTGACTGAGGGGAACAGATGTGTTGATACAGTGCTTCTCATACTTACAGGCCTGTTTGGTTTAATTGAACATTATAAAATCTGATATTTGTTGTAATCCACTCATATTTAGAGTCAAGCTTATATTTGTCCCAGCCTGTTATACAAAAATTAATACATAACAAGGTCATTGCCATTCTATACATGCATGTCCGTGCAGGCATTTGCGGAATGGCAGTGTGAATGAATATTCCATTTGTAAGCTATTGGCTTTACAACCTGTCATAATAAGCATAGAGATTGATTTAAAACCCAGGAAATTTTATATAAATACCAAATCCAAAAATATTAAGTGTATATACACATACACACATACACACACATACAAAGCACAGTGCTGAACCCAACTGATATTTTTTATTCAGTATAAAGTTTTGAATTGAATCCCAGGAAATTGTATATAATAAACAACAACAAAAATGCCGAATCAAAAACATTGTAATCAGTGCAATAAAAATATATCCAGCTCTAATTGGGCCAGACACCAAAAGATTTGTAACCCAGATAAATACAGAACTCCCACAATAACTTGCCACAAATGCCATAGAAAATATAACATGGAATATTTCACATATAAACATAAAGATACTTGCTCTGCTCAATCATCAACATCTGGTCTGAAAAGAAGGCACGAAGCACCTGTTAATGCCAGAGCAGCAAAGCAGCCACGCTATGAACCTATCCATAGCAGTTTTAAAGGCCAATTAAGGGATCACCGGTTTGTATCAGAGCCAAGATGTGGAATTAATAATTTTTTGAACAGTGTAAATCCTAATCTCCAGGCAATTCTAAATGCACAAAATGGCTCTTATAAGTTGTCCCTTAAATTGTTTGTACAATATAAGAAGCCAAATGGCACAAAATTTACACAGCCCCACATAACAGAAACTGTACCGGTTTATTCAAATGCAAATTCAGACACAATAATAAGCAGGTTGATAGATCAACTGAATATTAAACACTCTGAATTTGCGGCAAAAGAGTCCGGATGGAGCCTATGCGGTTCATCACACAAGTTATATATTAATATTTCTGAATTCAGCCCATTAAAAGGTTCCACTTATGTGCCATTACCTGCTAATATCAAAAACAAAAGAGCCGTGGTCAATATAAAAAATAATGACGCGAAATGCTTTTTGTGGTGTATATTAGCTGCTCTGTATCCAGTTTCAAGGGATCCTCAGAGAATAAGTTATTACAAACAGCATGAGCACGATTTTGATGATGTAATGGAGGGTTTAGAATATCCAATGTCAGTTCAGAATATTGATAAATTTGAAAAAAAGGCCAGGCACATCAATGGCAAACAATTATCTATTAATGTATTTATTTGTTCCACTGGCAATTGCCCGATAGCACCTCTCAGAATCAGTACACTTGATGATGAATCTGCTATTCCGATTGATCTGCTCTTAATTGAAGAGGATAGCACATATCATTATACTCTGATACATAATCTTGAAGCTTTAGTGAGAACACAACTAGACAAATATAAAAAAATATTTAAGTTGTGCAGAAGATGTTTAACTGTATTTGATGGCAGGAAAATGGTTAAGGGGGTTCGGAAAGAGAGTGCAGAAATTGCAAAAAACAAGTTAATTGAGCATCTGAAATACTGTGGGAACCATAAACCTGTTCATATGGTGATGCCCAATCCAAGTGAAAATTGCAAATTCAAAAAGTATGAAGCCTTTTTGGAACACCCAGTATATATTGTCTGTGATTTTGAATCGAACGTCAAACCTCTTGCATTCTGCAATCCAGATCCCGAAGAATCTTCAATTACACCATACCAGCAACATGAACCTTCCAGCTTTTGTTTTATGGTTATACGGGATGGTGTTGTTATTAAAGAATATTCATACAAGGGACCAAATGCCATCAAAATATTTGCACATAGAATAGAAAATGTGTGCAGTGACATAGCATCTAACATCTTATTAATATCAAAGCCTATGTTGCCTTTAACAGAGAAACAGATTGAGGATTTCAACAATACAGAAAAATGCCCGGTATGTGATTGTGAATTTTCAGATACAAATATCAAGGTACATCACCATTCTCATACAGATGGTAAATTCTTAATGGCCCTGTGTAATAGCTGTAATATTAAGATCAAGAGACCAAGATTTATCCCCATATTTTGCCATGGAGCATCCAATTATGATTATCATCATTTAATCAGGTACGAGGGGTTTGACAAGCAGAATTTAAATATTTTAGCTGAAAATGATGAGAAATATATATCTATTAGCAAGATAATTAAAGTTGATGGTGTTCCTATTCACATAAGATTTCTTGATTCTTACAGATTTTTATCTGCTAGCCTGGCTACACTGGCAAATCAATTACCTGATGATCAATTCAAAATCACACGTGCTTTGTTTCCAAATCAGGACCTGAAATTAATTAGGCGGAAGGGTGTATATCCATATGACTATGTTACAGATTTTTCTAAATTTGATGAGTGTTCCCTGCCACCACAAGAAGAGTTTTACAGCAAAATCAGAGGATCTGGAATCACTGATGATGATTATCACCATGCCCAGTTGATGTGGAACAATTTAAATTGCAAGACATTTGGTGATTACCACATGGCATATTTAAAACTTGATGTCACCCTCTTAGCTGATATATTGCAGGCATTCAGAAAATCATCCATGCAAAATTATAAACTGGACCCAGTATATTTTTACAGTGCCCCGGGCCTAGCATGGGCCGCAACCTTTTTGAACACCAAAATGCAATTGGATCTGATCCACGATCAAGATATGTATCTGTTTATGGAGAAATGTATAAGAGGAGGGATGGTGCAATGTTCCCAGAGATATGCCAGAGCAAATAACAAGCATATTATGCTGCCTGATTATGATCCAGCACGGCCATCAAATTATATACTGTATGTGGATGCAAACAGCCTCTATGGTTATGCCATGATGAAAAAACTGCCATATGCAGGGCTTGAGTGGGTCGAAGATTTTAATATTGAAGATCTTCAGAATTTTGATGACAGTAACTACGGCCTGTTCTTAGAGGTTGATCTGACAATTCCAGATAATTTGCACAACATATTTTCTGATCTGCCCCCAATTCCCGAGGTTCAGTGCTCACCTGGCTCTAAACAGAAGAAGCTCATGATGACCCTGGAGCCAAAAGAAGGCTATGTCACATATTACAAAAACCTCCAGTTCCTGATGAATCATGGTGTTCAAGTGACCAAAGTTGGCAAAGTTTTGAGGTTCAGGCACTCAAGATGGTTGAAGCCATATATTGATACAAACACAGAGCTTCGAACATCTGCAAAGAGCCAATTTGATAAGGCCTTGTTTAAATTGATGGTGAATTCTGTCTATGGCAAAACTATTGAAAATGTCAGAAAACATACCGATGTTAAAATAATTACTGACCCCAGCCTGAGCAAAAAATTGATTGCAAAGCCCAACTTCAATTACAGAAGAATTTATGATGAGCACATGGCACTTTTCAACATGATGAAAACAAAGATCAAATTTGATAAACCTATTTATGTAGGGGCTGTGATATTGGAATTGTCCAAATTACATATGTTAATATTGTATTATGATGTGTTGAAACCTTTTTATAAGGATCGTGTAAAACTGATGTACATGGATACGGATAGTTTTGTTCTTGATATTCAAACAGAAGATGTTTATCAAGATATTGCACAGCCTGAATTGTTTCAATATTTTGATACCAGTGAACATACAAGGATTCAACCCCACAACAAAAAGGTGCCTGGCAAGTTAAAAGATGAGACATGTGGTGATGTTATTGTGAAATTTGCTGGGTTAAGTGCCAAGATGTACACTTTTGAGACATGTAGTGGCACTGTTGCCAAAAAGGCCAAGGGTATTGGCAAAGTAACTGTTGAAAAAGATCTTCAATTTGAAGATTATGAAAATTGCATCAAATCACAGAGTTCAATCAGAACATCAGAATCCAGAATTCAGAGTGTGGATCACTTATTGACTTCAAATATTGTAAGAAAAGTGGCTCTGGACCCACATGATGACAAGAGATGCATTTTATCATGTGGCATACATACTCTACCATGGGGGCATTGTGATTTGAAAAATGGGAATCAATGCCCAATTACAGAGCATGATTTGAAATAAATAAACATGCCCATGAACTTATTTGGGTTCAAAATTATGGAGCTGCCAACACCACAACCCTCTCCTGATATGCTGTCTAAACTGAGTGGCTTGTTAATTATTCATCTGAACAGCATACTTACAGATGTTGATGAAGAAACAGGTAAAACATTGTACATATTTAACAATAATTTAAATCATTACCAATTACCTGTAGGTGGGCAATTGCAATTTATTACAACCCCTGAGGGTGATGTCAAGATTTCAATAGGGAGAAATATTTATAGAATTAAGCACTCAAACATGGTTTCTGGCACTGTATATACTGTTTCTGCTGGTGACTGCTTATATATTGAGGTCCCTGGATCATATGACAAGCTTATACCCTTTTTTATAGAATTAAGAATCAGATACTCTATAATAAATAACCACTAAAAGAAAATGCCTAATGATATATTTGGCCATACAAGACATGAAGATCACAGTGATGAGATTCTGATGCTTGATGTCAGAGTCAAGAAATTAAGAAGTGATTTACAAGCTTTACAAACCACACTCAATGCCAGTCTTCAATTAGAAATTACAAATTTACAATTACAATGCATGGACACTCTTCTTAAAATTGATTCTGAACTCAAATTGTTGCTTCAGAAATATACTGATTTGGCAACATTAGATAATTTTCAAAGTTTAGAAGAAGCTGTAGCAGCTCTTCAAGCCAAATTTAAGACCCAGGCTAACAACTCCGAGCAATTGAAACAGCAATTGGAAGAGCAGATAAATAATGTCCAGGCACAGCTCCAAACAATTGTCAAAAGCATAAAATCACAAGAAGATTTTGATCTAGTGATTTCCACTCTAAAAGAACAGATTCAATCACTCCAGATACCTAATCTGGATCCTCTGCACAATGCCATAGCTGAGGTTAAAGAAAAAATTGAGACGCTTGAAAATTTTATGAACAATTTGCCATCTTCTGATGCTTTGAATGCAATAACTCGGAGTGTAGCAAATATTAAGCTGCAACTTGAAACATATGAAGATTTTGGAAAAATTCAAAGTACCATAACCCATCTTGAAGGTACAATAGCAGCAGTGCAAAGCGATTTGGCAAATGTACAAGAATCCCGCCTGCCTGGGATTGTAGATACCCTTGTCAGTGTCCAGCACCAAATCACAAAGCTTGAAAACCTCAACACTGAATCTGAACTATCTCATTTTCATCACTTGATCGATGATATCCAAACAAAACTTGAAATTTTACAACAATCAACACCCACTCAGGCAGATATAGCCCTGCTCCAAAATGCAATGCAAAATGTGGCTGATGCTTCTGAATTAAACAATGTAAAATTGGCACTTGAATTTTTGCAAAATACAGTATCAAATCTTCCTACATCACAGGAACTTAAAAATATTAAGAGGGCAGTGAATAGGATATTGAAATCAGAAGATATCAAGAATATCCAAGCAGAGATCAAACAACTCACTCAGACAGTGGCCACTCTTCCAACCAATCAACATATTAATGAACTGCATGCCCTGTTTGAGGATATCAGAAGACAGGTCCATGATCTTACTGCTCAAAATTCAAAATTGGCAGTTGTTGAAAATTTGCAGCAAATTGTAGCCAATATCAAGCAACAGCTAGGGACCATGGAATCCAATCAAGCAAATGCTCTGTCTGTTTTTGCCACCCAGCTTCAAGAGATTGTGCAACAATACAAGAAACTTGTTGTGGACATAAAAATTAAGCCAGGCCATGATGATGTTGTTAGGACCATCAATGAGCACCTTGAATCTGTAACAAGCAGATTGCTTACAGCAGAAAAAGAAATAACAGGCATAATCGAGAATCCAAAACATACAGTAATTCTTGAATTGTACAGCATCCCCAACAAAGAATATGATTCACCATTTACACCAGGTGGCAAAATATATATGCTGTCCCCTGCACAATTTTATTACCAGTTTTTTGTTGGGGGCACACTGAGACCAATCAAGATCAAATATTGGCTTCAACCACAGGCACACCACTACCCTACCTTATCAATAACAAATGCTGACAACAAACCAAAAATCACCAGTGTAGAGTTAGAGGATTTTACAGATCCCGATACATTAGAAACAGCCTATGCTGAAGATGATGGCTCTCTGGAATTTAAAATACAAATAGGGGACAAATTATATTTAGAAAATCCTGCAGTCTCAGCTGCTGAACACCCCATAGTTGCAATATTCTTGTTTACATATTATGTCTAGTAGTTGATGAATTATACAGACAAGCCAGGCATAATTTTAAGAGACTCCCAGTAGTCACAAAGGGCATAGATGATTTATGGCAGAGCGACTTGATTGAGTTGTCAAGTGGACAGTTGAAAAACTTAGACAAAATCAACAAGGGCTACAAGTATCTACTCACTGTAATAGACACATTTTCAAAATTTGCCTGGGCTGTGCCACTCAAATCCAAGACTGGAAAATGTGTTACAGAAGCCCTCAGGACAATCATCAATCATTCAGGAAGATCACCGCGCTATTTGCAAACAGATAATGGCAAAGAATTTTATAATTCAGTGTTTCAACAATTTATTAAAAGCCAGGCAATAAAACATTACTCGAGTTACAGTGATCTCAAAGCCTCAATTGTAGAGAGATTCAACAGAACCCTAAAAAATCTTATGTATAAACAATTCACACTTCAAGGTAATTATAAATGGCTTAATATTCTTCCAGAACTTCTACATAAATATAACAACTCTGTCCATTCCACAATCAACATGAAACCCTCTGAAGTAACTTCATCTGATGAGCAAAATTTGATCAGGACTGTTTATTATCCTAGATACCAGCCAACAACAAGAAAGGCCAAATACAAGGTGGGTGATCAAGTAAGAATCAGCAAATATAAACACTTATTCAAAAGAGGCTTTACCAGAAACTGGAGCACTGAATTATTTACAGTGGTTCAAGTTAAACCTGGGACCCTTAACACATATATAATAAAAGATCACCGAGGAGAAATTCTCAAAGGCAGATTCTATGAACAAGAGCTCAGCAAAACTAAGCAGCCTGACACATATCTCATAGAAAAAATCATCCGCAGAAAAGGCAACAAGTTACTTGTCAAATGGCTGGGTCATCCGGAAAACAGCTGGATCGATGCAAACAAAGTGATAATATGAGCACCTGGGATGTTATAAAAAGGCTGCCAGAACCTGAACAACAGAATAAGAGAAATGGCAACTTGCTGCCTGATAATATTAGGTGTCTTATTGTCGGGCCATCTGCTTGTGGTAAAACTACATTAATAATTGATAATTTTTTATTGGCACCCAACTGGTTAGACTGGAAAAACAGGCACTTGTATGTCTTCTCTAAGAGCTTGGAACAATTAAAATATCAGCAGCTGATGAAGCTATATGATGGATTGGATATTGCCACTTTTGAATCAGATGTTAAGCCACTTCATGAATGTCTCGATAATTCTGTTGTTGTGTTTGATGACATTATACTGGATAATCAAAACAAGGTTAGAAATTTCTTTACACAGGGGCGGCACAAAAACATTGATTGCTTCTACCTGGCACAGACTTTTTCTAAAATACCGAAGCAACTGATCCGAGACAACAGCAATTTTATATGTGTGTTTCATCAAGATCATACCAACCTCAAACACATACATGATGAATATGTAGGTGGGGACTTGAGCTACAATGATTTTTCCAAGTTTTGCAGCAGGTGCTGGAACCAGGACAGTTATGGGTTTGTCACAATTGATATGACAAGAAAACCTAGTAGTGGCAAATACAGAAGTAAAATCAACGATTTTCTAGACGTTGAAACATATATAAACAACCATGAAACGACCAATCATTGATGATCTTAAGTTAAGAGATTATCTTGTAAAAAGATTCAAGGGATGGAAATCAGAGAACCGTGGAATTTATGAAAAACACAAACAAACAGAACAGCCTGTAATTGATGCTATTAATAATTTAGGTAAGAATATCAAAACTGTTACAGAGCAAAATCAAGATTTGATCACAGAGCTTGTGCCTGTAGCTGCAAGGAACATATTAGATTATCCATTCACCCCACTTTCCAGTATTCATACACCTAGTCCTGTTGCTCCTAGAAGAATTGAAGCTACACAGGATCCTATTGAATTGGGTCTTCTTGCTCAAAAATATTTAACCACACCTAAAGACAACAAAGATGAGGTCTTTGGCTTATATGCTGACACAGAGCTTGATGGGAGCATCATTCATAGAATTGGCAATTTTAGAGTAACATTTATGGGAGATGATATAATTGTATATTCAGAATCTCGTCTCGGAGAAAAAGGTGCTTTTGTTAAGTACACCGGCACACCTGGATTATGGGAATTGATAACTAGGAAAAGGCCTGGCAGCTATACAGATCAAGATTATGAGGATTACAAAGAAATATTAATAAAATCAGATGCTCTATACCAGAACAATGATCCCACACAAAAAAGAGTCAAGTCTAGCAGTGGGGCAAAATACAATAATTTAATCAAGCCCATATGGTCACAGATCAAGACTGGTAGTGGAATCAAACAATACAACACCCTGCCTAAAGAATTTGTCTGGGTTGATGATGTCAGGAAACTTGTGGATAGGTTATTGGTGGTAGCTGGGGAGGAAAATGCTGGGAACCACAATTTTTACAATGAAAAGGTTGGAATTATGGACATGATAAGCACAAAATTGTCTAATTTTATAGTGAATAACACTAAGGGGATTGGATATCTCATAAAAATTATTAATACTCTACCACCTAAATTTTGGAATATTTCTGAGGGTCGGGGCCTGGTTAATGACATTATAAACAAGCTGCCATTTGAGGTACACATTCCAGGCTATCAGTATTGTGGTCCCGGTACAAAATTGGATCATAGATTAAACAGAGGGGATCCTGGTGTTAATCCTTTAGATGCTGCTTGTAGAGACCATGACATAGCATACAACACACATTCTGATCTTGACAAGAGACATGTTGCAGACAAGAAATTAGAAGAGGCTGCATTTGGTAGATTTGTAAGCAAAGATGCTTCTTTAAGTGAGAGAATATCAGCATTGGGGACCACCATAGCTATGAGCACCAAACAAAAACTGGGGTGGGGGTTGTGAATATGTATATAATAAACCTACAATGAAGGCCAAGGGTGTTATGTATCAAATACCTTATGCAGGTCTCAAATCTCTTAAAACTATTGACAGTCTTTTAACCAAAAAGCAGCGGAAGAAAAAAAGCTCTTGTCTTGCAAAGGGACATGGTATGAAATTGTTGCTTAGTACCCCCCAATTAAAAAAATTACAGCAATCAAGAAAAAAATTGCATACAGGGGGTTTCATATTTACCATCCCTGCCATCTTAGCAGCACTCGGGGCTGTTGGGAGCTTGGCTGGGGGATCAGCTGCCATAGCAAAAACAGTAATAGATGCCAAGAAAAATAGGGCAGAATTAGATGAGCAGAGGCGCCATAACCTGGCAATGGAGAAAAAAGGCAAAGGTGTTAAGAGAGCCATGAGTAAGTTTAAAAAAAACAAGATCCGCTTACAAACCAAGATATTGAAGCTTTAATCAAGCCACTGGGCATCAAACATTTTAGAGGTGTGTACATGTCTGATTCTTTACCAGAACAACCACTCAACAAAGAGTGTGGCATTGTTAATTTGGATAAGTACAAAAATCAGGGCACTCACTGGATCTGTTATCTTAAATATTTAAAAAATGAGGCATTTGTGTTTGATTCCTTTGGAGGTGTTCCACCTGAAAATTTAATAAAATATCTAAAATCACCTAATCTTTATTACAATAATGCCCGTGTTCAAAACTTCAAAGATGTTAATTGCGGACATTTGTGTTTATCTGTTCTTAGATATATGTCTCAAATAAATAAACCATCAATTGAAAATTTTCAAAAGACCTTGTGGTATCTGAAACATCATGGAGGTATTCCATCTCACCAGCCAAAATTCAATATTGAAACTCAAATTGCATGATGACATAGTGTATCCCAAAACAATAGCTCTCAGAGCATTTTATGGCTAGTACTTGATCCCTAATATTACACACCACAACAACAAAATTGCAGTAGGGGATCAAAAAATTGTCATCACTCCAGGGCAATATAATCTGTCCACTCTAAATGCTCAATTACCCAGAGGTATAGTGTTAAGTCAAAATTCTGTCACTCACAGAGTAGAAATTGTATCTGCTACAGAAACAGTGGATCTGGGTACTATAGGAGAGCTGTTAGGCTTTGAGAACAATACAAAACTCGAACCGGCCATCAAACACACTGCTATGAATATACCCAAATTCTTAGCCATAGAGACTCTGAATATTCACTGTAATGTGGCCGAGGGTATGATCACCAAATCAAATGGCATAGGCACTCACAAACAAACCGGCATCATTGCAACATTCAAACCTAATTCTGAATTCATGGAGCCCATCATCTACAATCCATCCCCAACATTATATTTTCCTGTGTGCCATAATAGAATAGATTACATTGAATTGATGGTCACTAATGAAAAAGAAGAATTAGTTGATTTTGCTGGAGCCACAACAACTGCTATCATAGAGATTAACATTTAAATAAAAATACATACAATGGAAAATATTGAGAGTTATGAGCTACAATCATTCCCTCCAAACAGGAGGACATTTGCAAATTTAAATCAACCCAACACAGAGATTGAGGTTGATCTTGATGTAGGGGATGGATTTATACACCCCCACAGAGCAGATCTATACATCAAATTTGATGTTGTAAAGCTCGATGGAACAGATTATCCGGCAAATTCAAATATAAGATTGGTAGATAATTTTGTACCACATCTGTTCTCTGAAATTGAGATCAGAAAACATGGCGTTGTTATAAACAGAATAGATTATCCCGGCATTACCTCCACAGCTTTGGCCACACTAAAATTATCCAAGACCGAAGCTTCATACTACAAAATCGGTGGATTTGAGGCTGGTGATAAGATATTATCTAAAAATCACACTGTACTGTTCCCCATGCGCCTATTGCCAGGATTCTTCTCAGATTACAAAGACATTATGTGGAAGGGTGGTTTAAGAATTACATTTAGAAGAGCTGCCAATGATAACAATGCTTTGATGAGGTACAGCACATTAAACCCTACAGGAGAAGCTCTGCCCAATACCTTACCAGATGCAGGAAAATGCATTATTCAGACTATGGAGCTAAGAATCCCAGTTGTTGAATATGAGGCCAGTTATGCTCTTAAATACAAAGCTGATATAATAAAAAATCCACAAATTCCTCTGCAATTTTACACATATCAATGCGTACAGAAGCCCGCATCTGGTACTTATTATGAGTTTGATGCCACAAATTCATTCTCCAGTATTCAATTTGACATGCCCGATTTTGTAGTGGTACTGTTTCAGACTGGAAGACACAATAATCAGGAAAAAAATTCAAGTAGATTTGATAACTGCAACATCAAAAATATATATCTTAAAAATGGCAGAAATGAGGTATTTCCTAGAGAAAATTATAATTTAGACATTTCCAAGGATGATTTTCTCAAATTATATGAAGCTTTTTCGGCTTTCAAGCGCGTCACTACTGGCAGTACTGACCTGTATTACGCACCAGATGAATTCAAAGCACGGAGACCCATGTTTGTAATTAACACTTCAAAAAGGAAACAAGTTGTGGTGAATGATAGAACAAACATTAAAATTATCTGTGAATTCCACGAGGCTTTACCAGATGACACCATATGCAGTGTCATTCTCATAGGTGAAAAATCATATGTTTATGATGTAAGAAATGAGCGGGTCACAGAGCAGTTCTAGAAGCACGATTCAAACACAGAAGCCCTTTGGATATAAAACAATACTTTACCGTCAGTTACCTACCCATTTTATACCACCTCTGCTCGTGGCAGATACCTACCCAAAATACAATACATTTGCCAAAAGTTGAAATACAGAAATATTACAATGATTATTCTGTAAGTTAAAGACTTGCAACAAGACGAAACCTTTGCATGACAATATCCATGAAGAAATTTCCTCAATATGATGGAATAGTCCCTGAAAGGGGGGCACAGTACAAATAAGAATTTCTCTTTGAGTCCCATGACAAATGACATGTAATTTCCCTCGGAAAAGGCACAGTGTAGATAAGAATTTCTCTTTGAGTTCCATGACAAATGACATGTAATTTCCCTCGGAAAAAGGCACAGTATAGGTAATATCAACAGATATAATCACTCAGGCATTTACTAATGTCTCTTTGATGATGAATAACTCTCTGAAAGGACACAATAAAGATTTTATCTGTTGGCATACAACTCCCAGGCTAGCATGATTAATTGTTGGCAGAAACATGGGACTGATCAAAAGATTGGAAAGAACATGGAATGTTTACTTGACCTCCATTCTATTGTATTGATCAGGCAGTTTTGCTCGTATTGTTGAGCTGATATTTTACCCAGATAACAAAACTCTGGTGATTCTTAATAGAGAATAATTTTGCTCTGTTGTATAACATTTTTTACCAAATTTAAGATCTGGGAGCTATCAACTAGCAGTAATTATTCTCAAAATCTCACATATAGAATGCCACATCTCTCAGGACTCGAACCCAAAGCCCCTTGTTTACAAAACAACAATATTAACATTTTGCCATCAGATTTTATGAGGACTCAAACCCGAACCTTTTGATTACAAGGCAATAAAAACCATGCACCACACTCCACTCGGTCTCAGAACCCAATAGATATCAATTCAAGATTCCTGGGATTTTGACAGAAAAACATACTATAAGCTTAATTTCTGGTGTGGTCAAAAATTGACAAATTTATGAACAAAAATCTGGCTGATGCAACTTTTGTAAGTATGTGCAAATCAATCTGAGGAAGCTCTTCTTTTCTGAAAAATTCCCGAGGGCATTTTTACAAAAATCTTGGATTAGACAAGATTCCACACTTGCTCAAAAAACTCATATGGGCATGTTGAGCAAGTTTTAAGTGTAGCAAATCTGCTTGAGGGGATGCTCTTCCTTTCTCGCGCTGTCCCCACCACAAATACAACTACTGTGGAAATATTAGCATTGGAGGTATAAAAGTCCCTTGAGCACTAACTGCCACTGCAACTGTCACAAGTTCACCTCTTTCTACACTGCTCACTATGCCAATCTGTTTTGTTCCTTTTTCGAGCTACAACCTTATTTTGTTTCATGACAGTTGTGACACCAGTTTCATCCATGTTCCAAATTCTTGAGGATGAATAATTGTTTCTGGACAGAACTTCGGAAACCTTGTCAAAAAACATGCGCACATTTTCTTTGTTGAAACTGGACATTCGTGCTAAAGACGTCGTGGGCAAGCGCACCGAAAGATCTTTGTTTCTCTGTAGGAATCCCCTGAACCATTCAATACCAGCCATTCCGTTTACCGACCACGATGAAGGAGCACTTATATCAAACTTAACTGCACAGAGATGAGCCAATTTTCGCACTTCCTGTGGTGTTAATCCAAACATAATCTCACTGGAACGCTGCAAGTACATTTTAAAGATATTATCTTCTTCCTCTGAAAACACTTTCCATAACCACAACTTATGTTCTGTAGCTCACGAGGACCACTATCTTGTAATTTCTTCTTTTGTATGTATCTTGAGAGGGTTTAATAATGAATGTTGAACTCTGCAGCCACTTGTCTTAAGCTGACATTTTTGTCATCTTCGTGTTCCAGGACTACATTTGCTCCTCTATCCATCACATCAGGCGGTGTAGTCCCCTTTTGGGTCTTCCTCTTGTAGTTCCTCATCTTTCAGGCTACCTGAAACAATAGAAATAATAATGCGTGTAATTTTGTATAAGAATAAATAAGTGAAAATTCAAAATGTGTGTTGGTTACTGAATATAGGACTAAATATACGCGATCACATTTTTCTTTTACTTGAAAAGATTGTAAAATTAGTAAACAATAAACCGTATTTCGATTTATCACATTCGGGACAGTGAACAATTACATTCAATATCTTATTAAAGCGCTGGTCTGTCATGGGGCAGTTTGCAACATTGTGGGGTTAGTTGCAACATCTGTTGTAACTTGCCTCACCGACATGTTTGATTACGAAAGCTATTCTTGCCTCCACAAAAATTGCATAACATAAAAAGCAATATCACTTTCCACACCTTCAAAAAACATGCTTTCAATTGACTACATGTCGCATGCTGTGGTCATTTATAGGAATTGCGTAAGTAGATAGTAAGTATCAGGGTCTTCTTCCGACGAAGAACTACACAAAAATGACGAAATACAGATACAGAAAGATTACCAAAGATTAGCCTGTGGGAGCAACTGGAAGAGAGTGGCTATGAAAAGAAAGACAGACACAACATCAACAGAAGAATGAAAGAAATAAAAGAGAGAGGACCGGAAGAGAAGGAAGAAAAATAAAGATGGTTTGGTATAAGAAGTATGGGAGAGACCACAGAGAAGATATGCAAAGTGCTGAGGAAAGTGGGTATAAGAACTTACAGGAAGGGAGGACGCACTGTTTTAAGTACAGCCAGCAAAAAAGAAGGAAGAAAAGAGAGAGGAAGAAGAGGAAGGGGTTATCTACGAGTGAAGTGCAGAGGATGCGAAAGTGTATATATAGGGGAAACGAAGAAGAGGTTGAAAGACAGATTAAAGCAACATATGGATGATGCGAGATTGAAGAGAGACAAGAATGCCATATTCAAATACACTAGAGAAACGGGACATGAAGTAGAATGGGATTCGGCTAGGCGAATAGGAAAAGAGAAGAGAGAACTAGTGAGAAAATGGAAGGAGGCCAAAGAAATAGAGAAGACATCATGAATTGGAATGGAGGACTCAAGATAAACAAGGAATGGAAGAATGTGTTAGAGAAAATTTAAAGGATGAGAAGAAGGAAGGAAGGAAAAAGTAGAAGAACGAACAAGGAAAAAAGAGAAGAGAAGAAGTCCAGGGGAGGAGGCATTCATTTATACCCAAAAGGCAGGAGGGGTGGGGGAATGATAAACAGGTAGTTCCAGACTCTTGCTAATCTTGACCTGTCAATCACCTGTCAATGTGGTACGAGGTTCACTATTTATATTTTGAGCCTTGGCAACAGTGATTGAAGTTAGGCGCGATTTGACGTTTGCACGGAATCGTCTGGCATTATTGACCATAACGTACTTCAAATGTTTTGTCAATAGCTTGATTTTAGTTGTTTATGTTGCCTTGGAGATTGGGCGACAACAATAAAATGGAATTAACTCGTGAACATTTTTGTGCGATGATTTTTTACGATTTTCGGCGTGGATTATCAAGACAAGAGTGCATCGATCAACTTACTTCCACATTTGGCGATGAAGCCCCATCCTTTGTCACTGTGAAACGCTGGTATAACAAATTTAATCGTGGCCGCCATTCGCTCACCGACGAGATTCGCGAAGGTCGTCCAAAATCAGTTGTTGTTAAAGAAAACATTGATGCTGTGCAAAACCTAATACTGCAAGATCGTCACGTGACATACTGTGAGATTGAGGCAACCATAGGCATTAGTTCCACCAGCATATATAAAATATTACATGATCATTTAGCTGTGAGAAAGGTATGTTCTCGTTGGATCCCACACAATTTGACAAAAACTCAAAAAGACGCTCGCGTCAATTGGTGCAAACAAATGCTCAATAAATTCAATCGTGGTGCTTCAAAAGACGTATATAAGATTGTAACAGGTGACGAATCATGGCTATATGCATATGAGCCGGAACGTAAACAGCAGACGACTGTATGGGTGTTTCAAGATGAACCCAATCCAACAAAGTTGTTCGCGCTCGAAGCACATCGAAACAAATGGTCGCCTGTTTTTTCGGGAAAACTGGTCATGTGGCAATTGTGCCTTTAGAGGAACGTAGAACGGTCAACTCTGAATGGTACACAACAATTTGTTTGACAGAGGTCTTCGGTCAAATACGGAAAACAAACAAACGCCGTCGGATCATTCTTCATCAAGACAATGCCGGCTGTCACACATCTCGTCTAACAACCGACTTTATGAACAGTCAAAAAATCGAATTGATGGGTCATCCGCCGTACAGTCGTGATTTGGCACCCAATGACTTCTTGTTCCCGAATGTCAAGAATAAATTGCGTGGACAACGATTTTCGTCGGCAGAAGACGCCGTTGATGCGTTCAAAAACCATATTATGGAGGTGTCTCAAGAAGATTGGAAAAACTGCTTTGACAAATTGTTCGAACGAATGCAAAAGTGTATTGACCATAAAGGAGAATACTTCTAAAAACAATAAAGCAGTTTTCAATGCCAAATTCCTGTTTTTTCATTGTTAGGCTCAAAATATAAATAGTGACCCTCGTATGCCCATTAGTCAACTGTCAAGAGGCGATGTGTGTTTATTTCCTTTAGAGAAATCGTCCAAGATAAGGTCTGTCAAGATGATTTGTTTTTGTGTGGTTAGTCACCCTGCTATGTGTATGTAATCTTTCTGTATCTGTATTTCGTCATTTTTGTGTAGTTCTTCGTCGGAAGAAGACCCTGATACAGGGTTGAAACGTTACTTGTTAAGTGTTTTTATTTCTTAATAAATCTGCCTTGGTCAGCAACTTAGTGTTTTTAATATGGAAACAAGGCTTAATTATATTACCTCTTGAATTTGAAATTAGCGCATTCCTGCATATCCATGTAAATTACTGTGACTGAGATCAAATTATGTGTGTGAAAATGTACTTTTAGTTTGACATTTTGCTTCTAAGGCGACTTTAGTCATCCTTGCCTCCCTTTCCAGACGTCCAAGCCCCTACATTATTATATTTTCAGCTAGAAATTTAGGATAGATTAATCTTATCGCCGTTATTAAACGATATTATACTCTTAAAAACCCAGCGGTAGGAGCTCAGATGAGTTCTTTTCCGAGGCGAGCCTCAGCAACTGGGCGGGTCGCAGGTGGCGGATAGCGAACGGCCATCAGATATGATGGTTAGCTGCGAATAAGGCAGTGCCGAATAAGCAGTCCCGGACCGAGGCGGCAGTGCTATCAGGGTCTGGGAGAGGTTGGTTTTTGGCAGGATCATCGTCAATAAAAACCCAGAAAAGCCCCTTTGATAACACTGTGTCATGGCGAGAAAGTGCCGCCATTAAATAAGCACTGCCCCTGCTGCCTTGCAGGGAGGGGAGGGATCCCCAAAGGCTAAGGGAAGGAAACCCTAACAGAAAACCAAGGGTAGGGAGGACTCTTTAGGCATGGTGAAGCCAGCCTCCCTAGGGGAGTAAACCCCAAATAAAAATCCTGGTCCCCCAAGCTTGGGGGTTTGGCGTGGGACTGACCATTCTACCCAGTAAAAGCACCTATTGTTGAGAAGCCTTCAAATCAGAGAGCCGGACTGGAATATGTAAGACGAACTGGCAAGAATAAGGATATGAGAGTAGGAACATGGAACGTATTATCTCTATACAGAACTGGAGCCCTAAGAAACCTTACCGAAGAGTTTAATAAATACAAGCTTGATATTCTTGCATTACAGGAAATTAGGTGGACTGGGAAGGATGTGTTGGAGCAGAAAGACACAGTAATATATTATAGCTGTGGAGAAAAACATGAGTTTGGAACAGGTTTTTTAATAAAGAAGAAGATGAAAAATCTTGTAATGGATTTTAAGGCAATAGATGATAGAACTTGCATTTTAAGAGTTAGGGGAAAGTTCCATAACTACAGCTTGATAACAACCCACGCACCAACAGAGGATAAATCTGAGGAAGAAAAGGATGCTTTCTATGATAAATTGGAGAGGGCTTACGATTCATGCCCCCAATATGATATCAAAATAATTCTTGGAGATTTTAATGCAAAGGTAGGCAGGGAAATCTGGGCTAAACCTGTGATAGGATCTCATAGCCTGCACCATGAGAGTAACAATAATGGAATAAAACTGATTGATTTTGCAAATAGGCATCAAATGATCATAGCAGGCACCTTTTATCCTCACAAAGATATACATAAAGCAACATGGAGAACTCCAGATGGGAGATCAAGTAACCAGATAGACCATGTAATTTTAGATAGTAAACATAAATCAAGCATTTTAGATGTACGTAGTTTTAGGGGAGCAAATGTGGACACAGATCACTACCTGGTGATTGCTAAGATCAAGAACAAAATATCATGTATACACAAAAGGCAAGAAAGTAAAATCACAAAATATGATATATATAAATTGAAGGAAAGAGACAGAAAGAAAACATATCAGCAAAAGATTACTGACAGACTGAAAAACCTGGAAGATGGCGTGAACAACACCAATCCCAATGAAGAGTGGTGTAAAATACGAGATGTAATAATAAAAGTAGCAGATGAGGAAATAGGGGAAATGAAGAAACAAAACCGTAATGAATGGTTTGACGAGGAGTGCAAGGAGATAACCAAGCAGAAAAATGAAGCATACAGAAATATGATACAAAGTTATTTTACAAGAGCAAAGCTAGAAGTATATAGAGAACTGAGAAGGAAGGAAAAGAAAATACATAAGAGAAAGAAAAAAGAGAGTGTGGAAAGTAAAATGAGACAAGTGGAATCATTTAATGGAAAACGAGAGAGTAGAAGATTCTATAGAACTGTCAATGAAATGCGAGGATTCCAAACTGGAGCATATATATGTAAGGATAAAGACGGACGACTGTTAAGTAATGACCAGGATATTTTAATTAGATGGCAGGAACATTTTAATGAACTTTTGAATGAACAAAACCAGAATGGAAATGGAATGGAGCAAGAACAGAATCAGCATACGGAAGAAGATCAGAATGTAACAAATCCCCAGCTTAATGAACAGGAAAAGCAGGGACCTAGCCTTGAAGAAGTTAAGAGTGCCATTGAGAAGCTGAAAAACAATAGAGCGCCAGGATCTGACAAAATAACAGCAGAGATGATGAAACTTCACGGAAGGGATTTCTTGAGAAGCATTCAAAATCTACTAGATAAAATATGGAAGGATGAAGAAATCCCATCACAATGGGAAGAAGGTATAATATACCCCATATATAAGAAGGGGGATCGCCTAAAAACAGAAAACTATAGAGGCATCAGCAAACTTAACACCGGATACAAAATTCTCTCCAATATACTTTTCCGAAGGCTCTCCCCGTATGTAAACAAAATAATAGGTGACTACCAATGTGGCTTTAGAGAGGGAAAATCGACCTCAGACCACATACATACAATTAGACAGATATGCGCAAAGACAAAAGAATTTGGAATAAATACATATCACCTCTATATAGATTTTAAATCTGCATATGATACCATACGAAGGAACGAGCTGATTGAAGCCATGAGGGAATTCAACATCCCACAGAAATTAGTAAATCTAGTAGAAGAGACTCTAAAAAAAGTGCGATGTAGAGTACAAATAAGAAATCAGCTATCTCAAGAATTCGAAACAAAACAAGGATTGCGTCAAGGAGATGCCCTGTCATGTATGCTATTCAATATTGCACTAGAAAAGGCTGTCAGAGAATCAGGCATAGACATTAGAGGAACTATAATAAACAAGTCAGTGCAAATGATGGCATATGCAGATGATGTGGTTATAATAGCTAGAACAACAAGAGCATTGCGTGAAGCTGTAGCTAATCTCCTTACAGCAGCACAAAAAATGGGGCTTGCAGTAAATACTGCTAAAACAAAATATATGGAAATAACCAAAGTGCATACTAGTACCACACATTTTGAAGTTAACGGGCTCTCCTTTGAGAGAGTACAGGAATTTAAATATCTTGGTGTGTATATAACAGAAAAAGGAGATTCTCTGACAGAGATTCAACACAGAATAAGTATGGCAAATAGAAGTTACTTTGGACTTGGAAAACATATGAAGTCCCGGTATATCAGAAGGAAAACAAAAGTTAAGCTATACAAAACGTTAATAAGACCTATTTTAATGTATGGATGTGAATCATGGATTATAACTAAGAATGCTGAGACAATGATCGGAAGTTTTGAAAGGAAGATCCTGCGCAGGATCTATGGTCCTATATGTGAAAACGGATTTTGGAGAAGAAGATACAATAATGAATTATATCAACTCTACCAAGATATAGATATTGTGAAGGAAATTAAACTAATAAGGTTAAGGTGGCTAGGACATATATACCGAATGCCAGATAACTCGATGTGCAAAAAGATAACGTTTATGCATATGGAGGGCAGGAGAAAAGTAGGAAGACCACCTTTAAGGTGGGTTGATTCGGTAGAAGAGGACCTAAGAATGCTGGGAGTTAGGAGTTGGAGAAGGAAGGCGCTGGATAGAGATGGATGGCGGAAGATTTTGAAGGAGGCCAAGGCCTGTGATGGGCTGTAGTGCCAGAAAAGAAGAAGAAGAATACTCTTAAAAAAAATTAAGTATTTTCAAGCCAATGAAAGTTCAAAGCAACTACGGGGAAAGGGGGTTCATTTTGCAAAACTTTGGATCTGAAAATTTTCTTGCTCGCTTCGCTCGCAATTTATACATATATGTGTGTGGGGGGAGGGGTGTATATATTGTATACACACACACACACACACACACACACACACATCAATGCAATAAAACTTAAACAGTGAGATAAAATTAGGTTTTTCTTTCCCGATAGAATCTTCATCAAAGCTTTTGCCCAATACCCGAATCAGAGGGGCTGCGCACGCCTATGCTTGTGAGGCTATCGCTTTGAATACGTAGTGTGGAAAATGAGCCAAAAAAACTAGTTCCCGAGACGGATGACAACATAGATGGCAGTGCGATCAGTATCGCAACTAATTTTCTTATGAAAGTAATGCAGCTTAGTTTTTGGAAGATTTGTGTAGAGATTTGTTTGTCTTGAAAGGCGATAAGTGAATTGATGGAAACAGTTATATTTGTGGAGTGATTTGCAGTCACGAAATGGCATTAATTTTAAAAGAAACCTAAAATAAAATAACTAAATAGCATGCGTAACGCAAGAAGAAACATCGCAATGTGATTCCGCGCGTCAGGTGTTGAATTGTGTACTAGAGTTTATTTTTCTATGTTGTTAGAATATAAATAGTATTCTGAGAGATATTTCATACCGAGGCGACAAATCACAAGTGTCGCTTGGAAGCGGTCAGTCGGTAATCAATGCAGCCTGACTGTGACCAAAGCGCTACGCGACAAACGATATGGGGATTTCACATCAAAGCTACACGGTTCCTTCGGTCCAAGGCAGCTTTCAGACCGAAGCGACACGCGACACATGTTGCTTGGAAACGAACCAATGAAGAGCAACGTTGCACACCGGAGCGGCATGACGGGCAGCACAGGCCAGCGTTCGGTTGGTGAAATCCTCAAGCGATAAGTGTAGCGTGCCGCTTGTCGCTTTGGTGCGCAATCTCCCTAAAGCAAGACACTCATTGCATCGCGCATGCGCGAACAACAAAACACAGCAACACGTTTCAAGCTATTGAGGGAATATCCCAGTTTGAGCGACAAAGCGACAAGTGTGGCTTATCGTGTCACCAGATCTGTTGTTCGCACAATTAGCAGCAAACGCTGAAGGCATCAGATGCCTGCAGTCTCGTATCACTCCTTGCTTTCGTTTTGAAGCCAGTGAGCAGAGCTTAAGTTTGTCTGCGTAAGATGGCCGCATCTACTTCAACCAATGATATCAACAGACAGAAGAACATCGCATCGGCTGCTGCAAGCACAGGCGGCTGGAAGGAGCATGGAAGTAGGATCCAACTACAAACGCAAACTCGAGGTTTACTTCACACTTAAATACTTACAAAACAAACTATAACTAGCGTTATATGCTTATGGAATATTATTCCTTCAGGTTTTCTGTCGCTTCTGTTAGTACAGCCGTGTGTTGAACAGGCACCATTGCTTCCTAAATCTTATTCAAAAGTATACAAAATTCCATGCTTTCTTACGGCGTCTTCGAATGTTTTGGTCTGACTTCTCCGGTTCTGTCACGTGACCCGGCTTCAGAAACAGCGCGCAGGGCTTACTCCTCCCTTTCTTACCTCCATGGAAGGCATCATGTCGTTGTATGCAACGTCGTATTTAGAGGGAGGGTTCTGGGAGTCAGGCTCCCCCGGAAAAGTTGCCAAGTACTAAACTTTAATAAGCAAAGTACTTGATTACAGTATGACTTAAAATACACCCTAAGAGCCTCCCCGAAGGCGCAATAGTAGCGTCGTCGTCTTGTAATCAAGTGGTCCCGGGTTCGATATCTGGTGGAGTCACATAGTGGTTCGGATCCCACTTTAAACTGCAGGTTCAGTCCCGATTAGCCTTACTGTGCATATAGTGGACTTAAAACAACAAATCAATCAAAAAGGCACCCTAAATTAAAAATAGGCATTGAGCATGAACTTATTTCAATTCTCTTCTTGCAATTTACAGTTATACTATATTAACATTATATAGAAGTACGCTAACGATTCACCAACTTTTGATTGAAATTCACATTTGCGGGGGAAAATCAATAACTCTCCTCTCACAAAAATAAATTGTGCTCACGTCTGCTGCGTGCATAATTGTTAATAACTTATGAGAAAAGAAATTGCACCATCAAAAGAAAATATATAATTGAAAGATGATCCAATTAAAATTTCTCTGAAGAAATGAAATTGTGTTCCCATTGCACTAATTGCGGCCAAATGTTTCACAATCAATTGATAATAGTTTGAATCAAATCCTCATTTGCAGGGAAGCTAGTATATAACACAACCTGGTTAATGAAAACACTTTTGCCTTGTAATCAAGTGGTTTTGGATTTCGATACCAACTGGAGGCACATGGCACAGTGGTTCGGATCCCACTATAAACTGTAGGTCCAGTCCCGATTAGCCTGCTTTGCATAAAGTGGATTTAAAACCACAACTCAAACAGTTTAAACCACTTGCATATGTTATTTTTTCACGAGTAGTTGGGGTGCTTATCTGTTTATTCACATGAAAGTTTAGAATAAATAACATCATTTGACTTAGGCGTGTCCGAAAGATGCAAAACTGTACTTGAAGCGAGCATCCTCCGAGTATGATTTGGAGTACGGTCTTCAAGTCGTGTACTTCCAGTCCACGTCTTTCGAATTGCACTTCGACCGCAGCGCCAAATACGATCAGTAGATAAAACTGAGTACTCGTTCTTTTCCTCACGTTTTAAACACTTGTTTTTCACCATAGAAATCACATAGCATTTTCAAATGTTCGTACATATACATTTCCACACATTAGAAGAACTATAACCAACAACTTGCTGGCCAATAACGTATATCTATCTACCTGTGTCGCTGGCTTTCTACCTCCATGATTTTAAACAAATGAACAAGTGCGGAAACCACGTGACCTAGACACCAACCATCTGCACTGCGAGCTGTACACTTGCGTACTTCTGTTCTTGGCGCTTTCGAACTGTACTAGGTGACGTCACTTCCGCCAAGACCATACTTCAAGTCTGTACTTTGTACATTTCGGACAGAGCCTTAGTGTCAGTGCTCGAAGTGAGGTGGAATGCCGAAGGATGTCATCCCTGCAGCTCTCGCATTGTCACCATGTTAAACCATAGAAGCATCCTCCCAGCTAACCCCAAGTCTCGACTAAACATCTCTCCAGCTAACATATTCCACAAACGCTGCTTACTAGTATGATGTTTTAGATCACCCGCCTATCAAATCTATCTGCTCTCACTCTCTTTCTACCGTCTTTACAGAACCAGGTGACGTCTTGCACTTCCTTACCTCCCTTTCTTCTCACCGAGCATCTGGACCAGACAATATTCCTACTATTTTCCTTCAAAAAACAGCTCACTCGCTAGCTACTCCTCTTGCAATGTTATACAATAGGTGCTTCTCTGAAGGCTGCTTTCCCACTCAATGGAAGAAAGCAAATATCATTCATATTTTTAAATCTGGCAATGCAAACGATACTACATGCTACAGGCCCATTTCTCTCCTTTCCACACTTGCTATTGTCTGTGAAAAGATTCTAAAGAACAGACTTCTGAAATTCACATCCCCTTGCATTAACCCAGCACAACACGGCTTTCTTCCAAATTCTTCATGCCTTACAAATCTGTCTTCTATGCAATCCTATGCCATAAACGCAATTACTAATCGTAATCAGTTGGATGTTGTGTACTTTGATCTGTCCAAAGCTTTTGATTCAGTGGATCACCATTATTTACTGCATAAATTAGCTAACAGATTTAATATAACTGGAAACACGTTAAAAATAGTGAAAGACTATCTAAGAAATAGACAACAACGTGTTATACTTCCTGGAACTAATTCTAACTGGCTTCCTGTTATATATGGTGTGCCGCAAGGAAGCGTTCCTGGCCCTCTGTTATTTGTATTATATCTGGATAATCTCACAGACCTCTTTAATTCCCCCATCTCAAGCACAATTCTAATGTTCGCTGATGATTGCAAGATTATGAGAGAAATAAAACAGCCATCAGACATGCAATTTCTCCAAAATGACATAAATAGATTCTCTGAATGGTGAAAGCGATGGAAACTGACCACAAACCCTTCGAAATGCTCTTACATAACAATTTCATTGAAGAAAAACAATCTTGAAGGTAATTATACACTCACCGACATCACTCTAACAAAAGAAGCACAACACCGAGATCTAGGTATCCTCATAGATTCTAAACTAACTTTCGATAATCACATATCAACCATCACAAAAAAGGCAATGCGTATGCTAGGCTTACTTTACAGATTCACTGAAATCCATAACCCGAAAGCACTTTCTATTTACTTCAAAACATTTGTGTCCCCCATTCTAGAATACTGTTCACCCATCTGGAACATGGCTGCTCCTTCTCATACCTCCAAGATCGACAATGTTCTCAGCTCTTTCCTCTCATCGTTCGATATAGAGTGTCGGCCCTGAGACACCTACCTAAGAGAGATCTGCTTATAAACTTAAACATAAATACTCCAGAATCACGTAGATACGTTGCAGATATGAAATTACTACATAAGATAATTAATGGAAACCTAAGATGCAGCATCCCAATCCACGAACTCTCCCTCAGAGTGCCCAGACATAAAACACGGAACAAGGAAACTTTCCACACTGCAACTCCAAGTCTGTCACTCATTCAACGTTCACTATTTCATAGACTACCAAATCAGTTCAATGTCATCTCAAACCAAACCGATATATTCAGTTCATATCCATCTTTTATCACCAACATAGAAAAAATTGTATATATGTAATGCTTTTGTGAAACACATCTGTTTACCTTGGAACTGTCTTGACTTGTTTATGTTTTATATATATATATATATATATATATATATATATATACCATCAACTTTGGGGGGGCTATGTGCTTGATAATTTGGACCTGAGAGAGCTCGTTAATGAGTTCATAAAAAAATAACCCACTGCGTAGAGCAACTTTTGCTATATTTTTAAATCATGTTCATATTTTTTTGTTGTGTATGTCACTTTATATCTTAGTGTACATGCTATTTTTATTATTGCAAAATTAAATTTAAAAAGTAAAAAGTAAAATATTGGAGCAAGAACAAAAAAGTAAAACTATTTTCCTGCGATTTGTCTTAGCATTTATGTAAAATTAAATAAAACTGTTAAATATTCGTTATTTTATGGGTTATTTGCAACTCATCACATGTATGTTGCAGACATTAAAACACATTTATGCCCTCGCTGGGACTCGAACCCGAGATCTCTGGATCAAAGCGAGTTGAGTCGACCACCCAACATGCTCGGCTACCGTGGCCGGCATAAAACTGTTAGGTTGGTCTCTTAATGTAAATACATACTTTTCAATAAAAATGTTAATTGTTATCTAAAAAACAAATGAGCAGACACAAAAGACATAGAGAGACTTTGAAACATTTTCTAAACGTTTTTCATGTTACATTTCATTTACATGAGAAATATACTAGCTGCTTAAAAACTTCTATACGAAGACGTAATTTTTATTTTTAAAAAAGGGAGCGAGTGAGTCATTCATTCATTTATTTCAGTGATCAGAGCCCCCCCCCCAATAATTTTGACAAGTCGGCGCCCCTGTTTCACACATACAATAATGCAAATAAAATCTGATTGACTCAGTACAATCTTTCAGGTGGGGAAAAAAGTGGGGTTGGAGTCGTTTTGTCCAAGAATGAGTCACCAACCTGTTGTCCAGTTTGCTTATCCTAATCCAACGACATTTGGTATTTCCAAAATTCTTACATCCATTGAGACCGTCAAATCTTGCGAATGGCAGATTTCAGTCAGTTCAACATAAATAACGGCTTATCTTCTCAATATATTAGGTAAAGCCAAAGGCGCGTTTAAAAAACTGAAGTAAGCAAAAATGGTAGAATAGGCATTCTAGGTACGATTTCGCAAAATATACACACTAAACCTCAAAATAGGCATTTATAGGCACTATAAAAATGGAACGAACTTTAAAAATTAAAGTCTACGTTTTCCTGCAAAGGAATTGAAATAGCAAAAATCCGCACCCCTCGAAATTTGCAAAAACAAATACCTCTGCTACGGGTAGATATTAGAATGTGTTATTGCTCATTAATGTCGTCCTGGCTTGGTGAGACGGAAATCTGCGTGCGAAACGGAAATATGCTAGCCAAACCCCGTTGTTAGAACCCCCATGATTCTCACTTATCGCCCAACACTTGAGCAACCTTGTGTTCTAACGTCACGGGAGAAGGCTTTTAAATTTTAGGCTAAATTCGTACGTTGTTAGGTTAGGCAAACTATGTTTAGATCTCTTAGCCTAAATAATAATTTTTCATTGAATTTATGCTAATGAAACCTAACCTAACCTCGTAGGCAATCCTCGTCTGACGTCAGTACACAAGGTAGCAAGACTGTTGTGCGAAGAGGAAGCGCTGGCATGTTCTGAAATCCCAAGCGGTTAAGCATAGGGGATAAAATGCACGCCAGTGATTGGTGCTGCCAGGTGGTGACGTCACGAAATGCGGAGGGTGGAGTTTGGAGTTTGGAGGACATCACTGATGGTTAAGTTGTAGCGCGTACAGGCTAGCCAGGAATTCTTTGTAGGGGAGGGGGGTGCGAAGTCAATACTAGAGGGGGCAAAGTTTTAATATATTGTGTCGCATTGGCAGATATAGCAGGGCACACAGAGGCACTCGCCCCCTCCCCTAAAAGAGATAAGTAACAGATAAGGGATGATATCTTGAAACTGCAACGAACAAGAAAAAACTTCGAGTAACATCAAATAGCAACATTTCGATAATGACTTTTCTAGATTCCCAAAGAATATAAAGTTTAACATTAATAGGCTAATAGGGACTGTATGTACTTGATATTTACAGGTCGACGATTAATATATACCAACAGCTTTGGGCCTCTCTGCAGAACTGATTAAGGGAGCCCTTTATAAATCATGCTTCATAATGATTCCCTCTAGTTTCCAGTATGGAAGATTTTTACACACAAAGGAATCTAACGAGAATCCAACAACGCCAGTGTGTTGTGTTATGCAAGAAAAATAGAATTAATTAAATAATAATGGTTACATATTATCTACACTTTGATGAATTGTGTAAAAATTTGAAATGCATTTTTTTGTGCTTGCTAAAATATTAAAACATGGGTCCCTTTGTCCACCACGGACTCAATTTCCTTCAAAGGGGAGACTCTTGCATCATTACAGACAATGTTTGCCTACTGGTTACGTTAACCATTTTGCAAAATATTGTGTGAATTGTATTATATTATAGTTGAAATACATGTTTTGACACCTGACAAACAAATAGGAATCCATTGATTGAATGACTACTTGGATTACAGTGCCATCATTAATATTTCATAGTAAGTTTCATAGAAAGAAATTGTTTTAATAGGGCGCAAATAATTTTACGGGGCGCCATGACATTCTCTTTAATATTTTTTTTTTCGTATAGATCATTTGGCTCCCAGGGCCGACTCCCGCCGCCCCATAGCTATGGTTATGAACTTGGACTATACGAATAGCAGACATTGCGAGCGTAGCGAGCAAGAAAATTTACGAAATGTATTTTTATTTGTATAAAATTTGAAATCTATGTGGGGGGCAATTGCCCCTCTGTGCCCCTTGCGAGTGTCCCTTGCAAGTGCCCTTGGCCGTCTGGAAGAAAAATGCAAGGAACACGTAGAAACTAATTCCATCATGAGTATCCAATTGTCCTGCTATTTTTAGATTCTCCTAGTCTTGTTTTTTTTTTTACTTCAACGTTTGCTTCCCCTAGAATAGACTTCCGTCCAAGGTCGGGGAGACAATGCCCCCTTTCCCCATGTGGTTGCGGCACTGTTTATGAGTGCCTCTTCATCAATTTCACGTCATCACTCGTTGTTGCGATTAGCTAGAAGTGGCAGAAAATCAACGTTAAGTAACAAAAATCAAATATCCATTCCCTCTCTCTACCACATGAATCACTATTTTTTATTTTTTGGTAGGGCACAGGGGACGAGGTCCTCCAGCCACCTCTCTCCTTGCTCACAATGTAACCCTCTCTCCCAGCTTAGTTGCCGTAGATGGCATTTTATTTTTGCCTATTTTTCACTGTAAGCGGTTGTGCCCCTCTAGGATTATGGTTTTACTACAGTGGAGTTGGGAAAGGGAAAGATTAAGCTCCCTTGGTTCCTGAAGATTAAAACCAAGGTCTGTGTACTACGGGTTCCTATTTGGTTTTCGTGTTTTAACAATAAGAAATACAAGATGAATAATATATGAAAAATACATGTATAAGAATAATATAATATGACTATTAAAGAATATAGTGAAAATATAATTTAATATTATAATCTTAGATCAGTGGTGTTTAATGAAATAAAGAATTGTATGAGTGGAATATAATCTGAGTGTTGTTCAGGTTGTGTAACAGACACCGTTTGGGTCCGTGGACCTGTTTCAAAAAAGAAGTAGTTATGATGTATAAGGTCCTTAGACCCTTAGCTTCTCGATGTGAGGAGAATTGCTAAACTTGTAACCCTTAGAAGGTGGGTTAATCGCTTCTTCTTCTTTCTTCTTCCAGTTCCATTTTCCCTTCCTTCCTTACCTCTTTAAGACAGTAGGAAAACATACAAAGAACACCATTAAAAATAATATATACAAAAGAACAACATAGAATTAGAAGAAATACAAAGAAATATTAAAATGAATATATATAAGTAAAAATATGAATTGTAATAAAATGAAAATTGCTAAGACAATTTAACTTCCTTGATGGTAAGAAGACCATGTCCTTAATGAGGTCCATGGAAGAGAGAAAATAAGTGATATAGATAGTGATAATCTGCTTTATGTTATAATCAATAATCAGGTCCATAGACCTGTATTATCAGAAGAGAAAGTTTAAAGTGTTTGGTCTTTAGACTCTCAGCTACTCGATGTTACGAGAATTGCTGATCTGGTATCCCTTGGATGGATTACTCACTACTTCTTCTTTCTTCTTCCGGTATCTTATTCATTATTCTTCTGCACCCATCTCCTGCCTTCCTCATCCAGTTCCTGGTAGTGGTAGTAGTAGCTCAGGCACATCGTTCGGTCATCCACACTGCTTTACCACACTTCACTAAACATTTTCTTTTCTTCCTCTAGCGGAGGTAATATAATATTTCCTTCTGTTTATTGCGGTCGGTACTTGTTCGTAATACCGTACCTCCTTCTCGTCTGGTTCCTCATTCTCTACAGCTATTGGATTCTCATTCAAGTTCTTAGCACTCAATCTGCTGCTACAGCGTCTCTCGCTTGTTGCTTCCAGATCCGGATGCAGGGTTCCCGCTTTGTTGCCAGCGACGGTGTTGTCTCTATAGTTGATCTCTTCTATTGTGGATACTGCTTCAGCTAGTCTATTCACAGACTGGAAGATGGCTGGTTCACTTAGACGTTCTTGCAGATTGACTCCACTCACACTTTGTCTAAGAGTTACAATTTGTTGGTCCGTATGTTTTTTGCACCGCAGCAGGGCGTGCTCAGAAGTGTCTTCTACTTTGCATACCCTGCATTCATTCGACGCACTAAGACCAAATCTGTTCAGATATGAGCCATATGGCCCGTGGCCGGTAATAAAGTGCACCATGCCTTTGGTAGGATAAAGCATCCTGACGCCTACCAACTGTTTCACCTCTTTTAAATACTTCTTAGTATGTTCCGAGCCCTGAGACTGGGCCCACTCATTCTGCCACTGTTGCCAAAGATGCTGGTCTATTTCTCTCTTGGTGTTGAATCTTGTAATCAGGAGTTCCTCAATCTTGTAGTATTGCTTCATCTTCCACCAATATCTTGTCGCTCTGCGTAGCACTTCTAGGTCCAGCGGGAGAACCCCCGCCACAGCTGTAATTGCTAGAGTCGATGAAGTTCTAAATGCTCCCGTCATCCTCAAGAGGACATTCCACTGGGATGCTCTCAAGATGCTCTTAATTTGCTGCTGCTTAACCAGGTGCGGAAATGCGGATGCCGCATAACAGACAATCGAAACAAAAGTTGCACGATAGTATATTAATGGGATTTTAAGAGGTATCTTTATCGTTGAGTTGCTCATCCCCAAGATGTTATGTAGAGCCGCTTCTACGTGCCCTTTCAGCTTCATTCCTGGGTCCACATAAACTCCAAGATATTTCAGTATTTTAGTGCTGGAAATAGAGAGTCCTGCAACTTTAACTATCTGCGTCCTCAGTAACCTCCCTTTAAGGAGGACCTTATGCTTTTTGTGTCTGGCTAATAACATCTTCGATTCCATGGTCCAATTATTGACCAACTCCATTGCCTTGTTGGCTCTCCTCTCCAGCTCCTTCCTGTTGTCTGCTTCACATAGAATTACTACGTCATCCGCGTAAGCTGTTACCAGGAGAACATCTTGATGTTGGTTCAATTCATCTAGTAGAGGTTCGATATTCAAGTTCCACAATAAGGGACCCAAAACGGATCCCTGAGGACATTCCTTATTTAGATCCTTGATTATCCATTCTTGGCCGTATGTGTAAAACGCTGATCTTCCATCCAAGTAGTTTTGGATTAGTGTGTAGAGTGGTCTTGGCACATCGAGGTCCCTTAATATCTTAAGCACGTAGGGCCACCACAGGGTGTTGAATGCCCCACTTATATCTAGTGCTATTCCTAACACGTACTTCCTTTGATTCATTTGGACAGTTCTTATTACTTCATTCACAGCATCCTCTGAAGAACGTCCATTTTCAAATCCATACTGTCTGTTCGATCTTTCTGTTAGACTCAGTCTTTCTTTCAGTCGCTTAAGTATTAGTTTTTCCAGAATCTTGCCAAAGTTATCTAGAAGGCAAATTGGTCTGTATGTACCAACTTCTGTATGATCCCTTTTTGAATCCTTTGGGATGGCCACTAGTCTGGCAATTTTCCATTGTTTAGGAAAAACTCCCCATACCAGACATTAGTTGTATATCACCTGAAGACCTTCAAGTAATTCATTTTTTAGAATTTTGATTGCTTCATTAGTTAACGTATCTGGTCCTGGGGCCTTCTTGCATTTAAGAGAGTCAATAACCAGTGCAATTTCCTCCTTTGCAAATGGAATTACCAAGGGTTCGTTGTTGTACGGATTGGTCAATTCCTTCCTAATCGCCTTCTGTATTACAGAATCCTCTTGTGGCACATCTGTTGGTAAAAGGTTATCCATGAGATATTGTATTGTATCCTTTCCTGTCTCTGTATATGTCTCATCACCCCTTCGTAAGGTGGGTATGGCTAAACTAGGCTTAAGCTTATTCGAGACTAGTTTGTACGGATATCCCCATGGATCTCTAGCGATTTCCTTCTGCAGGAATCTAACCCAGGAATTGACTCGATATTGCTTTATAAAATCTGCGTATATTTCTTTGGATCTCCTGTATTTTGCAAGGTTGTACCTTCGGTCTCGGTCCGTCTTGGACTTCTGGTATATCTTTTTTAACTTCCTCGTAAGGGTCCTTCGTTTTAATATATACAATGGCCATATTGTTTTCTTCTTGTTTTTGTTAGTGTGTGGGATGGTTCGTATTGCACGATCCAGTGTGTCTGTTAATACCTTCAAATTTTCGACTAATGGTTGTCCTGTCTATATGGGTTTTTGTAGTAATAACTGATTCACGTTAATCCTCAAAAGAGATTGCTCAACAGAGGTCCATTTTCTCCTAGCCGGAATATCTTGGTCTGCGTTAGAACTTCTTCCTGAGTTAATATTCCAGCCAACCATATTATGGTCACTTTGGGTGATATCCCTTACCCACCAATTGTCTATTAAGGTCCTACCCAAATGATTGGCGAGAGTAATATCGATGTGTGATTTGCCTCCTCTTGAGTTACAGAAAGTTGGAACACTTGATTTTCTATTCATCCATGCAGGTCCCTGCTGGCGATGTAATCCTCCAGCTCCAAGCCCTTTTCATCAGTATCATTGCTGAACCACTGGTGGGACTTGGCATTGGCATCCATTGATATTAGAATTTTGTGCCGAGTAAATCTTGTAACCAGTCTATCAATCATCTGTATGTATGGCTGAATCGGGTCCTTATATTGACAATACCTGTCTACCATTATCCATAAGTCCTCACCCAGCTTAACCTCTATTGCCACACAGTGTGTAGTAGAGTAATCACGTAACCATACGGCATCGATGCTTGAATTGGCGACTATTATTGCCACCTTTGATGATTCAGGCATTAGAAAAGATCTCATTCTATCAGGGAGTCCTTGAATCTGCCCTCTCACTTGATAGGACTCCTGTATTAGTGCTATGTCTATCTCATTATTTGAGATATAATGGATGAGTTCAATCATGACAAGTTCCGATCCTTGAGCGTTTATCTATATAAGCCTAAACTTGAAACAGTTCCTTTTCATAACCTAACTTTTACTAGCCATAGTCAGTGCTTGCTATCAGTCTATCGTATAAATCTTTATATGTTGGGCATTCCTGTCTTTGGCAATTACGGCTCTGGATCTTGCACGGTATGCATATCCTTACACTTGAGGAACATTGCTGTTCCTCATGCTGTTCTCCACACTTGTTGCATGTCTCTTCTCTAGTGCAATATTTCCTTATGTGGCCAGGATCGTTGCACTTAAAACACTTGAGAATAGAGATGAATTCTTTTAAATTAACCATACGAAAGTTTAAGTAGAGTTTTTCTTTTCTGAGAATAATATTCCTCATTATCAAGGAGTTTTCCAGGACTACATGTGATGTTTTTTTCATTCCGCCTACCAGTCCTAAAACTTATTTTCATGTTACTGGTGAACTCCTCTTCCGTCATTATATCAACAAAGTTTAAGTTATACAATTCTTCTGCTAGATCTTTGTCATTAAGTGATTTAGGTACATCATAAAGGATTACTTTTAATTATTTCTATCCTTGGTTCCATTATTAAGCCCTCCGATCGCAAGTTCTGATAGTTTATCATTCTTTGAAGTTCCTCTTGTGTTGCTACTTCTACTATAACTGTGTCTCGTGTAGCTCTAATGTCAGTCACTCTAATTTTGTCTCTTACTGGGACAATTTTGCTTGTTATGATGGACTGCATTTCCTTAGGCGTTTTCTCTCTTGATTTTATAAATACCGTTGGCTTTGCTGGTCTTGAGGGTTTTGGTATGTTCGCATTCTGCGGTTGGGCTTTCAGTACTCCTGCATAAGATGCACTTTCTCTATGAACCTCCTCTTGTGAACTCTGCTTCTTAAGAGTTTCTTGGAAGAATGCCTTATCACTTTTAAGTTCCTCATTTAGAGATAGGGCCACTTCACATTGCGTTTTAAGGTCTTCGTACTCTGCCAGGATTTTACTAGTGATTTCTGTCAGAAATGTCTTTGTTGACACTGGAATCTTTCCCTCCCAATTGCTGATTGCAGTTCATTTACTAAAAATCTAAAATTATTTGGTATTTCCTCTAATTGGGTTTCTACTGTCTCTGTTTCGATTTCACTCAGTTTTTCCGAGTCTTCCCCTTTTTCTTCTAATCTTCGTTTTGGGGTAGAGGTCTCCATATTATTTACGTGTCGTTGCTTATCCATTTTCCTTTTCAAAAAGAACTCTTAACCATAACCCATTAAACCTCACACAAGTACACATTACTCACTAACAAATTGTCCGTCACCTCCACCTCCACCTCCATCCATGAATCACTATTACGAAAAGGTAGACTTGGGAAACAAAAATTTAAGCAGTTACAAGTTCATATCAACACATACAAGATAAACATCCGAACACATTAGGCGCCTTTAATACAAGACTACTCAAAATGTCACAACTGTTCTAGATACTGAAAATTGCTAAATCATTTCCCGAAGTGTGAATCTGGAAGGGAATTTTCCCCCTCAATCCTGATACGACGTTATACGGAATCCCATACACACTAATAAATTACAAAATCAATAAGTGTCCTTGTTATGTTGCTAGAGTAACACATAATATAATTGTAAAGATTAGTGAGAATTCCAGGTAGGAATGTGTTCTGTATTTTTCACAGGGGGGGGGCAAAGCAGGTTCTCTAGCTACGGGCCTGAGCGCGTAACTGGATTCCGCATACCTTTACGAATTGTCATTCATTTATATAAGTTCGTGATCGTAAAGAAATGTACATAGCTATTAATATACAAGTTAAGTAGAAAGAGAAAATGAAACATATTCAAGAATAGTTGTGTAATGCCAAAGCACAGTTTTGTAAAAGCTACTTATTTAAATTCCTTCAAAATTCGCGATTGTAGATAAAATAATAAAAAATAAAATCACAAGTTCTAAGTCCCACGTAAAAGTGGTCTATTTTTATTTTGTACATTGTACGTCACTTTTCAGCACGCTTTTGGGTTAATAGCGACGATGGGGATGCAGTGATTAATCCACACCCTTATTTCTTTTTTCAAAACACCCAACAATTTTCATGAAAGCCATATTCATTGTGAATTTTGGCACTAAATGTACCCTTATTCTCTCCTAAATACGACTTTTCACCCCAGAGATGGAAAAAATTTGTATAAACCATTGTTGGGATGGTGAACAAATGAAAAGGATGATAGGACATACCACTGCCGTGGACAAAACACAATGACACGTCATACATCCATCGCGTCAACAGGAGGTTTGTTTTCCGTGATAGGACTAATGGAGGCAACTCCCTCCAAAGAAGACCGCTTCAGTTGGAAGATATCGTATTCTTGCGATGACCTACAACAGTCTTACTGGAAATTATCAGTACCTTGTAATAATTAACGTCTTCCTATGATAGTACATAATATTTACACTTGCATTTTTACGACCGATTCTTGTCTACGGTGAACTCTTCGCTGGAATTTCCGCTGTGGTGAATGTTGTTGAAGCAAGGGAATGCTTTATTAGATTAATTGTGTGGGTTTGTTTGAGTGACATTCTGACGTTCTGGCACCCCAGTCAAGGAGCACGTGAGTGCAGTGTATTCGCCCCCCCCCCGAACGTTCGGGCAAACGAGTGTCAAGCAGGGTGTTGCACTGATAATTCCGGGTTCGAATCCTGGTATTGTCATGAGCGTTCATTTGAGGGTGTCTGGCTCAGAAAGCACTCACATGTCAACCTCTCTTCAACTTAGCACACCCTGAACTGATGCAGGCTAACGAGGCATTCGCGCGTGGACTCACATTCAATATAATCCTCTGTGGCGCTCGTCTTGATTGATTGGTTTGGATTATTTTACTTCACCCCTGCTACTTTTGTCTAATCGCGAAGATAAGGATGAGTGATGATATGATGAAATTGATGAAGGGACGCTCACAAAGAACACACATGACCAGGTCAGGATTCGAACAATTGTACAATTAGTTATAATGTATACTGAGAAATCCATCTTCAGGGCTTCACACCTTTTTCGCTTGATTGCGGCTGCTGATAAGGGATGTCCGCCCGAAATAAAATTCTGGCTACAGGTGCCTGTCCTCCCCATTTTCGGCACACAATAGTCGCTATTGATTTCCTATTCTGCAAACAATAACAAGAAATTTGCTAGAAAATGAAGTTAGGTAGTTTAATTACATAGGTAATAATACACCCCTTTCATAGTTTGGTTGGAACTTTAGTCGGCTTTGAAAAATATTTAATTCTTTAGAACATAGCTACTATAATAGCGGTGATTATATTCCTCTACACTAAATTTCCAAGTTAGAGTATTAGCGGGACACCTGCCCCTGTTGCCAGCCCCCCTTGCGCACACCTATGACGTACAAGTTGCTCTTTCAGTACACTGCTTCACCTACACATGTTTTACGATTGAGAGGGAGAGGCAATTGCATTTTCACCAAATATAGATTAGACAAGAGGTACGTCTTGAAATTAATATTAGTTTCGGGCCAAGTTCCTTTTGTGTAATTGCGATTTCATCATGCTTCACATGCATTTTTTACATGTTTGATTTCTATTTATGTCCGCTAAGAAGACCATTAGCCATACCCAGAGGCGCCGAGACCCATGGAGGAGGGTAGTCCCCCCCCCCCCAATTTCGCCTAACAGGCCCAACGTATAACTTTCAACATTATTTAATTTTGCAACAATATATTATTTGTGTGATGAGAATTTCAAAAATTAATCGAGGATTCTGTGTGAGAAGATTCTAAAGTGTAAATCACCAACCCTGAGACCTTCTGTAAACAAACGGTCTTACCGATTCTATGTATCACTCCGCGTCAGCTGATTCATGACCGCAATCATCTGCTGTTACACTTATAGTTCGCCGCACCTATTCATTTTATATGAGAGCCTCTGAATGTGAGAATCCGCTCTCAAAACATCAGACGAATATGCAGCCGCATACATTGTTACTCTCCCGGTCATTCTCTCTTTCATAACCCTTAAAACTGCAGACACTGACACACCACTGCACTGGGATACCAACTTAACCACTTCATTTACTGGTTTCTCAGCATACCACTGACAGAACGTTACATAAATATTGAGTAGAATCTGTTTCTCACCCCTTTTCAAAGGCTGTTCTTGCTGGTGTTTTGAAAACAAGCTCGGAGAACACGGAGACCTTCCCGCACGCATAGAACTCGGCATGTTATTTTTCTAAGGATAAGTCAGGCAATATTATTAAGTTGCACTACTTCCTTGCTGTTCACATGATTATTTTTAGAAAATAACCAATGTTATAAAATATCATTATGTACACAAATCTCTAAGCTCATTGAAAGTTACAATGCATATTACTACAAAATGTTCACACTTATCTTGCCTTGCCATGTCACCAAGTTATTTTACGAAGTGCACTGTATTTGGCGGAACAAAAATCGTTATTAGAATGCTTGTCAAAGTTTCCAACCGCAATAAATTTACGAACTTTCTTTGTCTTGTTTTGATCATCATCATCAATATATTTATTGGACTTACAGCAATGCATATGGCTGTTTATGCCCATTATATATTTTATTTACATAAGATACAATTTACATAAAATCTAACTAACTAACTCCCTAGCCTTCTTAAACCCGAAGGTTCATGGCTGCAGCAACACAGCCCTTCCATCTTTCCCTATGTTGAACAAGTTCTATATACTCTTTTCCATCCCTACCGATTTCCCTTAGGTCCATCTCAACGTTGTCCCTCCATCTTCGTCTTGGCCTTCCTACAGGTCTCTTACCATCAGGTTTCCCAACAAGAATCCTGTCAACTTCTCTTTCCTCTGTCCTTCGTGCCACATGGCCTGCCCATCTAAGTCTTCTTGATTTAATTATTCTAATAATATCTGGACATGAATACAAATTATGTAGTTCTAAATTATGTAACCTTCTCCATTCACCTGTCTCCTCATCCCTTTTAGGTCCAAAGATTTTCCTAAGGATCTTATTTTCAAATACTCTCAATTTATGTTCCTCTTTCAATGTAAGGGACCAAGTTTCACATCCATAAAATACTACAGGCAAAATTACGGTTTTGTATATTTTAACTTTTAGTTTCTTAGATATTAAACGAGAAGACAAAAGTTTATGAAGAGAGAAGTAACATGCATTTCCTGAATTAAGCCTACTTTTTATTTCCTCTTTAATATAATTTTCATTTGTTAATATTACTCCTAAGTATTTGAATTTGGAAACTGGTTCAAACGAGTTGTTATCAATAATTAGATTTTGATTATTACCTAACACTTGGTTTCGGCCTGTAAGCATATATTTAGTTTTCTCTTGGTTAACTTCCAAACCTATCTCTTTAGCAGTTTTGAAAAATATATTTGCATTATTCTTAATTGTATTCACATCATCCCCCAGTAAGTCTACATCATCTGCATATGCTAACAACTGAGTCACACCATTTAATTTTAGTCCTTCTTTAGTTTCTTTTACCTTCCTAACAGCATATTCTAAGGCAAAATTAAAGAGCAATGGAGATAATGCATCTCCTTGTTTTAACCCATCATGAATTGTAAATTTATCAGACATATTAATACCCATACGAATTTTACTTTCTGTTTCGGTGGTGCATACTTTTATCATACTAACAAGCTTCTTAGGTATTCCAAACTCTACTAATATATTATATAATTTATCTCTTTTGACCAAATCATATGCTTTTTTGAAATCAATGAATAGCTGATGAACATTTTTATTATATTCCCACTTTTTCTCAAGTGTCTGTCTGATGTGAAAAATTTGATCTGTAGTTGATCTGTTACGTTTAAATCCACATTGATAATCACCTATAATTTCATTAGCATATGGAGTTTGATATGATCCATATTTTTGTGTGACGTCATCAGTAGAAAATGTGTCACTAATATATTTATTTTGTGAAAGAAAGCGTAACCTCCTTGCTATTCTACGTAATATTGCGCCTTATTAGTAATGTATATCTTTTGTTTAATGTTTATTGTATTTTATGCTACATTATGGGTAATTTAATGTATCTTCATGTTTGCGAGAGTTCACTATACGAATTTGTATTTCTAAACATGTATAGATGTCAGTTTTGTTGTAGTATCCTTTTGTAAATAGTGAGTGATTCATGTGTACTTTAATCTGTGTTCTCAAAAATAGTATAAAAGCGAGGATATCGCGTAAGAATCATCACACTTTCGCCACGGATCGTCGAAGCTTTTACACTTAAAAAGAACTCCTCGGTGTTGTGCATACATCCTGGTATGGTAGTTCGGGGCGCAAGCTAGGCCTATGTGAACATAGGTACGCCGATAGCCATGCATTGATGATATGCACAATACTGCAACCATTCTACGTTAAATAATAAAGCTAGCCTAAGGATTAATTTGGAAATAAAAGGCTAAAGAGCAAATATTGGCTCAGTTATCATTGCATATCTCTTGGTGTGGTAGTTCGGGGCGCAAACTAGGTCTATGTAATCATAGGCTTGCCGATAGCCACGCATTGAGTTTATGCGTTTTAGTTGAGTCAATTCATCGACAAAGCGAAATCCTCGCCTTCGTCTGAAGTATATTTGCACTATAATTACAATAAATAAAGAATAAAACCTTTCAGTTTATACATACTGCAGTAATGTGGTTTTATTTCTCTGTGCTGTGAATATTGTCTTTGCCTAACACTACCCCTGTACCTGAGAGGAGTCTGTGTACTTCACCGAGTCTCATCGTTCACCGCTGAGTATTATTAAGTTAATATTAATAGTATAATAATACGACGCGTCTAATTGAATAGAACGTGTCAAGTGGCAGCTCAACGTGTTGGCTCGATTTTGTAGTGTACAATTGCAAGACAATTGTTTAAAGTTGAGATTAATTGTGCAAGAGCACTGAACTTTCATATTTATTGAAAAGCACAGAGTTATTTTGTTTCGATATGGACAAGAAGCATTTGCGTAGCGCAAATAAAAATCTCACTTCGAGTTCAGGACTTAATGTTCCCGATTGTTGTCGGGACATTGATAAAGATAAAACCACATTTGTGTGCAAGAAATGTACAAAGCTTCTACATTTTGAATGTTGTGGCCTAGATATTCGAACTGAAAGCCACGAGTCTACCGATTTGGTTTGTAAAGATTGTGAATTATTGTCTACGGATAGTTCATCTGATCCATTAAATATGTTCAAAGCATTAAAAGCAATGATTGAAGGAATTAGCAAACAACAAGTCGAAAGTATGGGAAAATTACAGGCTGATATTAGCAATGATATCTGCAAACAGTCCGAAGCACTGAAAGCTGATATTAAACAGCAAGCTGATTCCATTACCAGCTTGAAAGCCGATATCTGCAAACAGTCTGAAACATTGCAGGCTGATATGTGTAAACAGTCTGAAGCACTGAAAGCTGATATTAAACAGCAAGCTGATTCCATTACCAGCTTGAAAGCCGATATCTGCAAACAGTCTGAAACATTGCAGGCTGATATGTGTAAACAGTCTGAAGCACTGAAGGCTGATATCTGTAGACAATCTGACATATTAAAGGAAGATATCCTCAGACAATGTGCGTTGCTAAAGGATGATATCAGTAAGCAGCACGATGAATCTATAAAAGTATTAAGAGCTGAAATAGGCGAGATGGCCTGTGAGATTCAACAACTGAAGTCTGAGAACGAGGAAACTAGGGCTCGATTCTCTGAAGAAATCCGGCAGGCTAGAGAGATAGACTTTGATGACTTCCGGCGCAGCTTGGCAGCCGATGTAAATAAAGCGACGGAAAATGTTCGCACAGATGTGGAGGATATTAACTCGAGATTCACTGGAGAGTGCAATAGGATTATCGAAAAACAGCTGACAATAGAACAGATGTTGGCCGAGGCCGAGACTGACAAAATACAGTTCCGGGCTGAGGTCCAAGAAAATATTAGTCAGATTTCAGTAGTTGTGTCTCAAAGAAGCAAGGACGTTGAGGAAATAAAAACTCAAGTAGAACAACTTACGAATCAGTTAGAGACCATGCACGTTACCCGCCAAACGGAAACAAAAACTGGATCTCGAACAACTGGTCATCCGTCTGTAGTTGCTGAGAGTGCAGCGTTACCAACCATGAACATTGAACTAAATGAAGCGATGGACAGAGTCGGTGGAGAGAGAACTAGAGAAGACAAACAAGTCTGTCGCCCACGAGTTACTGCTGATTCAAGAGCTAATGAAGTGGCGTCTGCTGTTCCACCTACCTTTAGTCTTTCGGGCGATGACAGAAGTTACAGAGAGCGTGAATCTCGCAGGGCCCGGCACAGTCTTTATGAAGAAAGGACAAAGAGGAAACGTCTAGAAAGAAAGAAAGATCGCAGTTCCTCCTCTTCCAGCACCACCTCTGACTCTCAGTATCAAGCAAAAATCAGGAAGCGAACACGAAGGCATGGAAATTCAAGGAGCGGGCCAGATGAGTCGCCGCCAAGAACTCAGCGATCAGCAATGACTGGAACTCCAAGGATGGCAGACCTTAATTCCTTGTCGACGTTCAAGGGAGACCTGGAAGCCCAGAATGCTGAGCAATACTTAAAAGAACTTAATATCAATTTTGATTTAATGCAGATTCCATACGAATACCGATTGGAAATTATTCCTCGGCTTTTCAAGGGCCAGGCTGAGCATTGGTTTCGAGCAAACCAGTTAGAGTTCAAGTCCTATTCTGATTTCTGCCGTCGTTTTCGCAAACAATATGCTTCAGAAGAGGCCAAAGAGAGGCAGCTGACAGCAGTGAGATCTCGCCGATACTTAAAGCAGTCCGGTATGAGCATGGAGGAATATGCCTGGTCTATTTACTCAGCCTACCGCAATCTGTCTGCCTATTACATAGAACCTGAGATTGTGAATTTAATCATCTCCCAGCTTCCATATAGAGATCGAAGTCTGAGTCTAGCTAATTCTCCTCAAACTGTACGGCAGCTAGCCGACTTTCTGAAAAGGTTCGAGGTGCTTGAAGAGCAGGACAGTTGGAAGCCTGTGTGGAATAGGGAAGGTGCAGGCCAGGGAAATGCTCCCAGACAAAATAGAATTGGAAACCAACAACCCAGAGTCAGACAAGTTATGCAGAACCAGAGGAATGGATATTCCAATTACAACAGGCGGCGTAATCCTCCGAGAAGGGATGGCAGGAACAACTACGCACGTGGGCCGCGTCGTTCCAGATCTGATCCAGAAGATCATTCCCGTGACTCTTCACGTAACGCCTCTGAACCCAGTAACTTCAGAGCGACGGCGCCTCCGTTTGAACCTTCTGCTTCACGTTTGACGAACGAGCAACGTCAAAGCGTCGACATGACAAGAGACTTTTGTTGGGCACCATCGACTAGTGCTAATCCGAGTGGTATGTAGTCGGATTTAGCCAGTCGCCCAACGTGAATTCTTCGTTCCCGATCACAGTTGGGCTAAAATCTTGGACTTCTCTGGGAACAGATGACAGCGTTATAAATAGTGAAGACAATCATCTTTTTGTTGTGCTGACTCTCAATGAAGGAGAACAAAGTTTTGATAGAGCACTACAACAGGCAGTTAGAAAGGAAAATTTACCCAGCACTCCATTAATTTAGCCAACTGTAACAGGCGTCGAGTTTATTTGTGTTCTGGACACTGGCAGCGAATGTAATCTCATGAGCTACGCCATTTGGAAGAAGATTAAAGAGAAGCTGCCGTCATTGCAGTTACAAACATGTCCAGATGTTAGGCTGACTGATTTCACTGGGAGAGACAAAACTAGAGTTGTGGGATGTAGACAAGTATATCTGGAGATTGCTGGAAGAAATTTATTGGAGGACATGTTTGTCTTGAGAGGTCTCGAAGCTGACTTTATTTTGGGCTACCCATTCCTCAGGAAATATGAAGCAGGAATTGACCTACAGCGCGAGAAGTTATCCCTCACCGTAGACGGAGTTCCGGTAGAGCAGGACCTCGTGAATAATGGATCTTCGACAGGGACGTATGTAAGAAAAGTCCGTGAAGATTCCCATGTCGATCAGTGGACGGCTAGTCCTGACGACATTCTGCAGAAGGTCAATGCGAATGAGATTTTATGCGAAAGGGGTAGAAGCCAATTGAAAGAAGTCTTATTGAAGCATAGAGATGTATTTTCCGAGAGACCAGGTACTATTAAAAACTTCCAGTGTGAGATTGAACTCACCACCACAGAACCTGTGTATCGATCTCCATATCCCATACCTATAGCAAAAAGGAAACTCCTGGAGGAAGAATTAGAAAGGTGGAGACAATGGGGTGTTATAATGCCTTGTAATTCCCCTTACTTGAACCCTTTAATTGTAGTCGACAAGCCTGACGGTACAGTACGCCCATGCATTGACTTCAGAAATTTGAATAAAATTGTACGTGTTCCACGGAATTCAGTTGAGCCCATTTCGGATGCCTTACAAAAATTTAAAGGTGCTCGTTATTTTACAAATCTGGATCTGGATTCTGGATATTTACAGATCCCTGTAAAAACTTACTGCCAACCATGTACTGCCTTCTCCTATAAAGGACGTCAGTGGATGTTTGCTCGAATGCCTTTTGGTATCTCTAGTGCTGTGTCAATTTTCATAGCTGCCATGCATGCTGTATTTGGTCCTGAAACCGAAGAGTATCTAACTCAATATATGGATGACTTGCTGATTTTCGACAAAGAACTCTCCAAGCATCTCGAACATCTGGACGAAGTGTTGCAGCGACTCCAAGAAGTGGGGATGACTGTAAAGCTGCGAAAATGTGAATTTGTCAAAAAGGAAATTACCTACTTGGGTCACATTGTTTCTGGAGATGCTATCAAAATCCAACCAGACAAAAATTCCGCCATTAAGTTATTTCCTAAACCTAAAACTAGAAAGGATGTTCGGAAATTTCTTGGCCTCGCCAACTGGAGGCGGAAGTTCATTGAAAATTTTGCAGCTAAATCTGAACCGCTCACCAAGCTGTTAGGTAAAAATCAACGTTGGATTTGGCGAGACGAGGAAGAACAAAGTTTCCAGCTACTGAAGAATGAACTAGTAAGAGATGCTGAATTAGCACAACCTGATTTTGAACAGGAATTCTGTATCCAATGCGATGCTTCTGGGAAAGGATTGAGTAGTATTCTTTTCCAAATGGATGGTGAAGAGAGGAAGGTCATTCAGTATGCAAGCCGAAAACTGAAGGAGAACGAACGCCATTACTCCATCCATGAGTTAGAATGTTTAGCCATAATCTTTGGAGTTGAGAAGTATGCTGTTTATTTGAAAGGTAGGCCTTTCACTATCTACAGTGATCATAAAGGGTTGGTATGGTTACAAGACGCCCGTAACTGGAACAGTCGTTTGACTCGCTGGTCTCTAAAACTCCAACAGTACCAGTATAAAATAGTATACGTCTCTGGTCGCCAAAACGATCTGGCAGATATTTTATCTCGGTATCCTGCTGATGATATACCCCAGATTCAACCTGAAAATAGCCAGCAGACATTCAGAATAAACTACCTGTGGGCCGAAAGAGGAGAAATAGATGACGTCGACAAGTGGAGAGAGGCACAATCTGAAGATGAATTCTGCAAAAATTTACTCCAATCTCTAAATTCTCAGGAACCTAACCTCAGATTGCATCGTTCCTATCGCATTCAAGAAGGAATTTTATTTAAGAGAGGATCAGACAATCAGTCCCTTTGGAAACTGTGTGTTCCGGTGGTAATGAAGCAACCTCTCTTGAAAATAATTCATGATGAAGCTGGACATTTTGGAGTATCCAAGACATTGAAGCGACTTGCAGTACGATACTTCTGGAAAGGCATGAAGGATGACGTGATACAGTACATCCGAGATTGTGAAATTTGTGCCCAGAGTAAACCAGACAAATTAGGGATACTCAAGGAGACCCTTCATATCAGTCCCAAGCAACCTCATGAGATGCTTTCTCTGGACTTGATTGGGAAGCTTCCTCGGTCTAATGGATACCAGTACATCTTGAGCCTTATTGATGTGGGTACACGTTTTGTCTCCGCATATGCTTTACGGACTGCCAGCACCACAGAAATTATAAACACGCTTCAGAGAGGATATTTTGCTCACTATCCAAACGTTACGTTTACCCTAAGCGACAGAGGAGCTCAGTTTACCTCGAAGCAGTGGAAGGAATTTACCAAAAGCCGTGGTATCCATCATGTTTGCACAACAGCTTACAATCCAAAGGGGAACATGGTAGAACGAGCAAATCAAGAGATAGTCAGATTACTTCGTTTATTTTGTTATCGAGAACATCAGACTTGGTCGCGATACATATCAAAAGTTGTTTGGTTAATTAATTATTCTATTTCCGAAACAACTGGATATTCACCTGCTGAACTATTCTTCAATCATCCTATACCCAGAGAGATCCTAACTCATTTCAATTGGCCCGAACGGGAAGAAGCCCAACCGGATTGGAAGTCCAAATTATTCTTAGCCCAAGTCAGGGAGAAGAAGAAGCTGTCGAAGGATTTAAAACAGAAGGGAAACGCCAAGACAGTGACAGTTGGAGACTTCGTGATGGTTAAAAACCATTCCTTAAGCTCCTCACTAGATAGGACCATTCAAAAGTTATTTATGTTGTGGATAGGACCTTATCTAGTAGACAAAGTGGAAAATAATGTTGTGACATTGCTAATTCCAAGGACTAAAGAATTATATGATAAGGTTAACTTGGATAACCTAAAACTGGTGCGTTTTTCGGAGGATAAAAAGAAAGAGTTTGTACTTTAAAACTAAGTTTCCTCCAGGTAGATAACTTCCTTCCTGAAACTTAGTTTTCGAAAGGAAGGGGCAGATGATATGATCCATATTTTTGTGTGACGTCATCAGTAGAAAATGTGTCACTAATATATTTATTTTGTGAAAGAAAGCGTAACCTCCTTGCTATTCTACGTAATATTGCGCCTTATTAGTAATGTATATCTTTTGTTTAATGTTTATTGTATTTTATGCTACATTATGGGTAATTTAATGTATCTTCATGTTTGCGAGAGTTCACTATACGAATTTGTATTTCTAAACATGTATAGATGTCAGTTTTGTTGTAGTATCCTTTTGTAAATAGTGAGTGATTCATGTGTACTTTAATCTGTGTTCTCAAAAATAGTATAAAAGCGAGGATATCGCGTAAGAATCATCACACTTTCGCCACGGATCGTCGAAGCTTTTACACTTAAAAAGAACTCCTCGGTGTTGTGCATACATCCTGGTATGGTAGTTCGGGGCGCAAGCTAGGCCTATGTGAACATAGGTACGCCGATAGCCATGCATTGATGATATGCACAATACTGCAACCATTCTACGTTAAATAATAAAGCTAGCCTAAGGATTAATTTGGAAATAAAAGGCTAAAGAGCAAATATTGGCTCAGTTATCATTGCATATCTCTTGGTGTGGTAGTTCGGGGCGCAAGCTAGGTCTATGTGATCATAGGCTTGCCGATAGCCACGCATTGAGTTTATGCGTTTTAGTTGAGTCAATTCATCGACAAAGCGAAATCCTCGCCTTCGTCTGAAGTATATTTGCACTATAATTATAATAAATAAAGAATAAAACCTTTCAGTTTATACATACTGCAGTAATGTGGTTTTATTTCTCTGTGCTGTGAATATTGTCTTTGCCTAACACTACCCCTGTACCTGAGAGGAGTCTGTGTACTTCACCGAGTCTCATCGTTCACCACTGAGTATTATTAAGTTAATATTAATAGTATAATAATACGACGCGTCTAATTGAATAGAACGTGTCAAGTTAGTCTTGTTAAAAGAATGTTAGATAATATTTTATATGTTGTTGAGAGTAGAGAAATTCCACGGTAATTATTGCAGTTCATTTTATCACCTTTTTTAAACACAGGAACAATTATGGATTCTTTCCACTGTTGAGGGATTTCTTCTTTATTCCATATTAAACAAATTAATTTATGAATTTCCACCATATTTAATTAACTCAGCTGGTATTAAATCAATGCCAGGTGCTTTGTTATTCTTTAGCCTTTTAATAGCATCCTTAACTTCAGTTAAGTTCGGTTCTGGAACTAAAGGTTCTGCTGTGTGGACTTTATTTACTTCTGATTTATCTCCTACATGGACATTTAAAAGGTCATTAAAGTAGTTCTTCCATCTATTTTGAATATCGCTTGGGTCAGCTAGAAAATCACCGTCTTTATCTTTTATCAAGTTTACTTTAGGTTGCCACCCCTTTCTAAACTCATTTACACCTTTATATAAATCTCTGATATTTTTATTTTTGCTGTTTGTTTCAATTTCTTTAATTTTGCTTTTCAAGTAATCTCTTTTTTTACTTCTAAACGTGCGGTTAACTTCTCGCTTTATTCTATTATAATTGTTTACATTTGTATCATCAGAGTTATTTAACCACCTAAGTCTAGCCTGATTTCTTATTTCTATTAGATTATGACATTCATTATCAAACCATGGCTTACTTTTTCTCGGTTTATGGTATCCTATACTTTCTTTAGCTGCTGATTCTATTGCATTACGTATGTGCTCCCAATTCTTATTTACATCTGTTTCATTTATATTTTCATCATCATTTAAATCCTGCAAAACATCAAATCTATTTGACAGTTTAATTTGGTAATCTTTCTTAATTCTTTCATCAGTAAACTTTCCTGTATCAAATTTTATAACTTTTAGATTTTGTTGCTTATGATTTATCACTGAGAGTCTTTCTCTTAATTTAGCAATTACTAAATAATGGTCACTGGCACAGTCAGCACCTCTATGTGTACGAACGTCAATTATACTAGTATGCCTTCTCTTATCAATGAGAATATGATCTATCTGATTATGAGTTTTACCATCTGGAGAAGACCAGGTATATTTATGGATATCTTTATGTTTAAAAGTGGTACTTTTCACAATTAAATTCTTTGAGGTTGCAAAAGTAATAAATCTTATACCATTATCATTACTTAATTCATGAAGACTTTCTTTACCAATCGTGGGTTTAAATGTCTCTTCTTTCCCAATCTGTGCATTACAGTCACCTAACAGAATTTTCATATCATACTGAGAAAATTTATCAAAGACCTGTTCTAACTCTGTATAAAAATCATCTTTAGTATTATCATCTTTATCTTCCGTTGGTGCATGTATGTTTATTAAAATAACTTTACACCACCTACCCTGTAAAACTGCATATGATATCCTATCATTAATAAATTCTACTGTTTTAAGAGCCGAGATAATTCTATTATTTTATTTACATAAAATCTACAAACAAATTTCAAATACACTCCTATCTATATCATCCTTAGAAATATACATTACCATGTTATATCATTTTGTCTAAAAAAATGCAAGTAAAATATATTCAATTCGCATGCAAGAAAGAAGCCAAATTTATGTGAAATGATTACTGGTGCAAAGAGTTAACCATAAAGGTGAAGCAATAAGTAAAAAAAGAAAGAGCATTGGGTTTAAAGTGAGACGTCATTTGCGGCAGCGTATCCCATACTACAAATTGGCCATTGTTTTACCTTACGTAATGAATCCTGTAACAACACTGGATTTTCGTGTGGATTATTTTACTTCTATGAGTTTGCAATGCTTTCTGCATGCAGGTGGTTTTGTTTACAGAAGGTCTCAGGGTTTGTGATTTGAACTTTAAGTCTTTATTTCCTCAGATTTCTAATCCTTATTAATTATTTTATTTAAGTTTACGAAACTTTTGCACACAGGAACTTTGCAGACAAAGAGGCGGTAAATTTAGCAGCACTACCTTTCGAAATGGGCATAGTAACAATGTGGAGTCTATCACCCAATTGAGTCTTTGTTTTGTAGTGTTCAGCATGTCTGTGCGTTTGTTGTAATTTAGTATTATTTTCTTTCGAACGTACATTGAATCTTGAAAAATGCATGTTGTATTAAGATCTTGCTCTTCTCCTAATGGCTCTCCATCCAATAATAAACATCTTTTCCCAACAAGATGATTCGCACGTGCTGCCACCAATTTTAAGGACCGATCAAACGAAAAGAAATCGGTATTTATGTTTTGCGTAGCTTTTCCATCCTGCCCCCCATCAAATATCGGAAGAAGTCGGCGCCTATGACCATACCACTTTACATTTATACTGATTTTTCGATACTAAACGCAAGCAATGCAAATTAATCATATCTTGCACGATTTCCTCATAAATTTGTTCAAATTTGTAAAAATTCAAGCAGCCGAAATCCACTATAATCACACTGCATGTAGCTATATTCTCACAGAAATATGAATCTTATTTTACGATCGACGTTCCCCTCACATCCGTGTCGTTTATTATCTATATCTGGTATTACGAGGTTTTACTATTCGTACAAGTTAAATTTATTTTTATTTTATTTTACTTTTCTTTAAAACTAAAAATTCGTCATTTAGACCTAGGGCGTGCCCACTTGGGGCAAGGGGGAACAGTTGCCCCTTCTAATACTCACTTAGACATTTAGTGTAAAGAAATTTTATTACGTTGTTAATCAATATTATTCCTTTTAAAAAATTAATTATTTTCAAGCCCACGAATATTCTCAATTCCCTATGTAATTGGACTATCTCATTTCCTTCTCCAGCATTTACTTGTTAAGACTCATGCATTTTATTCGTTATCTTAGTTGTGTTACACCTATGTGGTCGCAGAATAAAGTGATTACACAATGGAAATGAATACATTATGTGTAGTTGTTTTGAATCTGCTGTACGAAATCATATTTACGTGTAAATTAGTATGAGGCACAGAGAAGGAGAATAAATAGGGAGGGTAACAGAGTACTTTTGAGCCACGGAAGTTGGAATTCTTCTAATACAGTGATTTTCGGCGGGTGCTATCCCACACTGTATACGCCCCTGTTTAATACCCCAAGACAGTGATATGAAATGAGGTTTTTCTCTCTCCGACTGAACTTTCAACAAGGCTTTTGGCCCCCTTAATCAGAGGGTCTATGCCTATAATTTAGACACTTGTTCACAATTATAAACATGACGTTCAACTCCGTATGGGGATAACTTCCTACAAATTGGCGATTCAGCAGGATTTGTAAGTCATATCTGCAGTATATTTATAAACAAACACAAAAATCAGGATTTCTGCACACTCTTCTCTTTCGAAATGAAATACATCCGTAATGCAACATATTTACAGTAGACGACAAACGGCAGCAGAACCACGGCAGAACCTCCGATGAGCCTGTGACGTCATAACATTTGCACCAATCAGTCTTCAGTTTAGAACTGCCTATTCCGAACCGCTTGGGTAGTCTTGTTTTGAAATTAGGTAAGAGTTTTCTCTCTTGCGGACACACAAATCAAATTCAAAATTTCTGTTTAACGCAAATCAAACGTCATAAAGAAATGATTTTGCTTACAAACCTTCTCGAAGTTGGAAAATTGAAATATGCATTCATTTTACGATTTTAATGAGTGGATTTTATTTTAACTAGCTACATATACTTTCCGATGAAAATACCATTAGAGTAAAAATACGCATTGTTATTAAATTTTTAGAAAATACATCAAAACACTGCTAGCAGAAGACGAGTTTTGTTACGTCACTTCCGCCAAGTAGACCAATCAGAGGCAATAATTCTTCCTCCTATGCTGAACTGAGTGGGATACAATTACCCACAAAATTGCCTGGAAGAGAAGTCAGGCTCTTGCCAAAAAAAGCTTTCAAAAAAGCCAAAAAAAATAGCCTGGATAAATTATTGTAACTCTCTAGGAAATGCTGAACCTATAAAACTCGTCTGGAAAAAAAATAATTCCTAAGACACCCGAAACTAAGCAGGAAACAGACAATTGATGTAACCTGGCAAAATGATTTTTTCTCCATGATTGCGCCTCCAACAGTAAATTTAGAATATCAACCTCTGGTTCCACAACAAACTTTTACAAGAGACTTTCCACCTGTGACTGTCATACAATTACATAATATACTACATAGAGTTAAAAATTCAGCACCAGGAATGGATGGAATTCCATACCAAGCTATAAAGAGCTTACCTAAAAGGGGATTTGATATTTTAGTCGTTATATACAATAAAACATATACCGGGGGTAGTATACCTTCAGAATGGAAAACACATGTAGTAATGGACATTTCCACTTTGACATGAAAAACGTTTTAAATCCATTCATTTTACAGATAATGACACAAACATGAGATGTGCAAAATATCTCGGCGATATTTGTTTCGGTTCTAGAGAAACACTCCTTCAAACACCGCTGAAATTCACCTACTACGTCACGGATTTCAAAACGTCCTCTCCACAGACAGGAGGTCCTCTGACGTCATCACTTAGAAATACGTGCAGGCGGGGCTTCTGCGCGTCCCGACAACTTAGTATGAGCCGCGGAAGCGACAGAAAATTCACTTGTTACTGTGTAAAACAAGTATCTTACAAGCCCGACCCTGTGGCCGAGTGGTTAGCACATCGCGCTGCGACGCCAAGGGTCCCGGGTTCGAATCCCGGTCGGGTTTGGTTGTTTGTGAATGTCCATTCATCAATTTCATCATTTCATCACTCATCCCCATCTTCGCAAATTAGCCAAGAGGCACAAAACGCGAAGTAAAATAAACTAAATCAATCAATCAATCAATCAAGTATCTTACAACTTCCAGTGCAAAAATCTGTGCTCCATTTCTTGGAGATGAATTATGCCCTAGCAGTATAGTAGTATTTACTATAATTGAGCCACTCGGTAGAGGGTTTTCCCATTAGGGTGACAAAGCAAACCTTGGAACAGTCAATGGCTGAACACGTGAACAGCCTTGTTCATTGCGAATACATAGGGTAGTTCTGACTGGCAAGAACTTAATATTATAGGAATGCCCTTTCTGGAATTACAGTTATTTTCGTCATAATATTTTCTTCACAAATTTTAAGATAATACTTTTAGAACACACTGGTTTATACGCCAATTTCTGCAATATAAGAGGTGATACGGTATAAAAAGATACGGTGAGTTTTTCAATTTCCTGCAGTAAATGAAAGTTTTCTTCAGTTAATATATATATTGCAAATTTTTGTATTTAGCCTACTTTTACGTCGCTTTTCCGTCACTTTGCTTAACCGCAACGATGAGAACGCATGGTTAATTTATTATAATTTATTTATTAATTATCATCTCTAACATCACATTTCTTCACACTTTTGGCTAATCGCTACAATGAAGATGAATAACTACAAGCTGTATTCGAAGTCGGGGTGCAGGAGTACATCCCCCCCCCACACACACACACACTACCACCAACTGCACAATCTAAGTATCACCCAACCTGCCATGATAAGAAACGAACTTTTTCTTCTGTCCCATCTCATTTCGAAAACGTTCACTTGTCCCATCTCCTTTTATGAGACGAGACGGAACATGCCTCGTCTCGTGAGCAACACTAGCATTAACAATAAGGCATCCCCTAGCTGTCCCCAAAGTCTCGAGCAAACATCTTCCCATGTAACAATTTCCAGTTCAATGAAATGTCACTCACAAGGAAACAGTCATGCCCAGGTCGAGAGTCAAACCTGGAACATGCGACTTCCTCAAATAAATCATGAATTTTGTGTATAATATTTACAACGCCAGTTCATTCCTGGAAATTCTGAATCTGCGGTTTGGTTTGCATAGATAAGCAGGATAATATTCAGTTTTCGAGGGCTCGTACCGTAGAAACAAGGAGTAAAATAATAATAATAAGTTTTTTTGTATTTATAATGATAAGCCTCTGCATACGTTGTTAATTCTATATTTTTCTAGACTTGAGACGAGAACGAGAATTGCCCTCCCAAACCGAGACGGATGTTTGTAAATTGAGACGAGACTGTCAATGAGACATTTACAAATAAAAACGAGACAGACATTTACAACTCTCAACGAGAACGAGACCAAGGTTGCCATGTCTCGTCTCGATAGGATCCTTAGTGGTGAAGTTGTGAACCAACCAATTAATGCGTTCGGGGTAACGAGATGAGGCGGCTTTTTTCGCAGTACAAAATTCAAAATAATTATATCGTACCATTTCAGTATGGGATATTGTTATACACATGGGCGTATATATAGTTCACGGGGGGGAGGGATGGATCAACTTTTGGTATGATTAGGGTTGCTTTATTTCGTAAGTGAAAATCCAGGACACTGCTGGCCGGAAGCTTGTTGGGGAGCATGGGTGGAGGGGATGTTAGACCCGACAAAGTTGTGTGTTTGTAGTCACGAAGTATTGATACTTTTCTGTTCATCTTGTGTCACTACGTTTTTAAGAACCAAATTTATTTAATATGATTCGAGGGGGAAAAATAACTGATTTGATAGTCTCAATGCAGTTTCTTATCGCAGAAATTCCGAAACTATCAGGAAATTGCAGATATTGGTCTACAGTCCCATCTGGTGTGTGGAATTACGAAATTTCCTTCCCATCCGTATCCCGTCCTATACGTCTCTAATTTAAGAGAATGAAATAAGTCCGAAGGAATTTTTTATGAACAAGCGGATAGAACAAGGAAACTGGTAATTTTAGTGAACCAAAAAAAAGAGAGGGGTTGGACCCGTTGAATCCCCCTTAAATACGCCCATGGTTATACACATTATTTCCTTGTAATAATTATGCAAAAACTAAGTATAGATATCTACTGTGCAACTAATGTAATCTTCTCAGTGCATTTTCTCTTATCTGCACAAAAATGATTGATCATAATTTGCGCAACAGAAATGGAACACACACTGAAATTGCTTTATGGAAAAGAAAGTTAAATAGGCTTTATAAATAATGTGAAGAATGTGAAAATTCCTACTTTGCACTACATAGGTTACGGTAAATATCGATAAATATAAGTTTAAAAAATATTTTTGAGTGTCTGGTCAGCAACCAATTTTATAAGCAATATTTTTCGCATGGCCTGAGAACACACACGCAGCTGAACCCTTTCATTTATCTTGCACGTGAGCAGCACGAATATTTCATAGAAGAATGATCATTACAAAGCATAGCTGTCCTTTGTCCTATAGCTCCTTCTTCCATTATTTAAATCGGTACAGATTTGTAAAACTGCTGCACGTGTTCGCTCACCGTGGGCTACCCATCCGGAACTGGACGCTCGAAGCAGACGACAAAAGAGCTCTCCCTAAGAAGTGACGTAGAAACATGGCGGCGGCGTGTTTTCAGCGCAACGCTAGCCTCCCAGCTTTGGAAGTCTCGTTTCTGCCTTAAACTGGACGCAGAGAAACGCGAGAACTTGCAGGGGTAATTTTTCCAGGGTGTAGTTTTTAAAATTGTTGTAAAAAAATTGAGTGGAAATGTCCATTCCTATATTAAAGTCGAATAAACAACCATCAAATGCCCATTCCTACAGACCAATAGTCCTAATTTCAGTATTGGAAAAATTATTCGAACGCACGCTACAAAAACGTCGTATGTGGACTTTAGAAAAACAACGATTCTTTCCCCCTACGCAAATTGGTTTCAGATTACAACATAGTAGTCAAGATGCCATTGCAATTCTCAACGCTGAAATTCAAAATAATATTGTTATGAATTCCTATTAAAAAAAAAAGGTAAAGTGTTCCCCTGTGCATAGCACCACGCCATGAAGGCGTATAGTGGGTGTGGGGGTAACGCCCCACACTTTCTTGATCCGGTCGTGAGTGGGGGTGATGTGATCAGCATCACGCCCCTGACCGCCTTTACCCCCCAGGGTTTCCCCCAGGTACCCATGTTATTCGACGCTGGGTGGGCGCCGGGGCCGCTTCCACCGTTAGAAAAGTTCCCGGATTTGAACCGGCCGGGGATCGAACCCGGGACCTTGAGCATGGTAGTCAGACGCGTTACCGACTGAGCCACCGCGGCCACCTATTGTTATAGTTTATTTATCGATGTGGAAAAAGCCTATGATGCTGTACCACTGATGCAACTTTGTCAATTACTAGAAAGAATAGATATATCTCCTATGATTCCCAGATTAATTTGGAATTTATATGCTGATCGAAAATTTTTTGTCTGGTTTCAAAATTCTATTCAGGGGCCTAGATTTACAACTACAGGAATTCCGCAAGGAGCTCCACTCAGTCCTATATTATTTAATATATATACACAGTCTCTACACTATGAACAATTGGAGGATTTTGAACTTATTCAATATGCAGATGATTTCTGTTTTTACAGAATTACTCCACAAGCAACACAGGAACAAATATACGAGGGAGAATCAAATGAAAACCGCAATTAATTTTTTTCCACTATTTTGATGCAGGGATAATGTTTGATTGTACATTATTTTTCTATATAGTCCCCTCCCTGTTCAATGCACTTACGCCATCAGATAGGTAGTGCTTCGATACCGCGTGAGAAAAATTCTTTCGGTTGACTCTGTAGCTACTCGTGTACCGCCAATTGGACGTCTTCATCAGACTTGAACCTCTGCCCTTTAACGTGCTCCTTTAATGGACCAAAGATGTGGAAATCAGATCTTGCCTAATCTGGCGAGTATGGCGGATGTGGTAGGCACTTAAAGCGTAGGTCGTCGATGGTTTTCATGGTTTCACGAGCAGAATGAGGACGGGCGTCATCATGTTGAAGCAAAAACGCCTGCACTCAGCAATCCCCTTCGCTTTGTGCGTATCGCTGGCCTCAAATTGTTCTTGAGAAGGTCGGTGTAGGTGGCACTAGTCACTGTCGTACGTGGGGGCATGTACTGTTCCAGAATAGGGCCTTTCTTTTCCCAGAATAAAGTCAACATGACTTTCCCTGCAGAGCGCTGGCTGCGAAACTTCTTTGGTTTCGGCGAAGACGAATGTCGCCATTCTTTGCTTGCACGTTTCGTCTCTGGTTGAAAATGGTACACCCAACTTTCATCCCCGTTGACAATGTGAGCTAGAAAATCCTCACCCTCCTCTTCATAACGACTCAGCAGCTCTTGACATGCGTCAACCCGACGGACTTTCAGTTCCTGTAGCGGAGTTCGTCATGCGCTATGTGTTGTACTGAACCGAAGCTCCTATTCAGCAAGGAAGCCATTTCAGCCAGGGTGACACGCCGGTTTTCCTGAATAAGCCGATCTGCTGCGGCTATGGACTGACTCCTCTGTTACAACTCGATGAGCCTGCCCCGGACGGGAAGCATCAGTCAATAAAGTCTTCTGCGAATTTCTTGTACATATCGTAGACTTGCCGCTGTGACAGACAGGTATCCCGATACTTTGTCTGCATTCTCCGATGAATATCAACCGGTTTCACACCTTCACTCCATACAAATCGAATAACTCCACGCTGCTCCTGCTTGGTGCAACTGCGTAGTGGTGCCGCCATCTTGAATCAGCTGTTACTCACATCCAACCTCACCTACCGGTACTGCTTCGTACTACCAGCTCGGAAAGACGTCAAGGACTGTGTCTGCAAATTTCCAAACGACTAGAGAGAAAAAAAATATTTTTAATGTCACTTTTGCGGTTTTCATTTGATTCTCCCTCGTACATGACACGTTTAATATATAAACTTCAAGTATGGTTATGGTTTTATGAAGTAGGTTTATCTTTCAACCTTAATAAATCTCAAGTTATGATTTTTAATTCTCGTAGCCAAAATGTATTTCCTAATAATATTAATCATTCTAACATCCCAGTGGTATCTACATGTAAATATTTAGGAATTCATAGATTATTTAATAAACAGAGAAAAATCTATCCTAAATATTCTTCGTGGATTGGCAACTACTAAGTGGGGTAGTCAACCCACAATTATGTTACTATTTTACAGAAACTGCTTTCGCTCCTTATTTGAGTATGCGTCTCTCAGTTACGGTGGTGCGTCCCCAAAACTGTTACAAAAAATTGATGTACTACAACGCAAAGCATTAAGAATTTGCTCTGGATTAATGAACTCTAGTCCAAACGTAAGTGTTTATATGGAAAATAGAGAGATGGCTCTATCTCATCGGCGTAAACAATTAACAAATAAATTTCTTTTTCAAGCCTGGGAGAATCATAATCACCCCTTTAATTTGCTATTTGAAACACAAAAACAGTGGGCAATTGTAAATGTTATAGATCCGATCAACCCGAAATTTTATTTCCTCCACTGTTATTGTATGGATCCTGACGCGTACCAAAAATTCTTTCACATATCATTCACTTCCAGTATATAAAGTAGATTTTCCTCTTTATGCTCAGGCTAACGTCCAATTTTTAGATCATGGTCAGCATGCTCGGTATAGAGAAATATAGCCAGATTTAATTTTCATTTATACTGATGGCTCAAAAAAATTTCAGGATGTAGGTTGTGCGTTTTATATTCCTGAAATGAATCAACACGAAATATTTAGGTTACCAGCAGACACTACAATGTTTACAGCAGAGTGCTATGCAATTTACCGTGCATTAACTTATTCCATACAAAATAACTATAAAAAAATACTCATTCTAACAGATGCGTTAAGTGTCTTACAGGCACTAACATCATCATATCCCCAACTATGTCGTCAATCTATTTTCATTATATTGGTTATACAACTAACTCAACAAGCACAATCCAAAAATATAACTGTTCAGTTTACATATGTCAAGGCACATCATATTAACCAGAGTAATATTATGGTAGATATGTACGCTAAGAGAGCAAGGGATTTACCTCAAATATCTTTCATCAGACTCCCTTATACAGATCTGTTACCTAGAGTTAAAATTAAAATAAAAAATCACTGGAATATTTGGTGCAAGGAACAATTGACGATGGTAGTCATACATATAGATGGCTGGCGGAATTTGATGCAAGATGACCATGGTTCCACAGATGTCCTCTTCCAAGGCAGGTTATAGTTTTAATTAATAGATTGCGAACTAGTCACGTACGCACACCAGCACATTTAGCGAAAATAGGTATTATACATCAAAAAAATTGTACATGTGGTGAAGATAATCCAGATGCCCAACATTTATTTTTGGAATGTGATCAATTCTCACACCAACGAAATATTTTATATAAAAATCTGATAAGATTAAAAATTCCATTACCTATATCTTTACTTCATCTTTTATCTGATTTATCAATAACAATTATTTGGATTTTATATGGTTATGCACGAAAATGTCAAATCGAAATATAAACAGACCATAGAATGTAAAAGTGTAAAAATGAAGATTTATTAGTGTCCTCTGTCTTGTATCGTATTCGTATTACCATATGGTATTACACGGGAACTGGAAAAGTTGTGTAACGGAAATCCTATACCACAGATTACTACTGTCCCATACTACAAATACAGGAACGTTGGCCAAAGTCGACAGTGTTTTGTCTGACAGGGTCAGAAAAAGAAGAAGAAGATGATGAACTGCGTGGGATGCGCGTGGCGCCTACCGTTGCCGTTATTGACAGTAGACAGTAGTGAACAGAAGATGTAACAAATTTTCCTGTATTGAAAATATATTGAAATCAGTTGCTGGCATTATCGAAATGGTTTCTTTTTAAAGAATGTGGAATCTAATAACATTTGTCATTATGTAACTTAATTGAAATGAAATATATAACGCACGTTAAACAGAACTACATGCTTTTTGTTGACAACAGTTGACGTGGATCAATTGTAAGATCGTTGAAAGTCAGAACTGGTCAAGGGTCTCCATTATCGCACACCGTGAAGAACACATTGCGTTCTCACGTCAGAAGATCAAAGCTTATGTTGTTAGGTCAGGCCTGTAAGGTTTGGTTCTCTAAGCATAAATACACTGAAAATGCATTATTAATGCTAAGGAAACTACAGCTAACAAGTCCAATCCAACAACTTAGGCATTTAGACTAAAAGTGAATAGTATCCTCTATGACGTCAGAACGAAAGGTTGTCCTCGCATTGTGCGATAAGGGTGACCCGCTGATCAGCGACTATATCGACCTATAACGATTTGGTGTCAATGATGAATTGTAGTAAATATGGTGTTCATTAAATGACGAGGTAAGATTTTCGAAGATTTCGCGAAAAACACACTATCTGCTTCCTTCTTTGGAGCGTAATTGTATGAATGACATTCTTTTTGTAGACCATGTTTTGGTGTATTAAGTTTCTGGATGACGACTAAAATCTATGGATCATGCTGCTTGCTGCTATGAGTAAATTTGGAGTAAAAAAGTGAGGGGAGGGAGAAATTGAAAGTTTAAACACGTCGTTGCACCAAAGCCTGTACACAAGAACTGCAGAATATGAAAAGAAATGCATTGTTGCATCGAAGTTTGGAGACTTATTTATATCCTCCACGCAATTTTGCTTCATTATATACATTTGTTCGTAGTATATTACAGTGGGTTTAGTGTTCACGCTGATATGGCCAGTTCGGAGTCGCCAGAAAAGGAAGAATTAGTGCACGTTCAGTGACACATGCGAAAGTTTTTTTTGATTGGTTACAGTAAAGGAACGAGTTTGAAGCAGAATGTAGGGTAAATATGCGATAACGCCCGAGGTAAAGTTTCATTTGTAAGAAGCAGCAGTATTATGGCTTCAAAAGAGCGTGTGCATATTTTTTTTTTTTTACTTACCAATTGTGGTCAATTTGATTCAATTTTGTAATAACAGTAGAAATACCGCAAACACACAATAGCTGAAATTCAGGATAGTAGTCATTAAAATTTCGGTAACCACCAAACGTCTCTAATTCCCTTATTTTCGAATTTTTCACATTGATACTTACATATTCTGCATTCGTAAGGATTCTTCTATTTCACATTTCGTTTTTTGCAGGCAAATAATCTCAATTTTCGAAATATCGAGTATTTTTATTTTGTTCGCTTTTGCTTGCGTTACACGCGATATGGCGGAGAAATCTTGACTAGCGTAGTCCATGATCAGTGGTTATGCAGTGTTGCACCCTTCTTCATAGAAAAATACCTACTTTCGTGGTACTGATTTTGTATTTTTTCCAGGTTCGAAAACTCCATGAACCATGCACGGATAGACCCACGAACTATTCATAAATAGCCCCACGAACCATGCACGGCAAGGTTAGGTTACGTTCTGTTAGGTTAGGAAACATAGTTAAATTTGTTTTTCAAAATTAGGAATTTTTTTTCGGGTTCGAAAACCCCACGAACCATTCATAAATAGCCCACAAACCATTCACGGATAGCACCACGAACCATTCATAAATAGCCCCACGAACCATTCACGGATAGCCCCACGAACCATTCACGGATAGCCCCACGAACCATTCATGGATAGCCCCACGAACCATTCATAAATAGCCCCACGAACCATTCATAAATAGCCCCACAAACCATTCATAAATAGCCCCACAAACCATTCACGGATAGCCCCACGAACCATTCACGGAGAGCCCCACGAACCATTCATAAATAGCCCCACGAACCATTCACGGATAGCCCCACGAACCATTCATAAATAGCCCCACGAACCATTCATAAATAGCCCCACGAACCATTCACGGATAGCCCCACAAACCATTCATAAATAGCCCCACGAACCAATCATAAATAGCCCCACGAACCATTCACGGATAGCCCCACGAACCATTCATAAATAGCCCCACGAACCATTTACGGATAGCCCCACGAACCATTCACGGATAGCCCCACGAACCATTCATAAATAGCCTTAGAGATACTGGGCGAAAGGGGGGGTTATAACCCCCATCAACCTCACATTGAGCATGCCACTGATCCTGTGCACATCATGTTGTCGCAAGTTCGTAATCAGAAATGATGAACAGTAACTCACGTTTATTTACGTTCTAGAACTGTTACACAGTTACAAAACCGCGTATTTGGAAACACTGACCGGTTGTTACGTCATGAAACGCTCGCAAATATTTGGTTCACGTAGTAGACGGACATCAAGGGAACAGCTTTCGTGCATCGAAGTGACATTAATGTCGAAAATTACATGATTTACCGGCAAAAAAATTTCAATGAGGTTAAAACAAACTTCCAAGACCTTCCTAAAGTATAAATAAACCCATTTCGGTAAGTACTTTCTCCTGTAAAATTGAAGAATTACGTTTTGGGGATACGAAAATTTTACCTACGAGTCATTATTTATCTTCTTTGTTCCGCTTGGGTAACAGACAATATGGCGTGCACTTGTCATGGATCATCGTGCGCCGTGCTTGTGTTTTATCGATTTGGAGTGGGTATGCAGTGTTTCAACCTTCTTAACCGAAAAATACCTACTTTCATGTTCATTATGTCATCACAAACCATTGACGGATTGCCCCAAAAATCATCCACGATAGCCCCATGGACCATTTCTGGCAAGGTTAGGTTAGGTTAGGTAAGCAGTTAAAAAAAAGAAGAAAAAAAAATTCTCGTAAAAAAAGGCATGTTTGGAAACACTGGCGTGACTGCATGACTTTCGACGCTCGCACCATCTGCAGGTACATAATGGAAACAATGGCAAAATGTTGTCGCTTTACAGAAAATGCAAGTTCCTTACATAAAAAGTGATTATTTCTTGTTCTGCAGCATTCTATGGTGAAGTTTTGAGTTTCCACGAAAGAAAATACCTCGAAGAACTTCGACAATGCTACAGAAACTGATTTCAGTAAGTAGTTTCTCCTGTAAATTTGAAGAAATCTGTTCGGGCTATATCGCATATTTACCAAATTTATTTTAAGGCTGTAGAGAAATCTTCTGGAATTGTATTCTCTAAAGTTGGCAAGCATATCCAGGAATATGATTGTTTGATTTTGTTTATTTTACATGGGTTTTCTGCCACTTTTGGCTAATTGCAGAGATAAAGATGAGTAACGACATGATGAAATTGATGAAGAAACACTGGTAAACACCCATGCCCAGCCTGGGATTCAAACTTGAGACCCCTGGCATCATAGTGTGCTGTGCTAACCACTCCGCCACAGAGACTGGCATAGTGTGAATGAGTGGTGTAGGGCTGTGTATTCTCTGTCTGCCTGTTACCTGGCGCCAACAAAATGTATATTTAATAAAAATGAATATGCAAATGCAACATGATTTAGTGTACTTTATAAGATACAGTTGCACACATTACTAAATGTAAAAGTATGCCTTGTGCAATGAATCAGAGTTCCCACTCATGTGGATAAACCTGAAAAATCAAGGATATTGTGTGGTTTTAGTGCTTGCCAATATTAACCCTCCGTCGTCCGTGTCATTGCAGCACAAATGTCCCGTGTTTGCGGCACTCGACAGATTTCAATGTTTTAAAGATAAAAAGTGGTTCCAGTGTTAGGAAAGCAAAAGTAACGGAGATATTTGGTGCCAAAGAATGGCCCACGTAAGTTAAAACCTGCAATTTCGAAGTATTTTCGCAGCTTTTTTGTAGTAAAACTGTTCGCATGCACACTAAAATAGCGAAACAACGTGTCGGAGAAAAAGCTGATTACCAAACCTAACAATCCTAACCTAACCACGTAAAATTATAGCTGCTGTTGTGGAAAGTCATTTTGGGAGCTAATTTCAATTACATGAAGTCTTCGGGCTGTTCTGCTACACAGTAAAGTAACATGCTAAGGCAACAGACTTACTTTACTTCACAATAACACATTTCTGTGAGCAAAAATCAACTGAAAACGTTCATAAACAACAAAAATCTTCATAAACCATTTCACTTTCTCCAGGGGCTACAGAGGGTCAAGGATACCCATAGCTACAGTAAACAGCATATTACAGCATAATTTTCATTTGAACTTTTTACTTTTTTCATGGAGGTTCAGTAAATTATTGCCAGAAGAAGTATTTATTTATTGAACTCAACAAGTACATACCTAATTACAGAGCCCATCTGAAGGATGCATAGTGAATATAATTACATATATTTCTGTACTATAGAGATAGAAATTATGTAAATACATTTAAAATTATTTTCTATATATAGATATATACACACTTTATCACATCATTTCATTAGGAAATTATGTGTTTAAACTTAGGTCATTGTGTTAATAGTGGCTTTACTGAGATCCCTTAGGTTCATAGAAAAAATGTCAATGGTGTTATTCTTGATTAGCAATTTATTGTAACTGGTGCACTTCTCCACAGTGGAGATTTCTTTTTAATTTCCGATCTAGCCTTCTTTATAAGAAAAACTTCATTCTTGAGTCTAGTTTACGACGACGGGATTAAAAAAATTTATCTGGCAGAGTAAATGTTCAGCATCTACTTCGTGATTTAACAACTTCCACAAGAATACTATTTCCTGTAATGTTCTTCTATGACATAGCTTTGTAAACCAACTTTCATATATTAGGTTGTCGTATTGTTCAAATGTGGGGTAAACTTTCTGAAATTTGTATTTTAAAAATCTAAGAAATCTTGATTGGACTCTTTCAATTGCTTCACTGTTCTTTGCTGTGTCTGTATTCCATATAACAGATGCATATTCGAGTTTTGGTCTTACATATGAATAATACAAAACTTTTAGTAGAAATTTTCAGCGAAAAATGCAGGCTCGACCAGAACTTGAACCCTGGTCTCTGGCATACCGTGCCATTGCTCTAACCACTGAGCTACCGAGCTGGCCTGGCCTCACCTGATTTTCCGCTATCGCGAAAACAGAGATAGCGAAAAATCAGGCGAAACCAGGCCGACTCGGTAGCTCAGTGGTAAGAGCAATGGCACGGTATGCCAGAGACAAGGGTTCGAGTCCTGGTCGAGCCTGCATTTTATCGCTGAAAATTTCTACCTAATATTCTTGTCTCTATACTCTTGAAATCCCTCCCCATTCTAAGAATAAACCCAAGGTTCTTGAACGCTTCACTAATTATTTGTTCTACGTGTTTATTAAAAGTAAGATTTGAATAAAAAAAAAACCTAAATCCTTGACTATAGAATTTCTTGCTAGAGTATGGTTCTATTTACCTATACCCGCCAATCCAATATAAAAGTGCAAAGATGGTTTAAGGACATAAATAGCTGTAATTAATCTCTGTAGCCAGTTGACTGCAGTAGATTTTGTTGAAATAGACTGCATATTAGTGATGTATTCTCCAATTCATATATGTAGAAATTTCTGGAAAATTTTAAGTTGTTGGACTTCTGTATTTGTTTTACTTGCATGCCTCCATTGTTTTTTTTTAAAATCCATTTTATCTAAATGATATAAATATGTACAATAAATAATATTTATTGCAGTAAACCGGGTCAAATTTTCAGAATATGCCACCGCTGGATATTTAGACATTTAATTTATAAATCCAGGACATATTCATAAAAATAACAAAATGGAAGAATTTTGCATTAAATTACATGCTATTGGTAGATATATCAGATGTGTAAAATTTTTAGCAATTTTACCACTCTCTCTATATCAGCTAGTACCAATAGGGTGCCACTTAATTTCATTTTAAGTCTAGTAAGTTCTTGTGTGCTACCTTATTAATGTCATGTTCTTAACTTTCTTTCAGTTTGTGTGTAGCAGCTAAAATGATAAGAAATGGTTCTCTAACAAAACTGGATGTGCCTTTCTTCATGTTGCACAGGCTTTAAACTTGAGAAGCCATGAGTGATACAAAGAAGTTAAGTGTGCATATAGACCCTAACCCCCCCACTGCTGTTCATAATGACAATAGCAGTGATGATGATGGTGAGGACGTGGCAAATCACGTTCGAACCGAGCAGTGGTGGCATCGGGAAATAAGGAGCAACTCGGAATTCTGGGATAGAGATGACGAGGGGAACACGTCGCCCACCATTAATTTCCGTGGCAATTACGTCAGGAGTCAGTCGGAGTTTGGTTTCCAGCAGAGACGGTACTCGATAAGGGAAATTCAAAGAATTCACGAGAGGTTACTCAGAACTCAAAGGCGGCCACAGGCTGGTGTGTTGAAACATTTCTCAAGGGGGCAGATGGTGACGTTGTTCTCCCTTGCACTTGTTGATTTTAGTAGCTACTGTGCTATGTCTATTTTGGCTCCGTTCTTTCCAAAAGAGGTAAGTTTACATTTAACATTTTTATATCTGTAAGGTATGTATTGTTATGACAATTTAGTATGTTTTTTTTTTTTTTTTATGGAACAACTGGGCATATCCAGTGGACAGTCATGTAATAGATAATTGGTACACCTGAGTGTGCTCCTTCCTGTTCTTCTATACTTTTTTTTAATCCTTTCTTTTAATCAGTATGCAATTTAAAGCTTCCTTTTCGATTTTCAAAGGGGCAGTAATCGAGAATGTATGGGATCCACCGCCAATTACCCTAAATGTACCTTCATGTCACAGGGCTATGTACAAGGGGAACGTTATCTTATCTTATTGACAATGTGTAGCAAGAAATATATATTATGATGGGACTGTTCACCACAAGACTGGATCTCTGCAATATGGCAACACAATAGTATGTTTACTAGAGTTAACCGATACTGATGCCAATACTCTTACAGATTCCCAGCGATACTGATAAAATACTTTCAAAATATAGATCAATAATGGTGTGTAAATATTCTTCCATTTTCTTCATCAATTTACCAAAGAATTTGCTTTAGAATATTCAAGAATTTCATCAGAATATGAAAATAGATGTCATGTAATCGCAAAAATACAGCTTTTCGTGCAAAATTGGTGCACAATATAAATGGACTATATCGAAAATTTGATATCGCAATGTAACGTCAAGAAAATATTCATGTTAGGGGGAATAAAAAACGTGCTTGATAATTGGAAGACGTAAGTGAGTTAATAAAATAATTTATGCAAAACTTACTTGTAAATATAAGCATAAAGTTTCCCAATTGGATGGTGGAAGAGGCCACCAAAATTAATAGAACATGTACAAGTAAGTTTCGCGGAAATTATTTCAGTAACTCACTTATGTCTTCCCTAAGAAAATATTGTCACAGACGATAGGATATATTTTTGTGCGTCGTGGTATTGGCGATATATTGTCTCGATGATAAATATCGCCAAGTATCGTGACGATATATCGCTGGCATGATATTGATTGATTTGCTTTATTTCACTTTGCTTTTTGTGCCACTTTTGGCAAATTTGCGAAGATTGGGATGAGTCATGACATGATGAAATTGATGAATGGACACTCACAATTCGAACCTGGGAACCCTGCTGTCGTACCACGATGTGCTAACCAGTCTGCCATGGGGGGGGGGGGGGGCAGCTGCTGGAACAATTTATACTACTGCGTACAAAAAGTACCTGGAATTTGTGAATAAAACCCAAAATACGTGGTTAATCATCAACATTTATTTTGTCGCCTTCAAAATAGGTCCCATCAGATGCAACACACATATACCAACGCTTAACCCAGTCTTCAAGGCACTTTTCAAACGCAGAAGACGGTATCACCCTGAGTTCCTTCCTCTTTACAGCCTTAGCTTTTGACTATGGTATGAAGATTCTGTCCTCAGTTTGTCCTTTCCCCATATTCTGTGAAGGGCAAAAATAGCCTATTTGCTGATGTGCCCATAATATGAATGTGGTATCTCTCTTCAAAAGCTTTTGCCCATCTTGCTACTGTTGTTTGTGATAATTAGGGCTTGGAAGTTGAAGACCTATAAATTGCCAAAAAAAGACCTAAAAATCTCAAAAAGACCTAAAAACTAAAAAAAGGATGTATAAATGTCATCCAAATTAATTAATAACTTCAGTTTTAATTACATATTTAATGAATAAAAAAATACCAAATTCTGCTGGTATGGAACACACAGTGCGAAAAAACTACTATATGAATGAAATGCATCTTCTTTCAGACATTATATATTTTTTAGATTAACATAATTTGAAAAATCATATTTGAAGAATCATATTTGGCCTAACCATACTAGGGTTACAGAAATAGGACTTCGGAAACCTTACCTCAGTTGGCATTGCAGTATATCCCAATAGTAATCTCCAGTGTGACCTACCAGACAAGTTAATGTTCAAGGACCTTGTACCGTACCTGCTTCAGTCGTCCAAAAATGTTTTTCTCTCGTTTCAGGGATGGTTCAAATATATATATATATATATATATATATATATATATATATATATATTTTATTTCTTTACTACAGAAAGGATGTTTAAGTGGTGATGAACTGATGATGATTCGAATTGAGAATAGGCAGTAAAAACATAGTCGAAAGAAGGTGAAGTTGCAAAAAAAAAAGGCTGAAAAAGGACCAATAAGCCAAGAAACACCAAAAAAGGACCAATAAAACCCACCTTTTTCTGGCCTACAATGGCCCAAAATGAACATATATTATGTTGGGCCTCGTCTTCGGACACTAGGGGGAAAAAAAAGGATTTTTCCTCAACTTCCGAGCCCTAGTGTTGACACTGTCATGAAGTATTACATCTGGAACTTTGATTCTTTTATCCAACACTGCTGCTCCAATTTCCAAAACTTCATGACTAGACCAGCATGTAAAAATTCAGCATTCTTCTCATTACTATTCACACACATGCAGTCAGTGGCAGATCCATAAGTTATAGTTGAGAGAGGCAAATTTAAGTCTAGTACCTCACTTCACCAAGAATAAATTCTAACATACTCTTGGTTTTACGTAAACAATATGTAGTACTGCAAACAGAATCCAAGATGATTTCCATGTTTTAGAGATTATGGCATTACTTGTATTTTGCGAAAATAGGGGTCCAGGACTGGAATAGATGGTTATTTTTTTATGTCGTTATCATAATTCCTCCTCTTGTAAACAATTAGACATGAGGACTAAAGTGAATAAAGAGAAAACAAGAAGGGGTCTGAAATTCGATCCGCCTTTGAGGCATATTACACAGTGATTAGAGTCCAAATATAAACTGTGGGTGCCATTCCGATTAGTCTAGAATAAGCCGAAAAAGCTTAAATCAAACTCTAAAACAATATTCTCCAGTCTGTTAAACTTGATCAGACAGATCATTTTGGTCTTCCAAAATTATAGGCATTACAATAATATATAAAAAAAACTAGCATTCGGGATGGAGGCTTGCTAGATATCCAACCGACATGTCACGCAAGCAGCATAAACTTGTTTTTTCATTGCCATTATTAAAATTCCAGGCTTCCCATAATTTTTAATGTAGATAAAATACATTTTATGTACATATCAAGTTCTCTTTCTCTTTACAGGCTGCTGCAAAAGGAGTAAGCGATACAATATCAGGATTTATATTTAGTTTTTATGCCTTCATGATATTTATTTCGTCTCCCATTTTTGGGAAAATTGTAAGTACTACAATTTTGAGTGTTTTATTTATCTATTTTGTACGTTCATGTGTTCACAATTAGGTGTAAAATTTAAATGGAAAGTTCAGTTACAACCAGTGCTCGTATTTCTTAAGCTTCGTCTTGTTTGGGGTAGGTGAGGGGATGCTTGTAATGTTTAACATGGGGACAGTGATGCTGGGGATCATCCTTTACAAGAATTGTCTTAAATTTAAATGGGCAGATGGCTGGCACCCCCACCCCTACTTCGAGCTAATTACACCACCATTCATAGTATTCCAAGTATTTTGAGATGCATGTTTTAAAATAATTCTTGAAGCTTTCCTGGCGGCAAATATTGAAGAGGTTTTCTCGGGCAATCAGCCAGGTGATTTCCGGATAGACTTCCGAGCTTTCAAGAACTGACGTCACTCTCATCTTCAGGGATTGTAGTGCAGAGATAAGTCAGGGTAAAGTTATATATATGTATTTGGTATGGGGACTGGATCCAGCCTGGTTAGTGATAGTCAACTGGGAGCGTGGACATTGGAGAAATGCCACCTGATTGACCCGCCACCTACACCGGACCCCTCCCACACCAAATACATATAACTTCACCCTGACTTATCTCTGCACTCCAATCCCTGAAGATGAGAGCGACATTAACTCTCAAAAGCTCGGAAGCCTATCTGGAAATCACCTGACTGATTGCCCGAGAAAATCTCTTCAATATTTTAAAAGTTTATTATTTTTCCAAAATTATGTCTAGCTGGAACATAACTATGCAACAATTTTCATGTTTGTATTACCTTTTAAATATTTCGGTTCTGTGCCTGTTTGACCAATTCACAGAATTTAGACAGAAATTGTGGTGGTTATTTTGCAATAGAACTTAACAAACTTGAGAGGTGTAGACAGTATTTTGTTGCTTCATGTCTTCAACAAAGTTTGATTGTTGTAGAACTATATATCATTTGAGTAACACTTTAAATGAATTTGTTAACACATTATTACATCAATTAACCAAAAAAATTAATTCATGTGGTTATTTTTCTTATGTGTTTGCAATTTAGATTTTTCCCACGTAATATTTTTTCTTCGGTTAATACATTTTTACACTCTCATAATTACTATACGGCGCATGCTTTTAGAAGGAACATGAGTTCGGCCAATACCCAGCCAGTGCTACTGCGCTGTTGTCAAACTAACTGCTAGCGCAAGGGAAGGACAGAAGATTCGCGATGTGTCCATTATTTTGATAATGCATGCACAGTATATATGAGTAAAGTGAAATAATATAGTGAATATTTCTACACAGGATTATAATATCATATCACTGTAGCATATACGAGAAACCCGTACCTGAAAGAAGCTTGAAGGTATTTATTCATCACCGCTCTCGTTGTCTTCCTCGGTCTACGTGTCACTGATTTCACTCATTTCCGAATCACGCTCCTGAAGGTTAATGATTAGATTTTGCACCCTTGGTGCCTGTACTACTGGTGCTAGGTTTTGAGAGTGACATTATTTAAAATAAAAAGAACACATGGAACACACACTATTGCACGAAAGGACTGTATTTAATCTTTTCACAAACTGTTCTTTGTGGCGCACGAGGGAACGATTAGCGAATAATTTTACACCGTCCTTACTACGAAAATGCTGAACTCAAACTGACCCAGACTTTCAATGTTCGAGAACGCCCAGAACAATGAAGCGTCGTTGTTTATATCGAGGCGAATTTAACACCCACAGTTTTCCCTAGACACAACAACTCGGCTGCGTCAACATGGTGGCAACGAAAAAAAACAGCGCGGAAGGAAATGAAAGGTGATGTTTCCCTTGTTTCTTGAAGGAACGCTAACTCCGGCTGTATGCGACGGAAATTCATGGGACTTGGACCGTCAGGTTCAAAATGTATTTCCCCATCTTATGATGGCGATTTTATGAAAACTTCTTGCGTGCAAGAAAAATACAGAACACGGCTTTTAACTTCCACGCCGCAGTCTCCTAACTGTACAACGTTGCACTCCTGCCATTGGCTGATCGCCATGCACACACTTTGTGTGGCCCCGCCCGATATTGCTTCTAAAAGTGTGCGTCGTTTAGAGATATGTAAAACTTGACTCCATTTTTGAAGTTGTTGAATTATGGAAGATGTACTGGGTGTAACAGTTGATAGTTTACTTTTTCAGCTGCCCAACGTTGGTGCCAAGTTTTGCTTCCTCTCCGGTATGTTTGTAGCAGGGAGCTGTAATATACTTTTTGGGTGAGTATTTTCAGTTGATGTTAACATTGTCATCATTAGGGAGCGGAAGGTGATGAAATGTCATCTTTTTTCTGACATCTCGAACACGATGCTCATTAAATATACACAATATTACACTTCGTCTAGAACCCAAAAAAGGTAATTTTAAAGTACATTCTTTTGCATTTTTTGCCAATTTTCAGGTTTTAAGTCATTTTCACCGATTTTCGGCATTTTTCGCAATATTTGGTATATTGTTTCGTCATATTTTGTCACTTCTTTCATTTAGGTAATATTCTTGAGTCTTTTCACGAAGGTGATCTTAGGCCTATATATATATCTCGCAGGATTGCAATTTACGAGCAAAAGAAATGCTGAACTGGTGACAGTCTTTGTTGTGTCGGGGGAAACTACTTTTTCATAAAACTGTTTTAAAATTATTCGGTTGTTTCCATTGGAAATCCTCGTTGCATATTTTAATTGAATGTGTATGTGGTATTATTTGGTGCCTTTTTATTTAAAGCAAGATTGCATTTTGTTTAGTTTCCTTTTCATTTCAATTTTTAACCTGAAACTAACAAATTTAGTGCTCATTTTTTGCATGTTTTACGTCATTTTTTCCCATTTTTTAGGACATTCTATAGGTCATATACCTATATTTTTAGGTCATCAACTTCTGCACCCTAGTCATCATACTAAGTGTGGGTAGGGTTACCAGATGTCCAGATTTTCCCAGACATGTCCTACATTTTAGCCTTATGTCCGGCATCCGGGAGGAATTTGAAAAATATAAATGTCCTACATTTTGAGCGTCACATAATATTAATTAGGAAAATACATAACAGAAAAAAGTCATGCAAATTACAAGTCTATGGACTGCACTTCCAAACTCAATAGTGAAATTTATTTTTATTCAGTCATTGCACAAAAACAATAAAGTTTGTCCTGCTATCGGGAAAACGGAAGCAATTAATGAACAAAGTCTTGGGACCACATTCTGATAACGTCACTGTTCAATGCCTGAGCAGAATTTCTTGCCTTAGGGTTTAAACTGATGGAACAAGGTGTTGCCCATTCGTATTCAATATAATTTGATTGTAAAGCAGGGGTATAGAGAACAAAGTTATTCAGGGTGTCTGCCAGTCAAGAAAGTCATGGAAGTCAAGAAAAAGTAAAAAATCAACAAGTAGGTCAAGAAGTTACAAAAAAAGGCAATAATTTAATCTTGTGGTAAAGAATTTTTGCTATTGATTGGTTGATTTAGTTTATTTTAATTCACTTTTTTCTGTCCCATTGGCTAATCGCGAAGATGAGGATGAATGATGGTAAGATAAGATGGATGAATGGATAGTCTCAAACACATATGAACAACCGACACAAACCCCACATAAGATTATACTGGCTGTTAGTCCAGACGCCAAAGCCTCGCTTGTCTGCCAAACACAGTTCAGGATGCATTAATACGAAATAGCAGAGCTAATTCTCTTCTTAAATTCAGCTTCAGTTTTCATCTTAACTGGCCCTTTGATAGGGATTTTCATTATATAAATATTTATTTTCTTAATTACTAATTTCCAACTTTACCTAAGTAGGATCTAGAAAAGTCCAGAAAAAGTCAAGATTTCTGGATGTATTATTTTGGTAGACACCCTGTTATTGAACTAGAAACTACCCCAGATGAAACCATTTTAAATTACAGTAATTGCCGAATATTTGTTAGCCATTACAGGTCATAATTCAAATGTTGAGAGAGTATTTCATTACCATCAGCACAACAGACTCACGAGAGATTTTTTTTTTCATAAAGTCTGTAAAATGTTTGGTATTGGTCCCTATAATTTCAACGAGTTTGACTGTCCACTCTAATATCAATATATAGTTTGACTAAACCTGAAATTTTGATAAAAATTGTCTCCTCTGAGAAGTACCACTTAAAACAATTAGTAAGAGGTGCATTGATTAGTATGATTGCAAGTTTTAAAATTTTGCATTTAAACATTCGTTGGGAAATATTTTTTTTAAAAACTGAAAAGTGTCATTTTTCAACTACTTCCTAACGTGTTCTATAGAAATATGTATTATTTATTGAGAATGTGTTGCATCCTACATTTTAACTTAATGTCCTACATTTTGGGACATCATTTCCTACATTTCCCTTACAGCAGTCTGGTAACCCTGAGTGTGGGTCTGTTCTTACTGGCCAGTGCAGGGTATAAAATTAGCATCGAAAGATGTTTGAAAATAATTCTTGAAGATTTCCTGGCAGCGAATGACGAATTAATTCTCTCAGGATATCAGCTAGGTCAGTTCCGCTTTTTGAGAGCTAACGTCACTCTCATCTTCAGGGAAGTAAAGAGTGAAGAGATATGTGTAACAGGCACATATCTAAAAATATATTTGGGGGGGGGGGATTAGGAACAAAGTGTCTCATAATAAGAATAACATAATGTTTACATTAAATAATTATATTAGATTAATTAAAATATTCAAATTAATTAATACAGTTCAACCTGAGTTATACGTATGTCAAGGTGAAGAGAAAATAATATGTATAACTGACAAGGGAGGTTATCCAAGTGTCCCCCTCCTATTTCCATGAAACTTGACAGGTGTATAGAGGGGCCCAAAGGAAGAAATAAGTGTTTTTGTGTTTCAGCTAAAAAACTGTTTTAGGGGGCAAGACCCCCCCCCCTCAAATGTCAAGATGAGGACAAATTGAAGTGGGGATCTGACCCCGAAACACGTAAATATGGCATAGGAAGAACATGCACATATAATTGGAACACACACGGCACAGAGCTGTGTGTTGCCAGTGATATGCCCTTCATATCTCAAGTGTCCCACTTGTGTATCTGCGAGTACTTGAGTTTGGTACTGACAATCCTACTGTTCTGTGCTGTGTGTGTTCCAATTATATGTGCGTGTTCTTCCTATGCCATATTTATGTGGTTTCGGGGTCAGATCCCCACTTCAATTTGTCCTCATCTTGACATTTGAGGGTGGATTTTGCCCCTAAAACTGTTTTTTAGCTGAAACAAAAAAAACACGTATTTCTTCCTTTGGGCCCCTCTATACTCCTGCCAATTTTCATGTAAATCGGAGGGGGACACTTAGATAACCTCCCTTGTGAGAATTACTTACAAATCAGATTTAGATATCATGTCATATCATTATTGAAATATGTAATTGTATCTATTGAGGAACAAGATGTACTAATACAGGTTATTTTTGTCATAAAGTGGTAAATTGATGAATCTGAAAGTTTTATTCTTAAGTTTTATGTGGATGAGCATCCACTTCCCGCTTAAATTTTACTTCCTGATCAATCGTTTAACTTTTCCTCTTTCTGTTCTCCATGGCCAACCAGTAGCAATTGAAAACATTCACTGAAGGAACCGCTGTTCTGTTTTTATTATGGAACACTGCAAACATCAGATATCTGCATCTTTTTAACTTTTGTACTATTGTGATTGCGTGCAAAAGAAAATGCATCTCATGTTCTGAACAACTGCAGCAAATCTTTCTCCTCTGATTTCATGCCACCTCTCCTTGCCTTCTCTGGGACACCGCCACGCCGCAACCCTTTTTTTCTCGCTACTCGAGACCGACCGCCGCCATGCACGGTATCCTGTTTTCTATTTGAAACTCACCTTGTGTTGTTATAACAACAAGATCACTTCACTTCTTTGGCATTGATGTAGCTTGTTTACGTATAACTCAACTGGAATTTAAGAAAATTAGTACATACATATAACACTGAATTAAGTATAAATGCATTACATACAAATACGGTTTAATTAACACAATTTTAATTATATTTTGCCGGGACATACAGTAACTTAAGTATAAAACAGAATTACGCCAAACTGAGTTACTTCTAAAGCAGTCTCAAGTGTATTATATTTTTATTACATAAATAGGTAAAAAGACAGTATAAGGATAGTGATATAACAGCACATATTCATTCAGGGTGGCGACAGACCTGGAAAACCTGGAAAACCGGGAAAAGTCAGGGAATTTGAGGTGTCAAAAAAAGTCAGGGAAATGTCAGGGAATTTAGTCTTCATTGACTTCGAACAGTCTTTTGACGAAAATTGTTATAACTCTGGCACTATGGGAGCAATCTACTTCGGATAACTTTTGTTTTGCAGCTAAAACATCAGCGCATGCAATGGTGTACAATTTACAACACCGGATCGAGGAAGGGGGCTTGGGGGCACGTCCCCCGAATTTCAATGGAAAAAACAAAAATCTGGAGTTTGCCCCCTCTTCTCCCGCTATTTTGGGGAGAAGGCGCAAACTTTAGTATTCTTTTCAAAGAATGGACATTTCTCAACAGAATGAAACATGTTTTATGTTCTTGGGTGCCATACAAGTTGAATAATAAGCCAAAATGTGATTATTATTTTTTTACGAAATATATAAGTAATTTGCATTTTTGGAGAAAAATTGTTATCACTCGGGCACTAAGGGAGCAATCTACTTCGGATAAGTTTTGTTTTGCAGCTAAAACATCAGAGCATGCAGCGGTGTACAATTCAGAACGCCGAACCGAGTAAAGGGGGTTTGGGGGGAGCGACTACCGAATTTCAGTGAATGAAAAAAAAAATATGGAGTTTTCCCACTATTCTCCTGTTATTTAGAAAGAAGGTGTGAACTTTAGTATTCTTTTCAAAGAATGGACATTTCTCAAGAGAATGAAACATGTTTCATGTTCTTTGGTGCCATACAAGTTGAATAATATGCCAAAATGTAATTTTTCCTTTTTTTACGAAAAATAGGTAATTTCCATGTTTGGAGGAAAATTGTTATAACTCTGGTACTATGGGGGCAATCTACTTCGGATAAGTTTTGGTTTGCAGCTAAAACATCATAGCATGCAACCGTGTACAATTCAGATCACCGAACCGAAGAAGGGGTGTTTGGGGGCGCGACTACCGAATTTCAATGAAAAAAAAAAAACAACATAAAAATCTGGAGTTTACCTCCTCTTCTCCCGCTATTTTGGGGAGAAGGCGCAAACCTTAGTATTCTCTTCAAAGAATGGACGTTTCCAAAGAGATTGAAACATGTTTCATGTTCTCGGGTGCCATACAAGTTAAATAATAAGCCAATATTTTTTATTTTTTTTATTTATAACGAAAAATAGGTAATTTGCATTTTTGGAGGAAAATTGTTATAACTCTGGCACTACGGGAGCAATCTACTTCGGATATGTTTTGTTTTTCAGATAAAACATCAGAGCATGCAACAGTGTACAATTCAGAATGCCGAACCGAGGAAGGGGGTTTGGGGTGGTGCAACCCCCGAATTTCAATGAAAAGGCAAAAGTCTGGAGTTTGCTACATTCTTTTCAAAGAATGGACATTTCTCAAGAGAATGAAACATGTTTCATGTTCTCGGGTGCCATACAAGTTGAATAATAAGCCAAAATGTGAAACTGTTTTTTATAAAAAATAGGTAATTTGCATTTTTGGAGGAAAATTGTTATAACTTGGGCACTATGGAAGCAATTTACTTCGGATAAGTTTTGTTTTGCAGCTAAAACATCAGAGCATGCAACGGTGTACAATTCAGAATGCCGAACCGAGGAATGGGGGTTTTGGGGGAGCGACTACCGAATTTCAATGAAAAGAAAACAACATAAAAATCTGGAGTTTAACCCCTCTTCTCCCACTGTTTGGGAAGACGGTGCGAACTTTAGTATTCTTTTCAAAGAATGGACATTTCTCAAGAGAATGAAACATGTTTCATGTTCTTTGGTGCCATACAAGTTGAATAATGAGTGAAAGAAACTCTGTTCGGAAATGTGGCATGGATATGTTGCGGAGGGGGGGGGGGGGGCTTGGTCATCAATATGAATTTCCCAGGCTTGCTCCAGACCTGTGTCAGAGTTTCCACCCAAACATAAGAGTATGAAGGTCCAAAAGGCACATTCATTTCGTAATCAGCACCATGATACCATATGGTATCATCGGGCCAGTACGACCTTACCCTGATGATACCATAATGGTTGGTATCATTGGAGGAGTAAAGGTTAAGCCTCTAAATATTATGTGGTGAAAAATGCATTGAATTATCATTTTTTCTTGTCCGTATGGGAGTAGTAAGGGAACTTGTCAACAGATGGAGGGGATGAGAGCCAGTGGCGCTGTCCGATAGTTGTCGGACGTCGTAGTAAGGCATTTTGTTGGGCAAACTGAAGGAACATGGAAACAAATATGTTCCATTGATACATACGATTTTTGTCGAATATCACCACCCGACAAAGTATCTCACTACAACATGCGACAGAAATTGCATGGACTGCAACATCCAACAAAAATCGAATGCATAAACAAGAAGAGCTTTAGACTGCAAATATGCTGCTGGAATTTTATTACTCTTCTGGCTCACTTCACCTTATTTAATGTAGCAGTGCTTACTAAGGTTTTCTTTCATCATCCTGACACATTACTGGTTTCGCACAAGTTAACATACGTTTACAATGACATTGCACTGTTTTTAGATATCAAGAAGAATCCAACCAAATGGGACATATATTGAATAATATCACGAAAAAGTCAAACATAAATCTGCATTGGTGAACGTTATAAAAATTGGCAAGTGCATGCTCCCAACCTCATTTACTGCAACACTAGTATTGCAATGAAATTAACGCCACTCTCTGTCCTGTCTGTTTAAACTCATGAGAGATGATCATTAATCTCTCACTGAGTAAGGTTATTGTCCAATATTATGAAATAATATACTAATAATAAATACGTAAATATTTTAATATCATATTTACTCGAATCATTCAATCATAAAAGCAAATTACTTTCTTCAAGAATTGACTTTTCTCTGCCAGCCCTGCTAAATTCTCACTTTCCATCTACTGATTTATATGAGGGGTGGCCAGAAAGTAATTTCCAATTAGTAGGGACATTGATTTTTTGCAAACGCCATATGGTAATTGCTGCGAAGTTATGTTTAGGAATGTGCAGTGATGTCTGGACACATTTTTCGCCCGTTCGAAATATCGAAATAATGCAAATTTGGCAACAAAAAAAATGCAAATTGTAGGCATTTTTAGCGATTTTTTTTAAAAGAAATATCCTAAAACAATGAAAAATTCCATGAAATCCAACATCCTTGTCTTTTCTAGACCATGTTTGTGTACAAAGAACATTCAAGTTTTCCAACATTTTACTCAAGAGTAAACTATAGAGTTATACGTACGTGAAATGATTCCGACAGCCACATTAAATCATTTATTTCCCACGATTTTTTCAACTTCTATCAAAACCATTTGCATCACAGAGCAAAGTGGCAGGGTTCTAACAGGAGATCGAGTGCTTATCTACCGTCACACGGGAGCCACATCTTCGTATTTGTCGCACGACATATGTTTTGAATTACCAAGCCAAGTGCGTACTATCGGCATTTGTCGAGTGAGTAATAATGGAGCTGAGTCGTTAGGGCATCTGACTACTATGCTAGAGACCCGGGGTCGTTCCCCTGCGGGGGAGAACCGGTATGTTTTCCACCTATTCAAACTGCTCTGGCACCCACTCAGCATCATACAAAGCTGGTACCTTGAGGAAACTTTGAGGGATAAAGGCAGCCAGGAGTATGGTGCTGATCACGTCATCCCCACCTTCAGCCGTGATCAAGAAAGTGTGGGGCCCTAACTCCACACCAAAATTTCATTATTTAAAATCCTTACCTTAAAATTAATAAAGGGGTATGGAAAATAACTTTCCCAAAATAACTTTCAAGATATCAAACTCTCACGAAGAGGCATAAGCCATGTGACTTACAATTTGAAACAGTAGTTTAAAAACACCATGAAGGTATAATTTCAGATATTTGCCAGAAAATGCGCTAAAATGAAAATGTGAATTTTGGGAAAAATTTTCGGCATAATCACCACCGTTGTTCTGGCATGTGTCGCAGCGTGGCACTAAATTTTGTATGCCCATGGTATATGTGTCTGACAGCAAATACTGGAACTATCTCTACCGCAATGTAGCTGTCAAAACCTTGCCTTGCCAGAAACCTCTTCAGTTAAACAAAGAGATGAAAGTAGGTACATTCAAGGCCAGGGCTGTACAGGGAGTGGTCCAAGATCTCTCACCTGAAGTGATGCAAAGGGCCCGTGTGTACTCAGCTGTATGGGGTTGTGCACATTCGATTGGCCTTCCGTGAATTGTCTGCACCATCGTCTGACCATCCTATCACTCACGACGTCCGGTCTGCACAACTCACACGATTTCTCTGTGCCAAATTCTGAGCATGCAATGTAGGCTACATCGCAGTTGGTGGGAGACTTTATGAGAGCTGCAATCTTTAACCTAGAACTGTCCTAAACCGGCTACATTGCAACTGTACCAGATTACAGCTACATGCCACTTCTTCCTGCCTGTATGTGTGTGTGTTGCTCTCCGACCACTAGTGCTGCGTATAGGCACCATTGGAGCTTTTTCAGGATGCCCCTCGTATATGAACTTTCAGAAGCTTTTATTATTAGAGTGTTCCTGTTTTAATGTGTTGGTTAGCTAAATCAGGTACCTATACAATGCAATTCTATAAATTCCTTGCATTAAATTTCTACATACCCTTTTCGTCAGCATTAATGGTATAACTGCATGTTGTCAGTTTCACAGCACTTCACTTGGATATACTGTACTGAAGCAGAAACCCCATCGATAATGTAAGGAAATATGACACTTTCTTTTGTTCGATTCAGTTGTTTCACTTATATGCAAGAGTTAAGTTGTTTGTTTTACAGAGAAGAGAGAAGTAGCTTTATGCATTGAAAAATGAGTCCGCACTCGTAGTTTTTTTGCAAGCAGAGGGTTCCAAACCTCAGTGGAAATATCAACATATAATACCGAGAATGTATAAGGAGACTGATAAATTACAAATTGTATTTCTTAATCAATCACTCTTATCTCATTTAGTCGTAACTTTACAAATAAGCAAGTATTTTATTTTAAACTTACTGCGTATGACAAAATTCCATAATCCTTCCTTAGCTTGTGAATTGTAATAATTTTCCAAATTCACTATTTTGCAGTTTGAATTCAAGTCATAGAGAATAGAGAAATTAAGTCAATTTAATAGAAGATAATATTCGTACTTAGCAAAACCATATGTGGATCTGTATGAGTTTATTATTTCCATTTGCAAAAACATCGATTTAGTTTAGTTTGTAATTGTCAGGGAAAAATGTAAATTTTGTCCTGGAAAACCTGGAAAAGTCAGGGAATTTCATTTCTGCTTGTTTGTAGCCACCCTGTTCATTATATAGCTTACGTATAGTTAAGGGGGTTAAAGAAAATGTCATAGCAAGGAAATACATGTCAAATAGATAAATAATTGAATGTTTATTGAATATCAGAAAAACAATGTTAGACCGAGTTGACAAAAAGTAAAGTTCCTGGTAATATTTTATTCATGTTATTATAAATAGTAATAAATCTTGCATAAACCTTTGGTACTCGAACAAGTGTTCTCGGGTTACCAGCCTGGTTAAGTCTATGTTGGCTTCCAACATTTCGAGCGCATACATTGCTCTCATCATCAGGGAATATAGAAATGGAGACCAGTGTAGGGTTATATATATGACTATGATGGGGCGGAGTTTGAACTCTGTCTTCCTATTGGCTCACTCTGGATTCTTGTGTTCTTATTGGCTGTAGTTTTTATAGCACATTAAGCCTTGTTTCGATGTTTGAAAAACTCAATATGCTGACCAAGGCAGAAATTTGTTTTATTTTAAAAACATAAACTAAACGTAACGTTTCAACCTTCTAGCAAGGTTTTCTTCAGACTCTGTACCAATGGTGCTTTCCCGTGATATGGCTATGGCTTCTTTTACTCGGTCCCAGTAACCTGCACATTTGGCTATTATTTTGATTTCAGCTAATAAAATCCTGTGTGTTCTGCAAGTCCTGACTTTTCTGGTTGAAGAACACATGTTCGAATCACGTCGCCAGGAAAGCTTCAATTCCTGTTTTCTTTGTTACTGTCATTCAAAGTTGTATGATCCCAATATAATGCTTGCCTTCCAATACGTTTGGCAGAGATAAGTAACTCTCGATTAAGCAACAAGTATATTATTCACTATTTAAATTTACTAATTTTATTTCTTCATTATTTAATTATTTTTACTTAGTAAATGTTTCATCGGATGGGGTCCAGACCCACTGATTATTGAGTCTTTATCTGCAGAATTATCTTCTTGTATTAGGAAAACTTCCAGTAGAAGAAAATCTTTACATCTTTATGACACACGTGTAATATTTATTTCATGATTTGTTTTTTAATAACTATTGAAACTATTTTCTGAGAAAAATATGCCATTTATGAAAAGAATAACATTAAACTAAACGGTAATTTGAATGGGTTTTAAATGCTAAGTGATGTGTGCATTAGTCTAGTTTTTTACGTGATTTTTTTTTCTACTTTCAGGTTGTTGGATCGTATTGAAGATCGCCTGATGTTCATTGTGTATTGTTTTCTTGTGCGTGGTTTCGAAGCCCTAGGAGCAGCTTCATTCTCTACAGCGAGTTATACTTATGTTGCTGAAATTTTTCCCGACAATATAGGTGCTGTTATGGTAATTATAAATTCATTTGTATATTCATTAATTTTATATGAAAAGTGTTGTTTCACAATAAGTATCTGAGCATTTGAGGAATTCTTATTAAAAGTTTGCATAATCACTATTGTATATTACAATAAGTCTTACTTTCAGTAAGACTTATTGTATTATTATATTATCCATGTAACGTTGTGTGTGTGTATGTGTGTTGTGATAGTCCTGAGGGGGAACCAGGACATAACATCACAACAAAAGAAAAGGATTATTTTTCGAGTTTAAGGTTGTTACAAGCTTTGAACATGTATTTTGATGTAACTTTCTGGAAGAAACGTGTCCCTTCATCAGACATTTATTTGTAGTTTTCAGTTGTAAGTATTTAAACATGTTCATGTTTATTATGCTTTATTTAATAACTTCTTGAAATAAATATGAAATATCATTTTATTGAATTTTTTTGTGGGGGGAATATTATTTTTTAATATTTCTTTTAATTTTCTGATCGTTTTACAAACATTTTCTTTTCTTCATGATGGATGCGGTTAACGTGGTTTAAGAATTACTCGCATGAAATTTCACGTGAGTAATTTTCTTTTTTTGAGAAAATATTCAAGTAATCAAACACAAGAAAACTGTTCGCAAGCTATGCTTTCATTTACATTATTTTGTTCACGATTCACAGTGGTAATTATCATCAAAGAATCTAAAACAAAATATCTTGACAATTCATACAGCAAATAAAAAAGAACACGAGGCCATTTGCCAGTACAATATCTTTGCTTATAAGGCATGTGGAAATCTTCAAAACTTTGAAGCACTTTTCCTCGGAAATGGCTGGCTAGTGCATGCTAGTATATTGGCATATGAATACCTGGAGGATACCCTACCATTACATGAAGTCCCATCCCAAACTCAATTTCCCAAATAATGTCCTCTGCTTGTTAGTGTCTCGCAGACTCTGCTAAATGCATAATTTTCATTATTTTTGCAATAACACTGGGGAGCATTGGATTTTGTTATTAAATGATTATCTCACATGGAATTCTAATTATTTTAAAAACAAATGCAGATAGATTGCTGTGATATAGTTTCAATGAAAAATGTACACAGTGAAAGTTATAAATATTCTGAACTACTTTGAATTATTACAATTTTGAAGTACAGTATTAGTATCAATTGAAACTGGTATTGGCTTAGCTGTAGTTAACATTAAGCAAGTTAAAGAATTTCAGCCACTGAAGAAAGAATGGTTCTTATTAATAATAAAATTTAGTATTAATGCAAATGGTAATCATATGAATCTATATGTATATCCCCCCCCCTGTTTGTGTGTGTGTGTGTCTCTCTCTCTCTCTCTCTCTCTCTCTCTCTCTCTCTCTCTCTCTCTCTCTCTCTCTCTCTCTCTCTCTCTCTCTCTCTCCCCCCCTCCCCCCCCAAACATACCATTTTTCTGCCTTTTTGTAACACACTGATCATTTCAATATACGAGGGTAAGTAATTAAATAACAGGAATTTTATTCTAAACTTCCTGGAGATTTACGCACAATGAAAAATTGTATTTCGGGACTCAAAATGTTTCCTTAGCAACAAGCCATAAAGGTGTCATGACGATCAAGTAATATATGTCTGTGCAGTAACTCATACAACATGGCTGCTCTAATGTTGACTTGCACCGTAGAAGAGCAACGAAGTGTTATTCATTTTTTGCAGCCTGAGAGAGTGAAAACTTCTGAAATCTACAACAGAATGAAGTTTCAGTACAGAAACAATTGTTTAAGTCAGAAGAAAGGGTCCTAAATTAATGGTTTGCTGTTTCACTGCCTCAGTTAGCCACACAAACTGACTTCTCAACCTGGTGTTCATCACTGACATTTCATCTTCCGTCTTGAAATCTTTCCATCCATTCATACTCTCTCCCTTTACTTAAACAATCGTCTCTGTACTGAACCTTCATTCTGCTGCAGATTTTAGAAGGTTTCACTCACTCTGACCACAAAAAGGAATAACACTTCGTTGCTCTTCTACATCATGACATCTTTAAGGTGTGTTGCTAAGAAACCGTTTTGAGTCCTGAAATACAAATTTTTGTTGTGCATAAATCTCCATGAAGTTTAGAATGAAATTCCTGTTATTAAATGAATCCTCGTATTTAACTATTTTGAAATATGTATTTTTGTAATTCAACATTCTTTTTGAATGACACTGTATATGATATGCAAATGTAGTAACTTGGAATGGGTGGACTAGGAGCTATGAATAGGTTGTGATTGACTGGAGTCATTGCAAGAATTTCATACTTCCTCTTTTGTTGTATTTCAGGGAATCCTTGAAACTTTTGTAGGTTTGGGAATGAGTGTTGGTCCTGCTCTCGGCGGTGTTTTATATGCCGTAAGTTTTAATTATAATTATTAGTAGTAATATTAATTCATATCACTTCTTTCTTTGTAATGATTGAGCTATTAAGGACACAAATGGGCCTCCCTGATGGCGAAGTAGTAACGTCGTCGCCTTGTAACCAAGGGATCCCACTTTAAACTGTAGGTCCAGTCCTGATTAGCCTAACTGTGCATAAAGTGGACTTTAAAAAAACATAACAAAAATATATATTTACAAACAATTTAATTGCCATTTGATGTACGTACCATACAGTACTTTTCAACTTAGGTACCACCATTGTTGAGGCAATTGCCACCACATGGTAACAGCTTGTTTGACCTTATTTATTCTTAAAGGTTCACATAACCACAGCTCAGGTGTGTGTGTGTGTGTGTGAGTGTGTGTGTGTGCATGCAAGCATACACATGCACACACAGGCAGGGATTTTTTAAAAAATCACTCTTTGAAAACAGGAAGCACTTGGAGGAAAGGTCTTGAGTTCAAATTCTGAGTACAGTGTGAATGTTTATGACTTTTCTCATCACTACCATAAGTTCGTTAGCCATTTTTTTATTGTCGTATCTCAGTTAATGTTCAAAAACCAGAAAAATAACCTGAAATGGTAAAAGTGTAAATTAGCATAGCGATAAAACAGATAAGAAGTTTTGTGTACGTAATTTGACCCTTGTACAATTTTTCCAATGTACTTTTACAAAGTACAATACACCAACCCTCAACCCTCCACCCCCACCCTGCCACAAAAACACAAATTTCAGATTGTTAGGCTTATCAAAATGTGTTGATGAGTTCGTACTTGAGGACAAAAGATTAGTGTATTTAAAGATAATTCTACTAAAATGAAAAAGTTTTTTTTTTCTTGTTATTTAATTTCCTTCCTTGAGAAAAATGAACTGTTTCCGGTAATTTCGTGTGCATACCAAATACTCACTTTTTCATTTCATAAATAATGAGTCTTGAAGGCATGTGCTATTATACACAAATATAATGCGTAAAATTTGAGATGGAAATATTGGAATTACTCCCCTGAGCTTCTTGGGTGAAATGGTGAAAGGGGAAACCAATCCTCTTATCACCTTATGTAGGTGATAGACTGGTGTGCACATGCACGGGTTTCAACCATTGCACTGGCTGGAGGGTTCAGGGCAAGGGGTGGGGAGTAAACACAGCCCTTCCCTTTCCTCAGCAGCCTCTACCTTAAACTGGTCTGGTGGTCGAAAAGCCCACTAGAGTATCTCCTTCCAGCCTGCCTGGTGATCGTACCAATGGGTGAGAAGCAAGTGAAGAAATGTGTTGCATGCGAACTGTGGCTTCGAAAAGGCAATAAATATTGCAATTTGAAAATAATAAGATGTGTGAGATCATTGATCCATCACTGTTAGACTCGCTACTCCTCAGTGCACATCAGTGACATTAATAAAGAAGCTGATTATTCACGGAATATTTATAATTATATTACAGAGTATTAGTTTTGGCAAAATGCCCACATTAGACATTAGTCCACCTTAATTGATACTCTTTTTCTTTTCTTTCTTTGCAGCTTGGAGGATTTAGTCTTCCATTCTATTCACTTGGTATTTTGATGATAGCAACTGTGCCTCTTAATTACATCTTACTTCCTTCTAGTGATGGTGAGTTTGTTCTTACTTTCGGCATTTAATACATTTTCTGATAACATTGCATATTTCAAACTACTTATTTTTTCTTTCCCCGAGATTATGTGCAATGTAATTTACACATTCTGTGCCAGCAATATAAACGTAAAGACAGATTGTATTGCAGAACTGGCCCAGAATCACATAATTGCTCATTTTTAAGTTAGATATATACAGGGGTAGAAGAAACTAAAAATAAATCAGGTGCCAGCTTTTTTTTTCTTCAAATATAGGTCAAGTAAAAACATGAATCAAACTAAGATAGAGCTACACATTTCAATTAATACAAGACTGAATTAAAAGTAATTCATTTTTTAAGAGACCCTTATGGAAGTAGCTATCAGTCAGCTTGCAGTCATCTTTACGTAATTGCATTATATGTGTGTATTGTTTTTCCACCAAAATATAGAAACAACACAAACCACAAAAGCATGAACTGTAGTCTGCTATGGGTCCCAGGTTCGAATCCCAGCTTTGTCATGGGCATCCTTTGTAAGTGTCCCTTCATCAATTTTATCATATGATCACTCATCCTCATCTTTGTGATTAGTCACAAGTGGCAGAAAAGCAAGCAAAATAAACCAAATCAAGTCAATATGCTGTACACATTATTATTATTATAAAGTAATTAAAATATACGTAAGCACCATGTGATGAGCTGTATAGTAAATTCAGATAATTGGGAGAGGCGTGACACCAAATGAACCAAAATCTGTAAATCAGAAGAGTGGAGATACACTTTCCAACTCTCATCACTAGTAATATTGATTGAGCTAGCTATATGTGAGGTGCCTCTCTTGTGAGAAAGACAAAGCAAAGAGTAGATTTTTTACAAAGACTGAAGCATTTGCATAATTTCTCTCACTATTTGACTAAAAAAGAGATACGTGTGTGCCTAAAAATGTATTCTTTTGTACCTTTTTTTTTAGGTTCGAGTGTAGGTAGCAAATCAGCCTCATTTTTAGGATTAATCAAAATACCATCTGTTGCTGTGATAGGCCTAGTTATTGTGGTTTCTTCCAACACCTGGGGATTCTTGGATCCAACGTTAGAGCCTCATTTAAGAGAGGTAATTCATTCATGTCATTCATTTTTTCCTGTCAAACTTAATGTTTTTATAAGGTGTTACATTTGTGGTGCTAGATGATTTTTATCTCTCTTAGTTGCATGGTAGATGCCCTTATATAGAGCAACCACATGGAAAGGAACCTTTGACCAAAAGTCTCCGTGCACTTTCCCCTACATTGGTTCATCTCTGGCCATAAGGAAGCCTGATCCAGTCTGCCACTCCACTCCACGAGGGAGTACGATGCACAGGAGTCGCGGGTCTTTGTAGGATCGTTTGTGCATGGTTCTACTAAGCTATTAACCTTTAAACAGCCAATGGGTCATATATGACCCATAGAAAGTATAGGCGAAAACAGCCAATGGGTCATATATGACCCATAGAAAGTATAGGCGAATACAGCCAATGGGTCATATATGACTCATGGTGCTGATTACAACATTCACGTGCTTTTAGGACCTTCATACTTGTATGCAAGGTTGTAAATGCTGACATGTTGAGATAAGACTTTGAAATGTCATGTGGAAGAGTGGAAGAACCCCCCTCCCCTCTTTCTCTAATATGCAAATTAGCTATTTTTAGCCAAAATGCAGGATTGTACATATTGCATCATATTTCAGCCTGTATGAGGACTAGAGACTTAGAACAAGTTTCACTTTGTTGCAAAAGGTCTGTTCTTTGAAAACAATGCAAAAGTTTGTGCCCTTTTTCCAAAATAACTGGAGAAGAGGGGGCAAATGCCAGATTTTTTTTTTTCATTGAAATTTGGGACTTGGCCCCTCCCAACCCCATTTTTCTCAATTGGGCTTTCTGAATTGTACACGGTCACGTGCTCCGATGTTTTTGCTTTCAAACAAAAGTTATCCGAACTAGATTGCTCAAATAGTCTCACAGAGATATACGGTTTTTCTGAAATAAGTGTAAAAATTTAAAAATCGTGCGCATAGCCTGTGATGAGAAAGGAGTTACTTTCGAAAACCAGCTCAGCTGTTTAAAGGTTAATTTAACGAATGCCAGAATTAATAATTCACATTTGATGTTAATAAATTTTGATTAGTGACAGTGATTCTTTATTAGGATGTCATGTTAATTGGGCATACTTTGTTTAGTGCTTTTTAACTATACTTCTAGTCGCCGGGCTGAGTTTTCCTCCTCCCACCTGGCGAGTCAGCGAGTAAGAATTGCCTGCCTAGGTATTGAAGCTTCAAGTATCCAAAGCCCATGGGTAACCGGCAGGTCTTGCATGCTTCCAAAGGCCCACCTTGCTGAACGATCATTCCAGCTCCAGATACACAAGTCACGCCGTCACTGTTGCCAACTTTTAGATTCTAAATTTCTCAAGGAGCACATGATATGTTCATCACATCGAATCAATTTGAAATTAGCAGATATATATTCTGTGGTAGAAAACATTTGTATTACTCACCAGTATAAAGGAGTGTGAAGCAAGTTACGCAAGAAATGCCATGGTAAATATAATTTTGGAACATTGTGTGGTTATTGGTTGTTCTACATTAAACTATTTTACGAAGAACTTTGAAAACTTTTGCTACAGGTTTTCTCTCTGGTGAAGTTTTGCTAATATCCGAATTATAGCTCAAGATATCCCCTCCTCTTTTTTGAAAATTTAGTGTTATTATCCCCTGAAAGGCACAAGGATCAGTTGGTTTATTTTCGTAAATTTAGTAGCGAAGGGAATTTTATCCTTAATTTAGGTGCGATGAAGCACTTATTCAACCATTACATTCTGTCCATAAAATACGTGATAAAATCAGTATTGACACTACATTGTGATCTATTTCTAGCTCGTGACGTTTCAAAGAAGCATGCTGCAGGTGATTTTCTTTCCTGCATTTATAATCCCCCCCCAACCCCCACATACACACATACACATACATTTTTTTTCGGAGGACTCAGAAATTATAAAAGTCTGTATCGCATAGCTCTTTCTAGGGGTATTATTTTTCCTGTAGTTTACGGTTATTACAAGCATTAGAAAACAGTTTTTCGTTGTGACGTTTCAGGAGAGCACTGTTTTCTAATGCTTGTAATAACCGTAAACTACAGGAAAATAATTCTACAATGCAAGCAATCCGTACATACAAGAAAAACTATTTTTCTAGGGGGCTTTAATAAACATTTTTTTTCCTTTTTGGAATAGCCTCTTTCAACCTTCGTTTTTAAAACTGTTGAAAGACTAAAATGGTAATCAGAGGCAGGATGCTCTCTCGAAACATAGTGTTAGAATTGAAGAGGTTTTCTCGTGCAATCAGATCTAACGTCACACTCATCTTCAGGGATTGTAGTGCAGAGATAAGTCAGGGTGAAGTTATATGTATTTGGTGTGGGAGGGGTGCAATCAGGATCTGGTTAGTGATAATTGACTGGAAGTGCGGATGTCTGAGAAACGCCACCTGATTGGCCCACCACCTACACCGGACCCCTCCCACACAAATACATATAACTTCACCCTGACTTATCTCTGCACTTCAATCCCTGAAGATGAGTGACGTTAGCTCTTGAAAACTCGGAAGTCTATCCGGAAATCACCTGGCTGATTGCCCGAGAAGACCTCTTCAATATTTGCCGCCAGGAAAGCTTCAAGAATTATTATAGTGTTAGAATGTCCAATTAACATTGCATGGTAATAAGGTTACTATATTCCAGTCCACTTTAAACTTTAGGTCCAGTCCCTTTATCTGAGCATAAAGTGTGGGTTTAATCTTTTTGGAGGATTGCCTGTAGTAATATATCCTGTTGTTTTTTTAGTGTGGGTTTAATCTTTTTGGAGGATTGCCTGTAGTAATATATCCTGTTGTTTTTTGTTTTTTTTAATCGACAATTTTTGTATTTTAATAATGACTGCTCAATAAATACACATAAACAAGTTACTTTTTTCATGAGACTTACTTTTAACCTTTTGGTGCCCAAGGCCATTTTCACATGTAACCCCCTTGATGCCCAAGCCGATTTTGAGCAAAATGCAGAGTTTCATTTCAATTAAATGAGTGTAGATCGGAGGCTAATTGCCCTAGAGAGATGAGTGATATACCGTTGTACGTGGAATGAACCAGAGATTCAAACTATATAAAATGTAAGCAAATTCGGCATATATGTGGCGGGGAGGCAGGGGGCTAACTCTCAAAATTCCAAAATTTCGGAAAAAAAAATTAGGTTCCCCCGCCCTCCTCTCAAGGAAAAAGTACATGACAGTGTCGACATGCACATGGAAATGATCGCTGACATGTAAGGAACACAAAAATATTTGCATTATTATCATATGACCAATGTAACTTGAGTTGTACCCCCAAAAGGATTGGTCGGCACGCCACCGATTCAAGCTTCAAAATGCAGCAGTACCTTGAAATGACTTTAGCTCAGACTCTATTGGCCCTGGAGATATGAACAATATACCGTTGTACGCAGAGTGAATCACAGATTCAGACTATATATAATTTATGCACATTCGGCATATATATGGAGGGGGAAAGGGGGGAAATCCCCTGAAAATACTTTTTTTTTTAAAAAATGCAGTTTCTCCCCCCCCCCCGCCCCCTGAAAAAAAGGATATGAAAAGTTCAAAATGCACATAGAAATTATCGCTGGCATGTAAGAAACAGAAAAATATTTGCATCATTGCCGTATGACCAATGTAACGCGAGTTGTACCCCTGAAACGAAAGGCTTGTACGCCACTGTCTCAAGCTTCAGAATTGAGCGAAATGCTGAGTTACATTGAATTGACTACAGCTCAGAAGCTAAATGCCCTAGAGATATGAAAGATATACCATTGTACGCAGAATGAATCACAGATTCGAACGATATATAATTTATGCACATTCGGCGTACATATGGAGTGGGAAAGGGGGGAAATCCCCTCAAAAATACTTTCCTTAAAAAAAAAATGGTGTTTCTCCCTGCCCCCCGAAAAAAATGTCAAAATGCACAAAATGCAAAATTTATGCAAATTTGGCATATATATGAAGGGGGAAGGTAGAAAACCCCCAAATTATTTTAAAAAATTGTCACCACCCAAAAAATGTCCTCGCACTTGGGCACAAAACGACACCTACGCACAACATTCACGGACGAAAAGCTAGAACGCAGTGAAAAACGAGCGCCGATTCTTGCAGCTGCTTGAAATTCTATTTTTAGACAATGCAGGGTAACCCCTGTTGCAACTTGTGGACACTTGTGCTAAAAAAAAACAAAGGTTTCCTTCAGCGCGCTTCGAAATTCCATATTCACAACGCAGATTCAACAACCAGTCTTCCCCCTCCCCCGACCCCCTGCCCCCTGCTTTCGCCCTCACAGAAAACTTTCATTTTGACATGGGATACTAATAAACAAGCTTCCTTGGAATGCAGTTAACAGGAGGGAGTGAAAAAGCATTGCTTTAGAACAACAAAGCTGGTCTTCCTTTGTCGGTCAAAAATTTGACCTTGAAAAGAGATGCAAAAAAGAAGTCACTTTTCCCATCTTTTCCATCTTTTCCCCTCTTTTCCCCTCCATTTTCATGAAGACAAAAAAATGCAAAAAAACATTTCTGTTAAATACATGTGTTAGGAACAATATTTAAAAAAATCTAAATTCTAGCCAAAAATAGAAAAGTTATAACGTAAAAACTACGACCTTGACACAGCATCTCGATCGAGATGCTTGGGACCGTGAGGGTTACATTTGGGTATCTCGATCGAGATGCTTGGGTCCCAAAAGGTTAAACTGGATGGCGGCATGGTCCACCGAAATTAATAGTAAGTCTCTAATACATTTGTTTGCGTTTACGTACATTATACAACCATGTATTTTATTCCCCTGAAGTAAGAAAGATAATTGTTCGTGAACAGGAGAATAAAGTAGGTTTTTTTTTTTTCCCAAAAGTCACATGCAATTTATATATTTTATAAGAAGAGAATCTGTATTTCTGTGAATTTGTGATACACTATTTCCCCAATTATTCCAGTATTTTTATCCATGTGATCTCTTTGCAAAAGGGCCACATTTAATTGTACAAGGGTTGTTGAAAAGTTTGTGGCCTGAAATAGAAATTGACTGAGCTTGCAGGACTTATTTCAGTGCCAATGAAACAAAATCTTTCCCTACAGAACTTTCAGCAGATGAAAAATAAAGCTGAAATGTTGCTTCATAAAGCTTTTATACTTGTGTCATTGGAAATGAAATAAAATAGTAACAAGAAATGCATGTCATCAAGAAGAAGTACCTGGCTTGATGTATTTGCTCAAGGTCAGATGTTGCATTTTCTTATGAGTAGAAAGAGCAAAGAAGTATTCTTAATAGGGCTGAGTCGATACTGATTCCAATGTATCAGTATCGGCCGATGTCAGTAGTATCGGTATCGGAAATTACAGTTGGAATTTATTTACAGATACTTTACCAGCATCTTGGTCTTTCATCTTTATTCTTGGTCCATTTCTGGCTCTGTTTCTTGTTGTTATTAGCACCTCAATCTTTTCTGCTCCAAATTTCATTCCTGCTCTTCTGATTTTCTCAACTATCAAACTGTCTCTGTACTTCTTCTTCCCTGTTTCCCCATATTACTAAGTCATCAGCAAACAACAGGGCCTTCATCTCTTCCTCTCCTATCTTCTTCCCCACCTCTTCGTTAATTGCATCCATTCTAATTATGAAGAGCAGTCGGGAAGGAGCCCTTCCCTGTTTAAGTCCATTACTTATACTGAATCGCTCTGTTCTTCCCACTACTCTGGTTGGCCTTGTATGTGCTCTACACTCTACACACTATCTCTTCCTCGACTCCTTTCTCTCTCTTAGAGCGTTCCAAATCCTTGTTCTGTCCATGCTATCATATGCCTTTTCTATATCTAGGATTGTCATAATCAAATCATTTCCATACTCGTAGTGCCTTTCCTGCATTTGCCTAATTGTGAATATCAGATCTACTGTTGATCTGCATCTTCTAAATCAATACTGTTCCTGTATCACATCCCCACATATTTTGCCTCTATATAGGAAGAACGTTACGTGCGAACATCGTACCATGCAGTGGATAGTTTGACTGCGCCCCTATTTTCCTAGAGCCATATAACTACGTTCCTAGTAGTGAGAGCAATAGACCATATCAAGTAATTGTAAATTACAAGCAAAGGTATCTTTTCAAATTCATGTTTATTACAACCAAAGCATTAACAAGTAAATAGTAATTACTAATAACAACAATTCTAACATCATTAACGTTTCTATAAATAACCAGTAAATAACGTTGAGTTCTTGGCACTTAGATTGAGTGTTCATCCCCTCCGTATATGTTGAAATAGGATGATATTAATTCTTTACATTAAAACACATAATATTATCAGCCATAAAAAAGCTATGGAAGTTTAATTTAAGGAAAAGAAATACTCCCTCTGTCCCATAATTATAGTCCGGTATGCCAAAATGGTGACTTTATTTATGTTCTTTTGGATATTTGATCGGCCAATTTGTACTGATCCTTGAGTAATAATGTTGTATGATTTATTCCAGTGTTTCATTTTCTTCTTCTGTATACACCAATGTCACGGTTTGCATATCGGACAATTATTATGGGACAACAAACAAAAGTGTACCGGACAATAATTATGGGACAGAGGGAGCAAAAATAATAAACCCCCCATTTTAAGTAGGTTCATTCTAGATCTAACGGCCGATAAGTAGACTAACGTGAATTATGTTATTCAGTAAATCATAGTTTAATTGAAATACCTAACTGTAGTAGAAATTTCCCCCAGTGTATGTGTGTAGCGATTCTCCTGGCTCGGGTGGCCTCAAGATTACGTAGCGTGACGTCACAGCATGTGATGTAACATTGCCAAGTTTATCGTACAGCTATGAAATGGGTGGGGGGTGATACTCTCTCATGTTCAGCTCTGTTACTTCCCTTATTCTTTTCTCTAATATTTCCTCATACACCTTTGCTGAGTGGCACATAAGTGTTATTCCTCTGTAGTTTTACAATTAGTTTCTGTTCCCCTTCTTGAGTATTGGAACTATCAGTCCCTTCGTTCAATCTCTTGGCACTTCTCTTTCTTACCACACTGTACAGCCACTGTACACCAAACACTCCTGCTTCTAGTATCATCAAGTATCACTGGCACTTCATCTACTCCAGGTGCTCTACCTCTCTTCATTCTCTTCAGTGCTTTCTCCACTTCTTTCCATGTGAGATTCATTTTCTCCTTCCAGTTTTCTTTTTTCTTCACTTCTTCATGTTCATTTCCTCTTTTCACATTCAACAATTTCTCGAGGGTCTCCCCAATGGCGCAGTGGTAGTGTCTTCACCTTGTAATCGAAGAGTCCCGGGTTTGATAACTGGTGGAGCCACATAGTGGTTCGGATCCCACTTTAAACTTAAAACACCAAATCAATCAATCAATTGTCCTTCCATATACCTTTCCGGCTGCCTCTACTATTTCTGTTTTAAATGTTGTCCATTCTGTTTGTACTCCTTTGGGTTCATCTCTTGGCACTTTAGTTTGCAATATTTCTTGATATTTCTCTTTTATCATCTTATCCTTCAATTTCCAAACTCTTATCGTTCTTTCTTGTTCCTCCCTTCTGTCTTTTATTTTCCATCTCCTACTAGTAGCCTGTGGTCACTTTCTAAGTTCTCACTGGGTATTACTTTAATGTTGTTCATTATCTTGTTTACCAATATACCGGGTGGGCCATAAGTCAGTTGTCACTAGCAATCATTAGACTTTGTTTTGCCTAGCTTAGTGGAAGTCAGTTGGGAACTTGACTAGCATGTATTACCCAGCACTCTTATATTGGGTAATACGCACTAGTCAAGTTCACAACTGACTTCCACTATGCTAGGCAAAACAAAGTCTAATGATTGCTAGTAACAACTGACTTATGGCCTACCTGGTATAATCTATTATCGACTTTTGTTCATTATTCCAACTGTATCTTGTAATCTTATGGCTGTCATATTTCTTCTTAAACCAGCTATTACCTACTAACAGTCCGTTTCTCTTACAAAAGTCCAGTACCCTCCTTCCCTCATCATTCTTCTGTCCCCATCCATCTGCTCCAAGTACTTTCATATACCATTTCCTGTCTCTTACTACTTGTGCATGAAAATCACCCATCATAATTTGCCATTCATTTCCTACGTGTTCTTCCAAGTTTTCTTCAAATTCTTCTTTCTCCTCTCTTGTACATCCTGTTTGTGGGGCATACACTTGAATTATTTCTATTACTTCCCCCTCTTACATTCATTTTTAGTTTTATTATTCTGTCATTTACCCTTTGTACTTCCTCACTTATTCCACTTCTGACTACAAATCCAACTCCACTTCGTCTGCCCTCTTTAGTCCCTGCCCAGTACAGTTTATAGTCTTTCCTCAATTTCATTTCTCCTCTTCCTTTCATTTCATTTCACTCATTCCAAACATGTCGATCCCTCTTCTCTCCATTAGATCCACAATTTCTTCAGTCCTCCCTGTCAGTCTTCCAATATTCAATGTCCCTATTCATAGCCCGCGTCGTCTCCAATTTCCAGTCTGGCTTGCTTCTTTATTTTCTCTAATTGTTTCTTATGTTTTCACCTGTCGGCTAATCAGGCCAGTTCTCAGGTACACCCTTGTTTTCTGTCAGGGTGCCAACTCCCTTAGCCTTTCTGTATCCCTCCAGGCCCACAAGACAGTGGGGGCAAACACTTTTATGGCGGTGTTTATTCTCTATGACACAATGCTGTCGATTTGCTGTGGTATTTGCTGAGTATGTCCATATCACTGGACACCTCCACACCCTGATAGGCAGCAAGCCTCAGTCCGGGACTGCTTATTTGGGTTTTCACTTATTGGCAGCTTCCCCTCATGTATGAGGGAAGTTTCACTATCCACCACCTGTGACCTGTCCAGTTCTGAGGCTTGCACTTTTTACAAAAGAAGAAAGAACAGTCATGTGTGTAATTCACTCTAATAAGTTCACGTTTCATTTTTTCACAGTTTTTGTTCGTGATTCCTGTCGGGTAGCTTTGTCAGGTGTGTACTATTTACAGTACATGTGTAACTGCCAAACGAAATATTTATGTACAATGTAAACCACGTGTGTACAATGATCATTTCAAACCTTAACAGAAATAAATAAGTTTTACTTAAATATGTTGTTAATGATTTTTTTGTAAACTTGTGTCTATTCCAAATAATGTGTGTAAATTATTTAGCATAATAAGGGAGATGTGCTAATTTTTGTGGAATATGGGGTGGGCCTATTTGTGACCTCACCAGAACTAGATCTTTGCCAGCCTTTCATCATTCAAGCTGTAGTACCACTTCAATGAGGTTGAAGTAACTAAATTGGATCTGAATTAGTTGTATGATAGAGATGGAACAGATTAATCGGTGCTCTATTGAGATCAACCAATATAGGCATATTGGTTTATTTGTGAAATTACCAGTTACTACGGATTCGATATATATATCTATAAATATCTTCTAATTTAGTGCAATATTCTGCCATTTTGTTATAATTTTTATGGATATAAACATACAATGTCCATGCCCTAATTTTATTCAAACTAAATCTCTAAATATGCAGCTTCTTTTGCCTTACAGTCATCTGCTGACATTCATTTATTGAGAAGATGAATGAACAATTTAGCTTTTACAAAACTACAGTATTTGCAATTTTATATCGGATCAGTAGAATGTCAGTTATCAATATTGGTAAATTTCACATCAGCCCATCCCTATTTTATGAAATAGCTTATGGATGGCTCAGGAATCAAACTTGTTCCCTAACTGCAACTCCCTTGTAGGGCCTCACCGATGGTGTAGGGGTAACATCATCACCTTGTAATCGAGGGGTCCTGGATTCGATACCTGGTGAAAGCACATAGTTGTTCGCACCTGACTTTAAACTGTAGGTCCAGTCCCGATTAGCCTTACTGTGCATAAAGTGGACTTAAAACACCAAATCAATCAATCAATTTGATATCCCTTATATAACACAAACAAGTAAACCTCCCAATACCGTTCATCACCAATATGCAAGAATAACTATAATTTCTGCACATTTCAAGAGCACTTGCTATGTCAGGCCATAAACTTTCCAAACAACCCTTGTAATTATGTTAGCATACAATATTCAAGTTACTACAAAAGTTAATAAAGATATTTTGCTTCTCTTTATTTGCAGTTTTCCTTAAGCCCAGAACAAATAGGACTTGTTTTCCTTCTGTTTTCTGCTTTATATGGAATATTTAGTCCTATTTGGGGGTGGCTAGCTGACCGTATAGATAACCATTGGTCCATGATGGTGATTGGTCTTGTGATTTCTACTGGTGCATTGCTGGCATTGGGACCATCTCCATTGTTACCATTCCTTGAAAAGTGAGTATTACTATGAGATCAAGTCAATATATTAGAAACTTTCCTTCCTTCACAGAATAGTACAAATGCAATATTGTTACAGTTTTTACCCAGCAGCCTTTTAAAATATTCTTAAAATGTCTTACTTGTTTTGGCTGGGTAGACTGTGGAATGGAGAACACTGAATGAAGCACAATGTAGGCTTCTGTATGCTCTAGTAGGTAGACTGAGAAAGATATATAATGTTACATGATGTAACAGAAGAGTCATTACATATGAAATCAACACAGCCTACAACCTGACCAAATCAGATTTTCATGAAATTTGGGGAGTTGAAAATATGCATGGAACTTAGTACCTATGAAAATTTTGAGTCTCGTGCGTCTTGTAATTGTTAAATTATTCAAGGTCAAAGTTAGCATAAATTGCCCTTTTTGAGCCCGCTTAGCTATACTAAATGTGCTGTAATTCCACCCCTATTTTGCCTAGGAAGTTTACTTTATCTTAGTAGTCAAGGCTTAGCATTAAAAGTCTATAGTGCAGGGGTAAAAAGTATGGGGAACTGTCCCCTTTCGCCGCCACTGTCTGCAGGAAACAGTGACATCAGACATTTTTTGTTTTGTTTAAAGCTTTGATAAACATCATATACTTGGAGGGAGGGAAATTGACAGAAAACGTGTTTCAAACATGCCAGTCATTGGATTATTTTGCCACCAAACCTAGTAAATACCTCTGTGAGATATAAAAATCCTGTAAAACCTAAAAAAAGTTTAATTTAGGCACATAAACCAAAAATAGGTTCTAACAAGCAAAATAGGTTATTTTAGGCTCTATAAAACTTCGTCAGTTGTTTCGTTTTTTAATGAAACTCTGATATAACTTGTTTATTTCCTATTTACCTGCAAAGGAAAAAATAGGTTAAAAATCTAAAATCTAAGGTCTACTCATCATGCATGAATCTTCATCAGGTCCTTGCTTCATTATTCCATATTCTAATTATAAAAGTGATCAAGACTTCCACACATGAACATCTTAAAAAGCAGCTTACAGTGACATCGTTTTTAATCACCGTGTAGATAAATATTTGTTTTCATCATGTCAGTTAGTAAGAAGTGTATGTGCAACATAAAAGTGGTTTCATTTACTTACATTTTGTCAAAAAACATGTGAAGAACATTGCATTTTTTAAAAATATGCCTTTTCAGTAAAAAACACAATTTTGTGTCATAATGGTTGGATATTGGTTATAGGTCGAGGCATGCAATTTTATGTTTTTGGCAGAAACACACTGTAATGTCCATTTTTCATGTTTTTGAAAGGCGTGAGGTGCATTTTCATACCATAATTTGTCACAAAATGATGCAAAATGAACTGCAAATTGCAAATAAAGTCTTAAACACGACATTTAGAGTTTATTTACTGACGTGGCACTTTCTGAAGACTGAATTATCCTGAGAGTTATGCAAGTCGTGCAAAATTGATTAATTCTGCTGTAAATATTTGAGAAGCAAATTGGACTTCTTTACACTAGATTAAACGTAATACTCTGACAACTACATAAATGTATTTGTTAAAAACAATAAAGACGCACAAACAGCACGATAAAAACACTTTATCATGCTGTTGTGTGCTCTTTATTACTTTTAACAAATATGTTGCCGGCACGTGACATAAGAACTTTTTTACTATCATACATAAATGTGCTTAAGCTTCTTATATAATAAGTAGGGACATTGAATTTTCGCGATTCGCGAAATGTGAAAAAGAGATGCAATTTTGAACATTCTGCATGTAACTACACTCCCAATGATGAAATATGCATGAGTTTTATTCACGAAGTAATGCGAAAAGTGTGCTTTTTCACGAAATGAACGCTTTTTCATGAAATAAACGTGAAATATCATCAAATTAAGTAGAAAACATGCAAAAACCAGCAATCGAGGTTGTGCACGCAAACTGTCGATTTATAACGATACGTTTGCATAAAGTTTCCTACCACTTGCAGCTGAAGAACGTTTTATCTTCGATCACATCAGGAAGACGTTGCAAATTTGGATTTCCCATGCACATAATCTCAGTTCGAAAACTTCGCTCCCTGTCAAGCTGCATTCCTTTCTTCCCCCGAATGTCTACTCAACTTCCAGTTTCATTGAACTTGCTAGCTGTAGCAGCGATAAGATTAGTCTGTTCCCGCACATCAAGGGAAACAATGGTGTCATTGGTGTTCAGTCATGAATGAATTTTGTTTATCATCATGTGATTTTCAACATGTGTTTGTGTATGTGCAGTAGTGATTATTTTATTTGTTGGACAGCAAGGTATCCTTTAAATACATACAATGAATAAATCACTTAAGATATGCAATTTAGAAATGAAGTGATTTTGTGTTGATGTTTTCTTTCTGGTTGGACAGCTAAGTACTTGTGTATGTGTACAGTATATAAAAATGAAGTATTTTATCAATTTATAGCTCTTTTGTATGTTGTTTCCTCTCATAATGAAAAAGTGTGTGCCAATTTTTTTTTTCACCGCTGGTATATACCGCTGATCTAACATTTTATTTACTGCTCTCCTCAGTTTTTATTTACCATAAATTTGTCTCCCTAATAATAAGTATAGATTTTAAATGAAATTTAGGATTTTATTCACCATATTAACACCGAAATGCCATTTCATATATCCCACTTTTGATCCCGAAGTGTACATGGGCATCCGGAAGGGGGGGCAAGGGGGGGCCGTGCCCCCCCCCCTGGAAAATGAAAGTCAACCAAAAAATATGTATTTCACACATATAATTTCATTTTAACCACAATAATATGTGTTAATTATTTATGAAAACCATAAATTCAAATATAAGCTATGTTTTTTAGGGAAGAACAATATTTTTGGGTAAAATTTACCTTCGTTGCCCCCCCCCCAGAGAAAAATACCTTCCTTGCCCCTCCCTGAAAAAATCCTGCGGACGTCCATGGAAGTGTACCCAGTTTTTGTACCGAATTCTTGATCTTTTATTCACCATAAATATGTAGCTCTAGTCATAGGTGATCAGTAAATTTTATGTCAATACTTTATAGGTATCAGCAAAAGTTTCACATGATTGATTGAGTTGGTGTTTTAAAACCACTTTATACACAGTAAGGCTAATCGGGACTTTACCTGCAGTTTAAAGTGGGATCCGAACCACTATGTGCCTCCACCAGGTATCGAACTGGGACACCTTGATAAAATTCACATGAATTCACCCGCTTACAATGTAATTCAATGCAAAACTAATTGCAGTGATCCTGAGTTTGTGTTTGGGGTGAAGCATGCATGTTCCTGTGTTATTATCTTTAGATCTCCTGAAACTGTTTGCTTTATTCCTACAGTCATCCTGTTTACCATAATTAATATAGTATTTAGTTGCACCACCCCTGTGTTTATTGGTAAAAAGATGGTATTTCACACCACCTATCGTCAATATTTATTTATTTATTTGATTTTACTGCTGAAAAACAGCGTACATGCCTAATACAGCAGTTGTGATGATCTATACACAAAATTAAGATGTGTAGTACATGAAAAAATATAGTGAGAAGACCAATTTCATTAAAATAGAGAAATATACAAATTTAAAAAGCACAATGTAATCACATATGTTAAAAAACATGTTATTATCATAATAAAAGTTTACTAGGCTCCAGTGGATTATGACCGTATTGGGATATAAAAAAATTAAAATACGTATTATGTCTAAAATAAGAAGCGACAGAAATTGCAGAGCAGTTGTTTCGGAATACATAACGACATGTCTTTAATGTAATTTTAGATAATAAATATGGTACATCAAGTTTTCCATTAATTAATTTGGAAATATAATTGTAATCGTTAATATTTCTTCTTTCAAAGAGAGACAAAATATTAAGTTTGTCTAATAAATTATAATATTCATAATAAAACCCCAAAAGTAGAGTTTAAAATATAAAAATGAGACAAATCTTTTCTGTACATTTTCCAGTATTACAAATTGAGATAAAATAACAACACATACCTTATTTTGTTCTCCCAATTTTTGGATCAGCCTTGATCCTTCTTCAGGGATGAGGAGAGAAGGGTTAAAACATTCATGGTGTAAAGTGGCGTAACAGCCCATGAGAGCCAGTACCTACCTACCGGCTGCCAGCCTCAGCAGAGGTGGACGATCATCCAACCAGTTAAGGAGTGATGTGTGGTCAGCACGACGAACCCTCAGTTGTAGATTTTCTCCCAATTTCTTCATGATGTCAAAGGAGAAAAGTTGTTATGCTTCCCCCAGGAGACTCGAACCTGCACACATCCCATTGCCGGAGCCCAAAGCATGATGCTTTAGATTGCACAGCCATGGTGTGGCACCATTCATGGTGTAGTGTACGTAAAGTTTCATATTACTGAATTGCTGAAATATTAAATTGTTTTGTAATTCTACATTGTGTTTTGTCAGCCTAAAAATAAAAGCTGACAAAACAAGGCACAAGTTGTGATTTTATCTCAGTTTATGAGTATTGATTCATTGTAAAGACAGCTGGGTTTTCCTCATGTAATGTTTTATTTTCAGTTCCATGTGGTTGAATCTAGTAGCATTGTCTGCCATTGGAATTGCTGTTGCATTGGTTGTGCTGCCCACCTTCCAAGGTGTATTAGATAGTGCTGTGTAAGTATGCTGGGTTTTTTTTTCAGTTTATCAAAGCATGTGTAGGAAATAATTACATTGAAAATTTGGTGAAAAATTACTCATGGGTGCATGATATTAACATTAATTATGATTTATGATTTCCCATGTGGTTGTATGGTCAGTACCTTGGTACATGTTGCCTATGACTGCACAAAAGCATTATATCCTAACCCATCAAGTGCTGCACATGACTTCTATTGGCCACAAACCACAGATTAGCATGGCTCTAATCACCAAACTGCAAATTATGACTATCAATAATTTCTCATAATATTTCTATGTTGAAGTAGGCATTCTGGGGCAGAAAATTGCTAGACTTGAGCCATGAATTAATTTCTAGAATTTCCCATATGTGATGGCAGAAGTGTTTTTTTATTTATAACTAACTAAATTAATGAGATTTCATGGTGCAGGAAACCTAGAGTGAATATATCTCCTAGTTTTGTTTATAGAAAGTTTCCTCATGGTGTCAGTGGGAGAGAGTGCTTCTGGTAGAAATAAACTCCATTTAAGATGGTATTGTTGGACATTTTAATGATGTTTTAAGGGTGGGTACAGAAACATTCATCTTTTACGTGTTTCTGTATATTGTTTCTCTTCAAATTATATTCTATTTTCTGAACTAGTGCAGTTTGAAACAAGCCAGTGTGTTTCATGCGAAGAAAACAACTTTATGAATGCCATAACAAAGTTCGCGATCTTCACACTAGGACTTGTTGTTGTTGTTATTTTAATTAGTAGTAGTAGAAGTAGTAATAGTATTTTCCCAGATCTTTGACTATGATAAATTGGCCATTTAAAATTTTTCATAATATTTCATAAGCTCAAGGTGGGTTTTAAACTCCGTAACCCCCCCTACCCTTGCGTATGCCACTGGTTACTTCAATTTGTCTATTTAATAACCTACAAATACTACAAAGATAAAATTTTGTGCAATAAAATTGGATTCCAATGCTAATTAATTATAGTACAAAAGGCATTCAAATCAAACCTTGACTTTTGATTTTTCAGAATAATGAAACACATTTGGACTTACAGGATGTAATCCTCCTCTATCCACTTATCCCATTGTTTTGCTAGTGCTTGGATGCCAGTAGTGTAGATAGATTTCTCAGTACACCGTGACCATGATCAGACTGCTTGTCTCACCTCTTTGGCACTTCTCCAAAAAACTTCTTTAAGAATCCATACAGTTAAATGTTACTTGGCATGTAAGTAAGGGGTGTGTGGAAGTAACTTCCAGCTTGAGTACCTACAGTGTGCACATCATGTAATAGGCAGTATGAGAGTGTGCATTGTCTTGCAGAAACAGAATGCCTTTGGTGATTGAAGCAAGCTTTCTTCCCCTCTCAAGAGCATTATGCACATTCAAGAACCTGGCAGTAGACAACCTTTGATGGTTACACAAACAGGTGAGCCATGTCACGGAATGTTCGCGGGAAATACTGCAGTGGGCTCCAAGTCTTACATTGATGTATGACCAGACTGCCTTTCAACAGTTTGCACTAGTCAAATGCTTCACTGCAGCTAAGATTCCATCACTATACTGTACTGAAGTCTCCTGTGATTTTCATTCAGTTTTACCCCTTCATTCACAAGAAAATTCATCACATGCTGTGCATTCACAGCCTTGTCTGTTATGTTGTGTAACAAGTGACTCACGTTGCCTGCAACATTAGCACTCCATATGGTAATAGTAAACACTTGTCTCTTATAAGTTTGTTCCATTATTCTGAAAAATCAAAAGTCCTAGTTTGACTGGAACTGTATAATTTATCTTTGTAAGTAGTTCTTTAAACAATGTACAACCATTTAACCAGGCGATATACCAGTGTACTGATTACTACCCTTTGAACATATTGCAATTATCTAGTAAATGCAACAAACTCTCTCATTTCTAATGATAATTTTTCACTGAGTTGACTTTTTGAGTAATCTTACGAACCTCATATGTTTACAAGCTTGTTTTCAATAATTTAATATGAAATGAAATGCCTGTGTCCACTAAACTATTTTAATATGTAACTCAGTTTAATATAATTCCCACACTAGCAGGAAGATGACACTACTTGTCCCATTACTAAAAGTAGTAGTTACAGTCAATTTGATGCTGCAAAATACTTGAAATGGACCTACTAGCATGGACAGATATCTACGTAATAGGTGAGGCTGCCTTGGTAGCTTAGAGTGATATGATATGATGGCACAAAGTAACAAAGGCAACGTTTCAAACACAGGTTGAGCATCAAATTTTTACAAGTGTTTCCAAAAGTTACTATTTATTAAATTTTTGTGTATTTACCTTTTTATCAAACAAGAATAAATAATACGAGGGTTGCTGGAAAAGTTTCTGCAAACTACCACCAACAGTGGCGCTAGTGTTCCGCTATTATAAAAATCTGAAGAATAGACCTTTTTTATGTTTAAATTATCTTTGATTGTTTGTTCAAGTCTATTAGTTTCTTTTTCACAGCAGTTTGAAGAAGTAGTTTTGTGTGAGAAATGATTTTTATGATTTCAAATGTAGTTTAACACCGAAACAATGCATCGAGTGACTTCATTTGGTTTCTGGTCCTGTCTGCTAAATACAATAGGACTGTGTACAATTGGTTTTCCGACTTCCACCGTGGTCGCACATTTCTCAGTGAAGAATTTCGTGAAGGTCGTCCATCCACGTCTGTTGTTGCCAGTAATGTTGATGCTGTGCGTGAAATTATTGAGAGAGATCGGCATGTGACATACCGTGAGGCATCCTTGAACATTGACATGAAAGCAATACATATGTTTTTGCATGGTCACCTGAACGTATGGAAACTTTCAAGCTGTTGGATCCCACACAACTTGACCGAAGCTCAAAAACAGGTTTGTGTAAATTGGTGAAAAGAAATGCTCAAACAATTCAACCGAGGCAAGTCAAATTTGGTGTACTACATCGTTACAGGGGACGAAACTTGGATCTATTCATACGAACCCGAAACTAAACAGCAATCCACTGTTTGGGTGTTTAAAGTGAGCCGAAACCAACAAAAGTTGTTCGTTCAAGGAGTGCTGCCAAGCAAATGATTGCTTGTTTCTTCGGTTATACCAGATATGTGGCAACAATAGCTTTATAAGATTGAAGGACTGTAAATGCTGAGTGGTATACAACAATTTTTGTGCCAGAGGACATCAATGAATTGCATAAAACAAACCCAAATCGTCACATTATTCTTCACCACGACAACGCCAGTTCCCACTCAGCACACCAAACTGTTGATTTTTTGTCCAGTACAAATGTCAAATTAATGACTCATTGTCCGTACTCACCTGATTTATCACCCAATGACTTCTTTTTGTTACCACACATGAAAAATAAGATGCGTGGTGAGCAATTTGTGTCACTTGAATCAGCTGTTGACACATTCTGAACCGCGGTTTCTGAGGTATGAGCTTCAGAGTGGAAAAAATGCTTTCGAAATTGGTTTGAGTGTATGCAAAAGTGTATGGATCTTAAGGGTGAATAGTTTGAAAAATTATAAAGCCATTCCCAGAATTACACATGTCTTTTTTCATATTGATTGCAGAACCAACAGCTCTCGTACTATCATTGTTCCTTTGTTATTCCAGGGAAGCTGGCTGCTCTGATGAAATTGGAACTCACAGCATGGTTGCAGGCTACTGGTCATGCATGTATTCACTAGGGTGAGTATTTTTTTGAAAATTTTATTTATATTTTGTAGACCTCATCATAGGTTTTTAATTTACAGGATGCTTGAATTTCAGAAATTTTGAGGTTGTTTTTGCTTCTATGTGAATTTTGTTTGTGTATATGAAAAATTATCTACACTGAGATTTCCCTAAACTTTAGCAGACAGGACCTGTTACGCTATAAACCCTCACCAGTCAGGTAGGTCTTAAGGCCTCAAGGAACAGTTTCAGTGTGGAGAAAAAAGGTCTGTTCGCACGATAGTTATAGGAGGGAGAGGAAACTTAGCATTACGCTTATGGTAGTATTATTTTACTTGTGCTCTTCAGAATATCAAACTTCTGTTAGCAAACACATGAATGGAAAGAAGACACATGAAAATTTTATTTGTTGTCGTAAAAGTCGCAAACTCCTATTTGATTAGCAGTAAGTCAAAGTTTTTTCTCCATAAGGAATACATGGTTGATTGATGGATTTGCTTTATTTTACTTCGCTTTTTGTGCCACATTTGGCTAATTTGCAAAGATGTGTATGAGTGATGACATGATGAAATTGATGAATGGACACTCACAAACATCCATGCACAGGCCAGGATTCGAACCCGGGACCCCTGGTGTTATAGTGCGATTTGCTAACTATTCTGTCACGGGGCCCAGCATGAATACATGGGATTATGTATGTAAATACGTATTCATCATATTTGTTTACAGATCATATCTAGCTTAATAATCAACATTTCCACTTGCAACATGGGTTTGACAATATTGAACCTGGTGGCAAATGTCACTCTTCGCCTTAAAATGTGCTCGCATATAAAAGAGGATTATCATAGAGGGTGTTTATTTGCAAGGATCAGCTTCTTGCAGGAAGTGACATCTTGGCATCCCCTTCCATGCAAATATTTAGAAGAAAAATAGAATTTTATACAAAATTTCTCCTTTGGCAAATCACAGACAGAGCCGCAATGATGATTGTTTGTTTGGGGGGGGGGGCAAGTACCATGATAAACATACCAATAATAATAATTTTAATAATAAGGCTAATATTATTAATGTTAATAATAATAGTGTTATTATTATAACATTATTATTATTAATAATAACACTGGTCAACAAGATTTTGCTTATCATGGTTTTGTGATGAATTCTTATAGATTTCGACCCACTAAACACGAATTCGACAACGATTTTGTCGAAATATCAACATTTTGAAAGATATTAGCATGTTTTTTTTCCCTCGCACTGCTGGCTTAGCCACAGCAATATGGGTGTATTTACTCCTAGTCGCTAGATGGAAGCACAGTTGCTGTTGATTTGAACTCGTATAAAGGTTCGAAACTCCCCCTTCATGTCTATATATATACTGCGTGAGGCACCTAAAAGTACCACCTGAAATAGCGAAGAAACCAGAAACAGTAGCGATGTGAGGTTTGCGGGAAACAATAATATCAAATGGGGAGCAAAGTCATATTTTTTTAAATGGAACGATATACAATAGCATGCATAATATAAAAGAGCACATGCAGAGAAACACAACGCCGTTGGTCTCATGCATCTACTGCACATAGGAACGAAGATATGGCCATGTGAAAATATGTAAACAAACTAACAAGTGGCCCACTTGACCGTCAGTACCACGGCATGTACAAGTATGAGATGTCGGAAGCCATTGGACAAGATGAAGACAGAACGTGTTAAAGGAAGAAAAAATAAAGTAGACATCGTCAGCACCATGTATTTGACAGTGTGATAGCATAATGAAAATGACCATGACAGTATGCCGAAGAACCACTGCGTAAGAAGCGAAAACCTGTCAAAGTGTGTGTTCAAAGTGGTGGACGTCAGCTGCGATACAGGCAATGAGGCGCCCACGCAAAGATCGTTGCACAGAATGTAGCATCTCGCAGGGAATGTCCCTACAGGCTGCAGTAATGCGGTGTTGCATATCCTCTGGAGTTGTTGGCACATCCCGGTAGACAATGTCCTTCAGCTTTCCCCACAGGAAAAAGTCTAACGGTTTCAAATCTGGGGAACGAGCCGGCTATTTGACAGGCCCTCCACGTCCAATTCAACGATTTGGAAATGTATTTTCCACACATGCTGTAGCGCATCTTGCACTGTGAGCTGGGCACCCGTCATGTTGGTACCACATTTCCCTCCTTGTCTGAAGTGGTATGTCCTCCAATAGTACAGGCAGTTCATGTTGTAAAAACTGTATGTATCGGTCAGCATTCAGTGTCCCTTGTATAAAAAAAGGGAAAATGAGATGTTCACCCACTATACCACACCACACGTTCACACTCCATCACTCCATGGGCGTTGGCGTTCCCACTTGGCGAAGCCAATGTGGATTTGTCACCGACCAATAGTGCATGTTCCTTAGATTGACATTTCCATGATTGGTAAAAGTTGCCTCGTCAGTGAAGAGGATACGTGACAAATCGGGTGTGTCGTGTCGTAACAACCATGTGCAAAACCGAACACGGTCCACAAAATCATTCCCGTGAAGATCCTGATGGAGGGAGATATGATATGGGTGAAACTTGTGTGTGCAGAATGCGCAATACACTTCGCTGACTCATCCCAGCATCCCTGGCAATTTCACGGGAGCTAACGTGCGGATTCACAGCAACAGCGGCGAGAACATTTGTTGCACCTGCCTCACCTGTAGTTGGCTTGTTCCGCACACGTGCTCGTGGTGTTACACGTCCGGTGTCTCTTAATTTAATAAATAACTTACCAAACAGACGTCGAGATGGCTGTCGTCTGTCCGGATATCTCTCTGCGTACACACGGTAGGCTTCTGAGGCATTCTTTCGGCATTCCCCATAAATCAGGATCATGTCCGCTTTTTCTATGTTTGTGAACCATAATGATTGTTACTTTTGCATGATCGACCTGCCACATTTCAAGAGAGGGAAGAACAGGCGTCAGCTACAATACCTTGACATACCATCGCCTCCAATCCAAACCATATTTGCGGAAGAAGGTAGTGATTTGGACAGTTATGGTGACCTGTTACTGATGATGAGGATAGCAAGAAACCCCATTTACTGAACCAGAAAGAGCTAGGTGACCTTATTAGAGACCTGAATTTACCAAAATATAAGTCTGAACTTTTAGCTTCACGGCTGAAGAAGTGGAACTTGCTACTTCCGTTCTGTAGAATAACAAAATTCAGAAAGAGACACTAGGTGTTTTTTGCTGTGGAAGAGTCGCTGTGCTACTGTTCTGATATAAGTGGTCTCTTTAGTGCAATTGGATTTCAGTACGAACCAAAACAATGGTGTTTATTCATGGACAGTTCCAAAAGTAGTCTGAAGGCAATTCTTTTACACAACGGCAACCAGTATCCTTCAATTCCAGTCCCGTACTCCATTCACTTTAAAGAAAGTTACTCAAGTGTGAAGTTGATGTTGGAGAAAATCCAATATGAGAAACACCAGTGGGACATATGTGGTGATTTCAAAATAATTGGTTTTCTTCTTGGGTTACAAAGTGGGTATACAGAGTATTCTTGTTTTCTCTGTCTCTGGGACACTACGAGCAAACTGTGTGGCCTGAAAGAACAGAGCTAATTCCAGGAAAACACAATGTGATAAGCGCAGCTTTAGTGCCCGAAGAGAAGATTCTCCTACCAACGCTGGACATTAAACGGAGGTTGGCAAAACAATTTGTGACAGCATTGGATAGTGAGTCATCTGCTTTCTGTACATAAAAGAAATGTTTCCTAATCTGTCGTAGACAAAAATTGTGGGTGGCATTTTTACAGGACCACAGATTCGTTTCAAGCTAAATAGTAATGAACTTAAACAAAATATGACCGAGCTGGAAAGAAATGCATGGGAGGCCTTTCACAACTTGGTGAAGGATTTCTTGTCCACAACAGAAGTGAAGCTCTTGACGATCAATTTAAGACACTAATTGATAGATATAGAGCACTGGGATGTAGAATGTCTGTAAAATTACACATGCATCATTCGCATCTTGATTTCTTTCGGCAGAATTTGGGAGAGATAAGCGAAGAACACTGCGAACGTTTTCATAAGGACATTCAATTCATGGGAAGCAGATACCAGGGAAGATGACTCTGTGCCATGATGGGTCATTACATTTGGGGATTAGTTCGTGACGAAGGTGAAGGGAGTGTTTCCCAAAAAGGACAACGGACAACAAATATTCACTCTTGAGCATGTTGTCACATAAGATGAACTAAATTAAGGGACTGATGTGTAATATTAATGTATTCTGTTCATTTCATTGTATTGTTTTAGCTATTTTTCATTTTTATACTGTTCATTATATATGTAATTTACTGGGTACTGACTGTACTGCGTTTGTAATTTTATGTATTTCTACATAATACATATGACACATAAGCTACACGTTGCACTTTGAATAAAAATAATAAACGATCCATATTATCTGAAAAACTGATATTACAGCAAAACCAATGTCATATTCGTGTTCAGCGGGTCCAAATTATGAAAATAAGACTGAAAAATATACATAAGCAGAAAGTTCATTAAAATTTGTAGACCAGTGTAATAATTTGCTATATTTTACTTCGCTTTGTACCACTTTTGCTTAATATAGACATTTGGGTTTCTCTTTTTCACAATTGGAGAATGCCACAGCCTATGAAATTTACGTAATTCCCCCCCCAAAAAATGAAGCTTTGTAAGGAGAAAGAGGTTTTGAATTGTCTACTGATATTTAGTTTAACAAAATTTAGCATCTTCTGATTTTTATAAAACAATAGAACTTCTTCCTCATTTCACTATGAATGCACTTGTTAGGGTCCAGCAGTGTAATATTAGCTTATATGTCACACAACATTATTGACAAGATTCACCGCATAACTGTTTCCTTTTACTTTAAAATCACAATAAATGGCTGATGAAGGGAGCATGTGAGCTCTCAAAATATTAACGTCAAGAAGTGTGTTTACTTTCTTGCAACAAATTAAATTAAATTAAAGAAATAATTTTATAATGTAACAGTGCATACATGCAAGAAGAGTTTATATTTACATGAGGTGTATCATATTCTTAATACTTAATACTACTGAGTAAAAATATTCCAGTTACATGATTCTTACACTTATAAATTGTTATCCTCACAGTGAAGTAGTTGGTCCTTCTTTGGGAGGTGTACTTATGGATCATTATGGATTTCCTATTTGCTCAACTGTGATGGCAGGTTTAACTCTAGTTGCTGTAAGTATATCCAGCTGTTTTTCATCATTAGCATTAGTACAATAAGTAATGTTCATTAGCTGTGCTGCCATTGTACTGTACAACATTCAGTTATGTTTGTAGTAGTTTGGTAGTGCAATTGGTCTAACTGCGATGTGGAAAACCCAGGTTCGATTCCCAGGATGGATGGTGTCAGATTTCCAACCATCTTTCTGTTGTTGGCAGCCTCTTTTCAATTGGTATCTGAAGAAGGTTGGGTAAAGATGGCCAGAGTATCTACTTCCACTATGACCAAGATTGAGAATGCATGGATCAGTGGCGTAAATAACTCCCCTGTGGTGCGAGGGGTGCAGTAACAATGATAAATTTGGAAATACCAATAGTTCACAAAAGTTTAACTTTCGGTGTTAAATACATTTTCAACCAAACATAACTGCAAACAGAAGATGTTAATCTCTAGAAAAGTAGAAAGTGAATTACTGGATTACAGGAAAACTTTCATTTGCTGAATAGTTCAAGTCATTGATTACGTCACTCAAGTGTAGACGACAGGCAAGAAAATACGCTGATTTTAAAAATTGCAAATAATGTTGACATGTAGGCTTGAAAAGTTCTAAAAATGACTGACAGATGGTGTCTGTAGTGTGGAATAATGCATGATACCTCCCCCACCTTTCGAGGGAACACATTCACATTATCACCTGAGTGTCTTCACATGTTGTGTGTCGAGAAGCAGGAACAGCAGAGCAGATATGGGTTTGTATTTTTTCAGAATAATTGGAGATGAGAAGAATGTCTGCAATTTAGGTGCTGTGTCTGTTGAAAGTCAGTCAGAAGTGAATGTGGATGCAAGTGTCAATGAATGTCTGACCTGTTCTGAGAAGAACACAACAAATTTTGTGTGCAGATTCATAAGTACAGATGAAATTTGGATACATTACTTCATGCCAGACAAAAGAACAATGACGACAGTGGAAGCATCATGATTCACCACCACCAAAAAAAGCGAAGGCTGTCAACTAGGTGGGAAAATCATGGAATGGAATTTTTAGGATGCGGTTGATAAATTGTCTGCAAACTGGATATACCATGGGCAATACCATTCTAGTTTTTCTTGTATGTACGCATTGCTTGCATGATAGAATTATTTTCCTGTAGTTTACGGTTATTACAAGCATAAGAAAACAGTTTTTTCTTTGTGACGTTTCAGGAGAACACACGCTCCTTTCATCAGACATTTATTTTCATTTTGACTAAAGATACAGTTATAACAATCTTAGTTATAACTGTATCTTTAGTCAAAATGAAAATAAATGTCTGATGAAAGGAGCGTGTGTTCTCCTGAAACGTCACAAAGAAAAAACTGTTTTCTTATGCTTGTAATAACCGTAAACTACAGGAAAATAATACCATTCTAACCTGGACCAACTAGATAGAAATATTCGTACAAAAAAGACCAGGATTAAAGATGAAGGAAATCATCGTGGGCAATGACCACCCACTCGTTTGTTGTTGCAATGGCAAAATTTGCCCAATTGAATTATTTTCGGCTGCCACACAGGCTCTTATTTGCTTGACCTGACACCCTCAGACTTTCATCTCTTTCCACAGCTCAAAAGAATCCTCAGTGGAATGCGATTTTCATCACATGAAAATGTGAAAGCAGCAGTGGGGGTTTGTTTTGCAAGCCTTGAGGATTCTGTGTTTCTTACTGGTGTCATGGCACTGGAACATCTCTGGGTGAAGTATATTGCTCTCAAGGGAGACTATGTATAAAAATAAAACCAAATTCATCAAGTAACCATGATTTTTCTTTGCCATTCATTCTTAGAACTTTTCGAACCACCCTCGTAACTTAATTGCACTTGAATAAATGGATGATATCCTTTATGCTGACCCTTCTACTACGTTCCAATCCTACCCTCTTCTTCCCACACTCTCCACTTACCCTGTGGTGTTCCGCTTGGACTTTTAAAGTGTCCTTGTGCACTACCATCATTGGAAGTCTTCATATGCCTGAACCAGCTCAATTATGCGTGGTCTGTTTAGTTCTTCAACTCCCCTCATATCTCCTCATCCCATATCCTCTCTCGTCTATTCTTCCCAGCTAACTCCTTAAGAACCTGAGCTAATTAACAATATTGCAATTTCAGGCAATTGTGTGCATAATCTTCTTCTCTGTGAGAAAGAAGACTGAGTCAAAAGATAGTGAAGAGGCAGAAACCACGGTCACGACTATAGATTGTAGTTCATCTAATGGTTCCGTCAATGAAAGGTCCTCCCTGTTAAAGTCTGAAGAATATGAAGGTGTTAGAAAAATCAAATATCGATATTACGATCGCACAGATTCAACAGCAGATTGTGATGGTATGACAGACATACGAAAGGAGATTACAATGACTGCCGGTGGAGCATGTGAGGTTTAAGTTACGTTAATTTGTTACAGTTAGAAAAAGAGTAGTTTATTCTTATGATTACACTGTGGGATAGTTGTGTAACAAACTTTGTAAGGAGTGCCATTTGGCATTCCACTACCCCAGTCCATATTTAAAAATTTTCTCCGATCCTGTAGAAAATATGAATTTAGCACTGCCTTATCCAAGTAACAACACTTACATTAGTTGTATGAACTTTTAATATAGTTAAGTATTGTATTATGTGTGGAAGTTTCAGATGAGAAAGGTACAGTGCACATTGTACTTATAAATCTGAAAATTGGTTAATGTTCTGTGGCTACATAAAGTGATATTTATATAATCTGCTAAGATTTTCTGTAGTTTTCTGTAACAACGATCTTGAATAGGAATGGCCAGATGCAGTTAAAATTATATCTGGATATTGGATACTGTTGTATCTGGATTGCAGAATTTTTGTTAATAAGTATTTAATCTGTGTAGATAATACCTTGTCCCAACATATTTATTACGATAATGTAGTTTTATTTATGTTTATACCACATAGTAGCTTTTCTTACACGATATTTAATTGTATCGAACAGTTTTTGTGAGGTCATTAACTCTATTTTGATGTACATCTTAGTTTAAACTTGGTAGTGTGTCTGACTGCCATGTGGGAGACCTAGGTACGATTCCCGGGATGGATGATCTAAGGTCGGAATTTTCCTGGTCTTGTCCCCACATCAAGTGGCTCTGGGACTTGCCCTCCTCAAATCAAGGGGTACCTGCGGGTAAAGGCAGTCGGAACGTGGTATTGATTACATCACCTCCCAAATGACCGAGATCGAGAATGTGTGGGGCCCCTACCCCCACATCCCCTAAATGTGCCTTCATTGCACTGTGCTATGTGCAACTTGTAGTTTAATTACAACATGATATCTGTTTTATGCAATTGAAATATTGTGAGAATAAGGATAGTACCTGCCAGAAATATAAATGAAACGCATACATGTTAATTCATCATATAGATATTCCATTGCTCGAGGTGCATATTCCTAAGTGAAGTGATGTTCGGTTGAGTTTTGGGGATAGGTGGGGGAAGCCTCTATGATTCAACATGAGACAGTGCACGAGAGATGTTTACTCAAATTTTTGTTGCTCTCCCAGAAAATGCTTAATGCAAGATTTTGTAAGTGGGTAGATAGCATCCCTCACTGTATATTTGTTTCATTTATCTGAATATCATGATTAGTTTATGTATTCCTTTCAAGACAGCTATGGGATAAATGGAAATGTAGATGACCGAACCATCCCTAATTTTGAACTTTTTTTGGTATCAAGTGAAGTATCATTTTAATTTTTATAGTAAAGTAAGTTCGGTGCTATTTTGTAAGACAAAAATTGCCAAAGATAAGAATTGTACTACAATTTACTGTCTGATATACTAACAAATAGTATTAAGTGGATGAACAGAAAAGAAATACTAACAAATAATATTAAATGGATGAAGAGAAAAGATAAGTTTTATTTTATCTTATTTTATTCTAGTTATATATGTATTTGTGTCTGTGGTTCATAAAAATACAAAAAGTAGACTGATTGTGGAATTTACGTGGGTTGGAGATTTAATAGTGGCAACAGTGCTGTGAATACACTATGAAACGGAACCGGTGGTTCTTGCTGATACCACATGTTAGTTTGATACCTAACCTACCTCCAAGTAAATGGACTTTTCCTTCCAATAACCTACCTCCAAGTAAATGGACTTTTCCTTCCAATACTGGGCGCATTCGCAGTGACAAGAGGAATAGAGTATCATCAGAGTTCGTGGTCTAAAGTTCTGTAGTTGTGTGGTCAGAACCCTACTAATGTGAAAGTTATGGTAATCCTCGTGTATGACTGTGATGGTGTTATGTTAACACATACCGCACCTCAAAGACAGACCATCAATGTGCAGTATTACTGCTCATTTTTTAAACATAACCTGCGACCTGCATGAAGGAAAAGACGACACTTTCTGCTGAATCCTCCCATCATTTTGCAGGACAATGCTTGGCCACTCCATTCGAACCATCAACAGAACAGGCACTGCTACAGAAATACTACGACTTCCACATCGCTGGCAATGGGTGGTACACAATGTTGGTGACTACATCGAAGGGCTGTAAAAGTTTCATAGAGGTATCTCTTTCGTATCATTTGTAAATTAGTAGTTTCCACTATTAAATCTCCAACCCACGTATGTTCAATTTGAATACTAATGTTAAAGTGATCCTACTAAAGATGAATGTGTGATGCCCACGTGGGTTTTTATTTTGTGTGCACTTGAATGTAAAATGCAGCGAAGAAAGTTGAATGAATCAAGACCAGCGAATAGTCTTTAGACAATATGTAGTAATTTCTGTGTAGTAAATTTATCTTCAGTGTTGCAGAGAACTGTAAGGGAGAATTCAAACCGAAGAGACACGCGACATGATAGTTTCACACCGAAGAGACAAGGTGCACACGACACACGGCAAGCATCACTTGTTTCGTTGCTCAGTTCGCATGATGGTACCAATATAATTGCATCAATGAGTTTATTAGTCACCCTAAAAAATCGTAAAGAGACATTGTTACATGTAAATATCGTTGTAAAATTTGTCCAAGTTATTGAAACTCGGGAGAGGCATGTTGTGCATGAGAAAACTGAGAAATCCTATGCACACTAAAAAATGTTGGTGTTAAAACGACACAGAGTGTGGTCCCTGGAGATCCAAGTCACATTTTGGTCAACATTTAACCTTAGTGGTGTCAAAAAGGTGTTGATTGCAACCATTTGTCTGGGTTATTTCAACACCAGTGGGGTTAAACGTTGACCAAAATGTGGTGTAGACCTCCTGGGAACATTCGCCAAGTTGCTTTAACACCAGTGTTTTTTTTTTCTTTTCTTTCAGTGCACTGACCTCAAACTGTATACGCTAGACTTTCCAGCCTGGGTATAGCAAATACCTAAACACTAGAGATATGGTTCTCAACCTTCGTGAAACCATGTCCATATTTTTTTTAAGTCGATGCCCTTAGCCCAAGGATTTTCCTTGTAAATACCTTTACAGTATTTAAGATTTTATGCATGAATTAACATATAACTATGTAATTAAATATTGATAAATAAATTCTGGCATAATCATAAAGAGTAATAATAGTTTGATTATTTGTAGGATTGTTGACAAATATAAAAATATGGATGACGAAGTGGTAACTTTGTCTCCTTGTAATTAAGTGATCCCGGGCTCGATAACCAGTTGAGGCACATAGTGGTGCAGGTCCCCCTTTAAACTGTAGGTCGAATCCTGATAAAAATAGACTTAGGAAAATGAAATCGCTTAACTCAAATATGATATTGGGATTATGATAGTTGTCAACCACTTTCAGCAAAACCTTTCGCACCTCAGTATAGTTGATATGAGCGCATGGTATCGGGTCGTGGCCCAGTGGTTGAAAAAAAATGGACGATTACTTTACCATGTTGACGGATCTATTTTGGACTAAAGTGCCTCCATATGCTGGCTTTTTCAAATAAAAGTAGTCACGTCATAAATGGCCAAAACACGACCTGTTTACACGATGTTGAAGTCAAATTACAGCCGATAACTGCATCAAAAACTTGATAAAGCAAAAAGAATGTTGCATTTAAATCGTAAAACATTTTACATATTGATACTTTATTTATATCAACAAATTAAAGGTTGATATTCCGGTTGGGCTCTCTTCTAGAGTTTAAATATAGCTCATTGGAATGAAGCATTCACTGCGCATACATGAACAACAAACTCAGGCAACACAATGCACGGAATTGAGAAAGTGGCCCAGTCTGAGAGACACATAAGCGACATGCGACACGTGCAGCTTGCCGGTCTCTTCAGTTCGAAAGGTTGGATTAATTACTGAGGGTTCACTTCCAAGCAACATGTGTCGGATGTTGCGTATCTCTTCGGTGTGAATTCTCGCTAAAAGTACAGGGGAAAGAGAAAGACAATAGATAGATTGAACTGTGATTAATTCGTAAATTAGAAACTTCTCTACAGCCATAGGTTAATGACTTTTCGAAATAAGGAATGAAAGTATAATAGCAGATTGACACAAAGAATATTTTATTCCTTGTGAGTAATAAATTGGTAAAAATACTAAACACGGTTTTGTATATTTTAATGTATGCCCTCCAGGACCACTCAATTTCTAAGAAAGTTGAGTTGCTTGACCGCAGTATTTTACACCCATGTAAATGTGTAGTGTGTAGCTGTCAAGAGATGAATGTGTTGCATAGTTTTCATACAGCACCTCACACTTGCTGGAAAGGCAAAGAAAGTCTAAATAAATCTACTTAAATTATTCTGCGGGTCTACATCAATTTTAGAAAATGTAATTGATACTACTTTGTTTGCATTGTATTATATTTATATGTTTGTTCATCAGATGATAGGAAATGTTGTAATCCTATCCAAAAACATTTCTTCAAATTCAAGCCACATTGGCAAGTTAGAATGAATGAGTTGCAAACATTTATGAAGCATTAGCTTAGTTCAATATCAGTTGGTATCATTCATAAGAATAACATATGTTCATTACTCTTTTTTATATAGATCTCTGCAAAGTGCAACCACATCGAAATGTATACGCAGTTCCATCTGTTCAGGACTTTTGTTTATAAGTATTTTCATGTTTTGTGAGTTTGGGCTGTAAATGTATCAAATATAAAAATTGTAATACAGATTTTTCTCCCTTAATCATATCACCCACTGAGACGTGAGGAAATGCACCAAGAAAACTTCTGTTGTCTGCCTGCTTCTATTGAAATCATCAAAGCGTGGGATTTCCATGCCAAGTCTTCTAGCGTGAAAAATTTCAATTTTCTGCATCCCCAAATGCCCTCTTCTTTAATTCCACGTCTCTTCGTTTAGCTCCTGCAAGAATCATGCTCGGCCCTGCTGTTGCCGAGCATGGAAAATGCTCCATACTGTGGTGTGGTTTGGAGCGTTGCAGCATGATACATGGGCGCACTACCCTCGGAAAGGCACATGGAATTTTCCACTCGAAGGTTCGTGGTGGTGCATTTCCATAATCTCACTTGGCATTAAGCTTTAGAGGTTGAATTTCGGAAAATCCCTTCTTAGTGGGTGCTTATGTCATAAGAGGAAGGCACCCCAAACTTTCACATTTCTAGGTACATGGGTTTTGTCTATGCATTTTATATATTATCTTACTGCTAGCTTCCAATAGCATACAAATGTGTGATCAGGAGAGCACAGGGAGGTTTGTACGACTGTTGTTAGCTGTCAGTATCTAGGTGGTAAGTACCTCCACCACTGGTCTGCCAATTGATTGTCCTCCAACATTTGTGTTCCTGAGGTGTCTACTGTCGTGGAACGTCTTCCGTTATTTGTTTCCAGAAAGAAGATTAGTTTCAATGACCATTTAACCTTTAGCAGAATGATGCTTAACTTTATACCTTGTGTTTTTCTGTTCTTCCTATAAAAGCAGCAGGAATAATTAAGGATTATAGCAACTCATTAAAGAGCCATGGCAGTCTAGTCAGTAGGGCATCTGACTGCCACGTGGGAGATGCAGGTTTGAGTTCCAGGGTGGGTGATCTAAGGTCGGAATTTTTCTGGCCTTGCCCCTGCATAAAGCAGCTCTGCGGCTCACCCAGCCTCGAATCAATTGTACCTGAGGTGTAAAGGCAGTCAGAGTGTGGTGCTGATTACATCACTTGTAAACCAAGTCCATTTTTCCAAGGTTTAACAGTATCAAACAAAGGTAAAATATATGTGGGGAGTCATTAAGTTAATATAAAATATATTTGGGGGGCTTGTAAAGAAAGTCCATTTTTCTAAGGTTTAACAGTATTAAACAAAGGTAAAGTATGTGTGGGGGGTCATTAAGTTAGTATAAAATATAAAATTTAGAAATATCAAAGAAATACTACAGTTTTTTTACATGTCTTCTAAAACATCTCTTGTTGCTTTTAATTGACTGCTACTGACATCATCCCTTAATAAATACTCCATACTACTTTTGATGATACAGATATTTATATCATACAAGAAAAAATGCACAATATTCAATCATAGTGCCTACCGTACATTCCACCCCTGGCAGAAGCAATACAACTCCCCTTCGTTCCCAAAACTTGGGACCTGTTGTCTTTCGACGCATGTGTGGAAGGAATGTTGATGACAGCATCAAAGTTGCAGATTTCTGTCTAAAGGGGCAGCGAAGGTACAGATAAAGAAGCTAAATGAAGTAACTTTCTAAAGTCTCTAGAATCTTGTAAATACTTGCTGCTACTTATGTGATAGCTGCTGTTTATGTTCTGTGAATTTATCCTTCACCATGTTGTGAGCAAAATAATATCTGCTATACATTTTCACTCTTCACTGCAAACAAATTATACATAATACTTTTACCTAATGTCAAAGGGGTCTCACGGCAGCGGGCCTGAACCAAATCCTTTCATTTGGCGAGTCGGTATTGTCCAACCAAAACTAATTGCATTGTATGATGGTAGGGTGTCAAAATTTTATTTCTTGTTACAGTCCTTGCTGTTCCAGTCAGAGTAAATCAATCTTCTATGCTTCTTTGACAAACTGTTCTCATTTGATGGTATTTTTCTCTATGTATATCCATATATTTGAAAACTCCATACTTTTAAATTGAAATTAATAGCTTTAAAATGAAACAGCTTTTAACAAACGTACAGTACTTGTATTGACAAGAATGCCATATCAATATGCATATTTATAGAACAAAAAAACTGACATGTCAATAGTTGTTGCAGCGAAATGATGTGAAACTCAGTTTCCCAAAAGGGACCAGCCAGCATAATAATGAAAAGAGATGATCTGTAGTTAGTTACCTTAAAAGAAGGGTGAAATTTGTTTCGAGAAGCTCTTTGACTAAGGTTGCTATACGTCCTAGATTTTCAGGGACAGTCCTGGAATGATATAATTTGTCCCCAAAAGTAAGTTTTTCAGGATGTAGTAATGTTCCGGAATCAGGTGGGAAAGCAGAAATAATTAAGACTACTTTCATGAACATTATATCTATTTAAATTTTAAAATCCTAATTTTAAAAAACAATCTAACTGTAAATTGAACCACTCCCTCTCAATAATACAAGAGTTATTTAGAGAGTTACAAGAATGTGTTGGAGTGATGTTTGACTTCCAGAAAATGCCGCTTAATACACTTGCCGACAACATTAAGCAACAAAGCAACTTTTATTTGCTACTTTTTGCAGTACTGAATTTTAAATTAACATTCTTCACATTGTATAGTTTTCATTATTTATTAATTACGTTCCTATACTATGTAAGGTACAAAATAATTTTCTGAATAGTCTTGAATTTTTGTGACCTTTGTTGCAAAAATGTGTAATTTTCCTTCCTTCTTGAAAATCGTTTCTGAAATGCCTTACTTTGTCAGGTCCAGCCCCCCTCAATAAGTTGCGGGTCAATGGCATCCCAGATTTTTACTTATGTAAGTACAGCAAACCTCATAATACCGGGTGTTTCATAAATAATTTATGGGTTACAAAAATTTATTACAAATAAAGTATTGAACTTACGTTAATGAAACCAGTCCAGAACGAACGAGGAACGCAAACAGTTTTTTTGACACCTACAAATGTTCATTTGCGCCAAAGGTGACACGGCACACAATGACACGATTGTCTAGTTCTTGCCACACTCATATCAACATGAGCCTGTCGATAGCACCTATTGCTGCGCTATCACGCTGCATCTATGAGACAAATGCCCTGTCTTTGATGAAACCCCACAAAAAGAAGTCACATGGTGTAAGGTCTGGTGATCTTGGGGACCAAAACATTGCACAAAACACTGGGTGATTTGAATGTCGCCTAGTGGCAGGGATATGAACTCTCAGCTTAACAAAACATACATGCACAAACTGTTTGCATTCCTTTGATTGTTTTGTACTGGTTTCATTTACGTAAGTTCAAAAGTTTGCTTGCAATACATTTTTGTAACCCCTCAATTATTGTATTCTGTATGTGTTAGTATCAGGGTGGCGTCATTGCCTTGTAATCAAGGGGTCCCGGGTTCGATACCCGGTGGAGGCACAAGTGGTTCGGATCCCACTTTAAACTGTAGGTCCAGTCCCGATTAGCCTTACTGTGCATAAAGTGGACTTAAAACAGCAACTCAAAAACCAAGTATCAGGGTGGCTACTCTCCGGGAATAATGCGTGAATTCTACTTGAATTTTTCTCCGTAGACGTGAAAAATTACAACTTTATAAATCCATATCCTATTCACATTATATGCAAATATTTTTTTTTTATTATTATTATTTTTCGCTTTACTCGCAATTCCAGCTTTTCTTAGTCTTATCAAGTTTATAACCACAGCCAGAGGCCTGCACAAGACCTGGAGTAGACCCGTTCGCGAGACATCGCTCCTGAAATGCCATGCAACCTGCGCAACACCCTCACTTGAGCACCTTGCCTGACCATCTGCCCAGATCGTTCTTGGCAGGCATTGAAAACCCGCCAGGTACCCGCAGTCGTAAGATACCTTGTAGGTCTCAGTTCGTTCATTCAATCAACTGCATGCCCCTCCCTCTGCATGACGTAGTTGCTTCGAGTAGAAACTGCACCGGGCGTGCACTTGTCTGCAGTGTTGCCAACTGCAATAGATTTTCACTACTTAAAAAAGGGAACTCAAAGCTTCGTAAGCCACATCGCCAATGAAATAAGATTTACGAATGTTGCTACCCCCCACCCAACACACACACATTAAAATAGGTTTTCCATGGCACAGGATCCATAAGTATATGTCGTAAACAACCAATATACATATATATAGAGATATAGGGCAGGACTGAAACATGTCACCTTCGACGCTGAGGTCGCGAGTCGAACAACACACTGTTCTACTGCGAACACCAGGGTTGTAGCCAGCCAGGGGCATTGCCGTTACCCTCGTTGGGGGGGGGGGGGGCAAGTAATTGGATAAACGTGCCAACAATAACAATAATAGTAATAAAGTAGCATGAAAGGCATTATTATCCTCATAAATCATGCAAAAAGGGGGTAGAAGTCGGTTCTCACACGTTTGTGTTGAAACAGATAAATCATGCAAAAAGGGGGTAGAAGTCGGTTCTCACGCATTTGTGTTGAAACAGATAAATCATGCAAAAAGGGGGTAGAAGTCGGTTCTCACGCATTTGTGTTGAAACAGAGGATTAGAAATATTTTTTTCAACACGTCAATTTCACATTAGCTAATAATGGAAAACAAGCACACAAACTATTTTTGAAAGAAAGAAAGTGCATGATAAATGCATTCTGAATGTACATACATATGGCATGTAAAATTTCCATCTACAATATTTTCTCTTCATATGGAGCGACGTAAAATAAGAAATACATATGCTAACACTAAATTGTGTACATATTCAAAATTTCATTAAAGCATATATATTATTTAAATACATTACATAATCAATTCATCCAACTCGTAACAAACCAACATTAATAGCAAATAATATCATGGGGCGCCATGGCATTCTCTGTTAAAACTTTTCTCACTTAGATCGTGTGATGCCCAGGGCCGACTCCCGCTACCCCCTTGCTACGGCATTGAACTTGATGAGACTGTATAATATTTTATAATATATTTCTACTTTCATAAAATTTGAAATCAAGGGGTTGCAATTACCCCTCCATTCCCCCTCTGCAGGTGCCCTTGGCCGTCTGGAAGGAAAATGCAAGAAAAATATGAAAATTAATTCCATCTTGAGTACCCTTTAGCCCTGCTACTCTTAAATTCTGCTAGCCTGTTTTTTTCTTGTACTTTAATGTTTGACCCCCACCCTGGCCCCTCCGCTAGACTTTATTTCCGTCCAAGGTTGTGGGCAATGCCCCCTTATCCCCTCTGGTTGCGCCACTGCGTGCCTGATTAAGGCACCATGCAATGAAAAACAATTAGTTTTCAGTGAGGAGATTTTTGTTTCCTTGATCATTGATTTAGATAAATGAAACTGTAATATTGCGTGCATTTCCTGGCAATAAGATAAAACTGCTTACGCTGAACTGAAATCGCTAAGTATAAATTCTCCTTGGAGCAGAGAGCTCGTCCTAGGACTTCGTAGGATTTAGGAGCTACGTAAGTAGGCAACATGCTGCAGCTGTCCACGTGGTGATGAAACACTTGGTGCGGCACGCTGCCGGAGGGCTGTTTCCTTCCAGCAGGTTTTGCAGGTGCCCGGGTCTTGTTGAATGCCCAGTTACCTTGTAAGCGCAGAGTGCCTTGAAGACCAAGAACCCGGGTAAAGACGCAAGTCGACTCGTTGCCGTGGGCAGGCGAGCAGGTATACCTACAACAATAGATGGCATAACAATAAAGGAATGAAAAAAGGAAAAAAAAATAGCCAAAAGTAGCAGAAAAACACATTTTAGGATGTAAGAGAAAATTAATGAAAATAGTCATGGACAATTTGCACGGTAATACTCATGGATCCCACTGTACAAACCTAAACATCCAGTAAACATCAACAGTAACACAATTTGCTTCTAACAACAATGCCATTTACAATAACACATTAACAATAGAAAGATCTTTTGGTGTGTTCTCTCTTGGTCACCATTATGTTTCTTCTTATTAAAGTTTCTTTGCAACACTCATTCTTACAGATTGTACAGTGGGATCCATGAGTGCAAATTGTCCACGACTATTTTGATTAATTGTTCTCTTGCATCCTAAAATTTGTTTTTCTGCTACTTTTGGTTATCTTTTTTCATTCTTTTATTCTTATGCCATCTATTGTTGTAGTTAACGCCAACAATTACACATCCGCTAAAATTCTTTGAGTTCTTTTGAATTGTATCTGTATAAATTTCATAAAATACATAATTAAAATTTTGTGGTCGTTTATAATCACGGAATGTTTTTGTGGACACGCTGTATTATCCCTTACAAAGTATAGCAGTTTATCGGTGTAGCATTGTGAGTGATTTTGTCAGATCGTTGAATGCTGAATTTTCTACAGGTCACAAAAGACATCAAACAACACATCTTTTTTCTTGATCGATTGAAGGAATCGCTGGGTATTTTGAATTTGTAATAAACCTTTTTTTTATATAAATTTTCAACTTTGCTATCACCTTATTATCAGTGTAAGATGATTCATAACTTGGATTGCCAATACAATTAACAAACGGGTGGGGATAACAACACTTTCTTCTGAAAGTGGTTGAGGTGCACACCAATAGACTATGATCAAAAGTGGGTGTTTGTATTTAGAAATTTTTAGTAAATTTAGAATGCAACTGTACAGTAAACAATCACAATACAACCTGTTTTGTAAGCAAGTCCGTGTTCAGGATACAGCTATTTATAGAGAAGAGGGAGGGTTCGAATCTGGTTTACCAGGCATGGATGTTCATTAATTACAAGAAATGGAAAAAAAACTGAAATAAATGTGCCAAGAAAACCAATCATGAGGGTGCAGTGTTTTTTTATGTTAACAGCCCACGAGTTGGCCAGTGGTCAAAGACTATTACATTCTTTCACCAGTGGTCTTCAATCACAAGCCAGTGCAAGTAATGATTGTTACAGATGAAAGAATGTGTTATGCTGACATACTTACAATCGCTCACCATCCCTTCTCCACTTGTTTTCTAGACAAGCGAGAGTAACTTACCCATAGTGCACAGGGTCAAAACATAAGACTCACGTTGGCCACAGATGGCCAGCGTTGCACACAAAATACTAGTCCATACCTTTATGTTCGTATTGTTTCTACCGATGCACATTTTCTCAATGAGTTTAAAAATCTGACTATAAAGCACAGTACACAAAACTAACTCTGAAGCAGTGTGTCCAAACTTGATCAAGTGAGGAGAAAATTATTTTGCCCTCTAATCGGTAAGAATGCTGTAACGGAAGTGTGGCTGGAGAAGAAAGAAAACTTTTCCTTACTAGAGGGTCAGAGTGCTGCATGGAAACTGTCCTAGAACACAGTCTTCCATCCTCAGAGTTTTTGCATCTTCCTGTCCCAGGGGAATTGTCCTTCTTCCCTATTGGTCCGTGGGCTTTTTAGTCCCGCCCCGTGTTTACAATTAGATTCACCCTAGCGCACAATAACCTTCAGCTGAGGGAAATGATTTGGGGAGTTAAATGTATCTGGTACAAATTAATTTAGACCTGCTGTAAATTGCTGCGAAGCATATCACTTCTGATATTCGAGTTTGGTTCATCACTTTCCTGGCAGTCTTAACTTCACCGGAGCAAAGATTTATTCTGGAGCGAGGTTGGAGTTAAACTTTCTGCATTTTTCACCCTTGTCCCTGAACTGTCAGATTGTAGACTGGCTGGCTCGACTGCGGAAATTAAGACTTCGGCCCAAATCGTTCTATGTGCTGAGATGCCAGTTTGTTTATGCCGGATCAGTTGGCTCACATCACTGGAACAGAGGATTCATTGTCTTGCAGGTCCACGCTGAAAGCCAGGGATGGTTCCTGTTGTCAGGATATTTAAAATTTAAGGCCGGGAACATGGTAGTTAATGGCACTTCCCTGCTCTCCATCCTTACTTCCAATCTTCTACCATCTGCAGAGTACCAATTTTTATGGTGACAGGCCCAAATGTAACTTGGAGTGGGATCGGAGTTTATTGAGGGACCACACTGGTTTCTTTATCTTTACTTAGTTTCCTTGATTAAGTTCACTTCTGGCTTCGTGGGAAAGAATGCTGGTTCCTTAGAGAGACTGCTGTGTCATTTCTCAGAGATCAAAAAAAAATCTCTGGGGAGTTTGAAGCAAGACAGTAATGGTAAATCGGTCATAACTCGGGCACCAGCTGCCACTGCTTGGTTGCACCACTGCAGTAAAGTAAAAGATAATTTCCTACACCAGTTATTTATCAGAGAGATTCATATAATCCCGATCTAGTTTCCAGAAGCTACTTCCCTGTTGACCAACTAGCTTGCATTTCATGGAAACTCCCATATTAGAGTTGATTTTTTAGAACCTCCCGGCTCTCATATTGACATTCTATTTCTCCCATATATTTCATGAACAATCACTATCACAAGAAGATGAAAAAAAATCTTGGTTCTGCAACATCAGTAGACAAATACGTAGGTTAGGACTAAGAACCATGCAAATTTGTAAATCTTTAATGTGTGTAGTGACCTGTATCTATCTTATTTATTACTATTATATATATAAAAATGGATATATGTGTGTGTGTATGTATATATTTGTATCGGCATAACTCTCGAACGCCTGGAGCAATTTCAACCAAACTTGGTACATGTATCACTTGCAATCTGGAAAGAAATACTGTGGGGTTAAGACACCCATGGCACCCCTAGGGGTGGGAAGGGGACATAAAATAGCATTCTGTTGCAAAGAATTTTCGTGTAATATCCTGCAAGTTATGCTTCCTGCTACACAACACGGCGAAGGTGGTTGCCTATAAAGAAGGTGTGATATTGCTATCCTGGAGCAATTTCAAGCAAACTTGGTACACATATCACTTACAATCTGGTAATAAATACTGTGGGGGTAAGACACCCCTAGGGTGGGGTGGTAAGGGGGTGACATGTAAAAATAATCGAAAACTACCAATATTAGTGTGGAATCCATAGTTTTCGGGCTCACTAAGATGAATAGTGACATTCCAAATGCCGTTCAACACTATAGTTAGAATTCATTATTTTCCTCTCTAATAGAAGATTGGGATAAATACCTGGGCAATCGGCTCGTATTATATAAAATGCAAATGAATTATTTTGTTTAATATTATCCATTCCATGAACATTTACTTAGTGATGCCATGCCACTAAAAATGCACTAAGTTCATCACGACTAAATCTCGGCTAAATTCAATGCCGAAAGTTCGAAATCTCCTTTAAAATCATAGCCAAAAGTTGGTCACCGTAGGAGGCAGGTTGCCGTAAAGGTTAATTTCTTTGTGGTGGCTGCAGAAGTAGTATTGATAATTTTTTTCATTAAGAGCTCCAAATATTTTACATGCACAGTAAGGGAGGAGGTTCGGAAAAAAAACAAAGCAGTTTAAAATTCCCTTCGTATTCTCTAGCATGGCAGTAGAATTGTCTTTGTAATTACTGTTCATTTTTATTTTGCATATTTTAATTCATATTTTTTTTACCTTTAATTGTATATTTGCACGTATATTTTTCTTCATTTTATATGAATATAAGTCTCCAGTCTGGTTATAACTACTCACCTTATCTCTAACATGGATTTCACTAAAGAGTAGGTGCACTTTGTTTTCTATTTGTTATGCTTTAATTGCACATCTGTGCTCTATGCTAGAGCCTTTCCTACCACAATCTAATGGAGAGTAGGCAAATCTGGGTGCATGTACTAGGTATGGAGGGCTTTCAAATATTTGGGGTTTACGGGATTAGAAAAAGTCTGTACTGGGATCTGGGGGGAAAAAATCCCATCCTGATCGTGGGAAATTATTTCCCGACAATTTGGTGATCCCGAGCTGTCAGGAAATTCCAAATCGTCATGTTTAAAAGTGGTTAATTCTCAATATTTTCTGCATTGTAAGTGTCTGAAACTTCTCAGAAATTCTTAGTTTTTATTGCAGAAATACAATAAATATTCATTTAAGGCAAATGATGCATAGAATTCGAGATTTCCAGTGTTAGGAAATTTCAAACATTTCCTGTCCGGGAAATTGCAAATATTTCCCATTAAAGAGAATGTCCCATTCAGACCAAATAATTTCTGTCCCCCAGACAACTAATTGTTATGTGAGGAAGTGTTTAAAGATAGTACATTTTTTTAAAAAATTCTACTTCAAGATGAAACTAATCCTAAGAGGGAAGGAAAGGGGAATCAGGTCTTAAAGGTCACAAATGATAATTTTCAGGTAAAAGTAAACATTTTGTATGTCACAGAAACAATGATGCTTCCAAAATATGAAAGCTATCTTAGTAGTATTATGTCTTCCACTCAATGTAATAGTGTATTTTGTACATTAGTGTAAGTTTTGTGAACAATATTTCAATATGCATTAATGCAAGAAAAGACTAAATGAAGGAACAAATTGCACATCACAATTTAAGTGCCGCATGTTGAATTAATCAGTGTAATATATTTTAATTATCTTGCTTTTTGTGAACACTGTTTGGTACTCAATTTTGTTCTTGCTATTGTTAATGCTTTTACACATCACTGTTATGTTAATCATGGTTATTTGTACACTTGTTTATGTTTTATCAATATTTTAATGAAGTAATTAATAATTTTTTATTCCCATGTAACTGAAAGTTGTATGTACTTTAAAATATATACACAACTTCCATGAGAATATTTTTTTCTTTCTCCATGTATTATCATAATTGCTCTGTTCAAACATGAAAGCTTCTCACGTTTTGAAGCTCTAGGTTTGAGTACATAGCAGAACATGGGTTTGTTTGCTTTTCTTCATCTAATTTATGTATTTTTGTAGCAACAATTTCACTGCAGCTACATGTTTCTCAACCTTTTTTTTTTATTATTATTATTATTCCAACAGTGTTTAGTCATTGCCTTCTGCTTCTGCTATTACATCTTTCCACTTCTGCTGAAATCGTAAAATTTGTTAGTTTTAAGTTTCAGCTGACGGAGCACCGCTTTGCATGCTTGCTTGTTTGAGTTTGTTTTGAAATCTACTTTTTGCACAGAAGGGCTAATCGGGAGGCACCTACAGTTCAAAGTGGGATCCGAACCACTATGTGCCTCCACCGGGTATCAAACCCAGATCCCCTTGATTATGAGGTGGCAACATTACTGCTACACTACTGGAAGGCCCAGCGCTTCTGCTTGCTTGCACTTCCCTGACATGGATCTTCTTATTTTGAGGCTTTGTGTCCAAATGGATCATATTAGTGATGATGTCACAGCAGAGGACTGAGCACTTTGCCCAAACAAAAGGGCAACTTGGTTTTCTCCTATACAAAAGCATGAAACAAAATTGTGATGTGTATCGTACATACATGTAAAGATGAAATTCCGGAGAATACGTCTATATATTGACCGTGTCCGAGAGGTACAAGACCATATTTGAAGCGAGCATCATCCGAGAACGGTCTTGCAGTGCGGTCTTGAAGTCATAGACTGGAAGTGAAAGTCTTTGGAATTGTACTTCGACTGCAGCGCGAAATACAATCGGTAGATGAAACTGAGGACACGTTTTCCCCACGTTTGAAAGACTTGTTTTGAGCATGGAAATCACATAGCATCATAAAATGTTCTTATACATACATTTCCACACATTAGAAGAACTTTAACTAACAACTTGCTGTCCTATAATGTATATTTAACATGTGTTGCTGGCTCCATGATTTCAAACAAATGAATGACTGCAGAAATCACATGCTCAAGGCTGCAAAAATCCGTGCTCCAAGCTGTGATCTCGATTGCTCGTGTACCTGGCTCTTCGAACTGCACCAAGTGATGTCACCTCCGACAAGACTATACTTGAGGTCTGCACTTTGTACCTTTTGGACACAGCCATTCTACATACCTTACAGACCATAAGGTAAAGAATAACTGGAGTAAGGAAATCGAGTTATTCCATTTTCGAACACAGCAGAAGTTCAACTGAGCCAAACCGAGTTCACCTACAGTGATGTTGCCTATATGAATTCTGCGAGTTCAGCACACCCACTTGACTGCAGTTCCACATCCTATTGGCTGCCGTTTCAAATCGGAGGGTGGTATGAGCATTCTCTTTACTCGATTTCCTAATTCATTCTCCTCTGTATGTATCAATGTAAAGATGATTCCAAAATCTCATCTTTACATTGATGTATGAAAGACATCACAATTTTATTTCATAACTGCTATCACCATTATTAAAAGTGCCCCTTCTGATGGAAAATTCAAACTCGACGGCACGAATTCAGGATCTACTTGACGAAGCCCATCAAAAGGCAGAATCAATTGGACTGAGGTTCAAGGTACAAAGTGTCTACTTTGTTTGGACTTACTCTTGCAGCGTGACATCACATTAATGTGGTCCATAGTTCTCTCATCCAAAATGTCCATTTTTTGTGAGTCTCTGCATGCTCACTCACTCACTATAAAAAAATCTTCTTCTTTCCCGTTTTGCCTCCTCAAAAAATTAATAATTGAAAACTTTCACACTTTATTTCACCCATCAGGTTGAAAATGCCTCAAGAGATACATAATGCAAAGAAGGAATGGGACATCTGCCAAATGCAATAATATGGAGAATTATCATGATTAACACATCATGAATGTTGTACAATTTTTTTCTTTGTTCAATTGTTGCTCCTATATTGTGAATCTGATACTTGCTTGTGAAAGTTGAGAAATGCATTTCTGAACCTATTCAGTGCTGTAAAATCTCGTATGAACATTCCCTACTAGGTTAAATGATATAGAAGCTTTAAATTCCAAGACATTGTTTTCGTGGACTTTTAATATGGTAGAAAGGGCTTCATGATGCTATTAATTTATCAAATCTCTCATTGCTGTCTTTTGTAGGCTGACCTCGAATTGTGCATTTGTCTATTCCAAATGCAATTGGAGATGTTTTTTCCTGCTTCAATACCTCTTGATTCTATGCTGAATGTTACTTTTCTTTTGTATTCCATCGGAAACAATGTCAGCATCATCTTGGTTCCCTGTAGCAGCGAAGCACTTTTCAATCATAGAGTAATTTAAGTTTTCAAATTCAAGTGCTTAGGAGTAATACTAACAAATGAAAATGATATTAAAGAGGAAATAGAAAGCAGACTTAATTCCGGAAATGCATGTTACTTTTCTCTTCTCGTATAATATCTAAGAACCTAAAAGTTAAAACATACAAAACAGTAATTTTTCCTATAGTATATTATATGGATGTGAAACTTGGTCCCTTACATTAAAAGAAGAACATGAATTAAGAGTATTTGAAAATAAATTCTTTAGAAGAATATTTGGACCTAGAAGGGATGTGGCGACAGGTGATTGGAGAAGGTTATGTAATGTAGAACTGCACAATTTGTATTCCTGACCAGATATTATTAGAATAATTAAATCAAGAAGACAGATGGGCAGGCCATGTGGCACTAATGGAAGAGGAAGGAAGAGTTTAAAGGATTCTTGGGACACCGAGGCCCGGGCCTAGAGCAGCACTTTGTTTGTTTTAAATTTATAAGGAATACCTATTTCTCGGGTTGCCTCTTTTTTCCTCCGGACACACGAATGGAATGACTTAATGCAGTGTATTGTAAATATAAGTTAACAAAGAATATTTCTTAAGAGAGATCGGCTAGCAGGGCTCGGAACTAGTTTACTAATTTGTTGTTTTAATTACCGATATTGTTGTTTTGAATGTACAGTATTGTGCTGAGCCGGGCTTTGTAAAGCAAGGAAGAATGTCTTCTCTGAAAAAAGAAGGTAAATGTTAAAATGTAATTTATATAATTCGTGTCATACCGCTTTGTTACATTTTTTGTATGATGGTGTTGATGGTATGTAGTACCTATCATTGATTGATTTGCTTTATTTTACTTCACTTCTTGTGCCACTTTTGGCTAATTTGCGAAGATGGGGATGAGGGATGATATGATGAAATTGATGAATGGACACTCACAAACATCCATGCCCCGGCCAGGATTCGAACCTGGGACCCCTGGCATCGTAGCATGATGTACTAACCACTCCACCACAAGGGCCGGCATATGTACCTATCACTTAAATAAAGTAAAAATAAAAGTCTTCTCTGAAAAACAAGGTAAATGTTAAAATGTAATTTATATCATTTATGTCGTATCGCTTTGTTACATTTGTTGTATGTAACTATCATTTAATTAATACTGCATGCCATTAATAGTAAAAATAGTAATACAGAAAATAATGATTTTTTTCTCATTCTTGATAAGCGGTATGGGGAGCGGCAGAGCTTGTTTGGCCTAGAGGCGGCAAAGAGGTAAATCCAGCCCTGGGGATACTTGATGGCAAGAGACCTGTAGGAAGGCCAAGATGAAGATGGAGGGATAATGTTGAGATTGAGAAGGACCTAAGGGAAATCTGTAAGGATGGAAAAGATTGGATTGATCCTTCCCAGGATAGCGACAGATTGAAGACTTGTGTTGCTGCTGTCATAAACCTGCAGGTTTAACAAGGCTAGAGAGTTAGTTTGGAGTAATTTAAGGTTCGATCCCAATGTACTAATCCTGGTCGCCAAACAGAAAATTTAGGTGCCAAGTTATGGCTCAATTTAAAAAGAAATGTACTAATGTGTGAAAGACAAAACATTATTTTTCACTTTGGTGTGATTAAAAATTATAAAATTAATGTACAATTTATTACCAAACTCTAGCAGTTAGTACTTTTCATAAAACCAGTCTCAAATTCCACTTTCTTGATGATCGTAAAAATGAGCAATATAGTGTCGGTACGTTGTTTAAAAATGTGGATATTCATTCAATATGAAATATTTTAATAAATACTTAATCGTATTTACTCAGTGGGTAGCAAGTGCAATTTGTTGTTCAAAAGAAAATAGAACGTGAGTTGGAATTACCAACAAATATTAACCTTTTTGTAAATTAAGTATTTTACCATAGTTTACTATGTTATTTATGTGCATATTTCGAGAGATAAAAATGCAAAAAGACCCGATTTTGAGTCTACTTGCCAATAGTGGCGACTTGATAAATTTGTAGGGGCAAAACCAAATATTCTAGTCCCATTTTGCAACATCTTAGTTTTCTTATTTTCCATCGGGTTCGATACCCGATGGAAGCACATAGTGGTTTGGATCCCACTTTAAACTGTAGGTCCAGTTCCGATCAGCATTACTGTGCATAAAGTGGACTTAAAACACCAACTTGAAAAGAAAAAGAAACTTTCCATCGATTTAGGTAATCTGTTGTAGAAAATGTAAACTACAAATTTGAAAATAACATTCGGTTCGAGTTGTCTGTTGAAATTAGGGGGTGCAGGATCCCAAAAAGTCTGAACCAGGATCGGAAAAACATTTCATGTCTCAATCCCGACTTTTGAGGATAGATAGATAGATAGATTTATTCGCCTTCAGAATGATTACATTCATGGTTTCGTCATGGTTGTCACTGGATAACATTTCACTACATTTGACTAGAAATGTTTACTTATGGATTAACCTTTAGTCGGTCAATGGTCCACCAGTGGACCATCGCAAATATAGGCGTAGTCCGCCGATGGTGGACCATCGTGCTGATTAAAAGGTTCATGTGCTTTTAGGACCTTCATACTTGTATGTGAGGTTGTAAACGCTGACAGATGTTGAGATAAAACTTTGAAATGTCATGTGGAAGAAAACCCACCCACCCAGGACCCCCCGACTCCAAAGTTACGTATGGAAGCTGGCGTGATTTTAAATTTCTACACTTATTTGACAAAAATGTTATAACTCGTAGACTATTTTACCAATCTACTTCTGGTAACTTTTGTTTTGCATCAAGAACATCAGCGCATCCAACCGTGCAGGAATCAAAACGCCAAAGCCAATAAGAGGGGTTGGGTGGGACACGGCAGTAGTTGTATTTGTGGTATTATAAACTCAGGAAAGTATGAACCCCCCTCAAGCAGATTTGGCTACACTTAAAACTAGCCCAACATGCCCATATCAGCTTTTTGCTCAAGTGTGGAACTCTGTCTAATCCAAGATTTTTGTAAAAAATGCCCCTCGGAAAGTATGAACCCCCTCAGATTGATTTGCCTATACTTATAAAAGGCACTTCTGTGAGATTGTTGTCCATAAACTTGTCAAAAATATGCCCCTCTTGATATTTTTTTTTTGGCCACACTTAAAACTAGGCCACACCCACCTATACACACCTACACCCACCCACACATATTTACTTCCGGTCCACTTCCGGTTTAAGTTCAATTGGACACCAGGCTCATCTTGCATATCTATTATTAAAACAATGTATTGTGCAGAGCTCTTCTAGAATTGCTCTGTGACCCTCTCATTTCTTACATCATAAACATATGATTTTTCACCTATGAGAATAACACTACATATGGTGTCATCAGGTAAAGCCTCATGGAATTCACAGATAATTTTAATGTTTGTCCTGTCATTCACCACAACCTGTTTTCTTTTTGAAGTGTTGATGACAAACATGGGTCTCTCTGCTTTGAATTCATCTGGTGTGTAATACATGTCAGTATTGCCAGTAGTGACCCTTTTGAATGCCGTAAATGCCTCATATAATTTGAGGAAATCATTCTTGGACATGTCTAAATTATAATTTTCCCTAGGAAATACCTCATTTCTGCCATTTTTAAGATATATATTCTTGATGTTGCAGTTATCAAATTTACTTGAATTTTTTTCCTGATTGTTGTGTCTTCCAATCTGAAACAGTACCACCACAAAATCCGGCATGTCATATTGTATACTGGAGAATGAATTTGTAGCATCAAACTCATAATAAGAACCAGTTGCGGGCTTCTGTACACATTGATATGTATAAAATTGTAGAGGAATCTGTGGATTTTTTATTATATCAGCTTTGTATTTAAGAGCATAACTGGCCTCATATTCAACAACAGGGATTCTTAGCTCCATAGTCTGAATAATGCATTTGCCTGCATCTGGTAAGGTATTAGGCAGAGCTTCTCCTGTAGGGTTTAATGTGCTGTACCTCATCAAAGCATTATTATCATTGGCAGCTCTTCTAAATGTAATTCTTAAACCACCCTTCCACATAATATCTTTGTAATCTGAGAAGAATCCTGGCAACAGGCGCATGGGGAACAGTATTGTGTGGTTTTTGGATAATATTTTATCACCAGCCTCAAATCCACCTATTTTGTAGTAAGAAGCCTCGGTCTTTGATAATTTTAGTGTGGCCAAAGCTGTGGAGGTAATGCCGGGATAATCCACTCTGTTTATAACAACACCATGTTTTCTGATCTCAATTTCAGAGAACAGATGCGGCACAAAATTATCCACCAATCTTATATTTGAATTTGCCGGATAATCTGTTCCATCGAGCTTTACAACATCAAATTTGATGTATAGATCTGCTCTGTGGGGGTGTATAAATCCATCCCCTACATCAAGATCAACCTCAATCTCTGTGTTGGGTTGATTTAAATTTGCAAATGTCCTCCTGTTTGGGGGGAATGATTGTAGCTCATAACTCTCAATATTTTCCATTGTATGTATTTTTATTTAAATGTTAATCTCTATGATAGCAGTTGTTGTGGCTCCAGCAAAATCAACTAATTCTTCTTTTTCATTAGTGACCATCAATTCAATGTAATCTATTCTGTTGTGGCACACAGGAAAATATAATGTTGGGGATGGATTGTAGATGATGGGCTCCATAAATTCAGAATTAGGTTTGAATGTTGCAATGATGCCAGTTTGTTTGTGAGTACCTATGCCATTTGATTTGGTGATCATACCCTCGGCCACATTACAGTGAATATTCAGAGTCTCTATGGCTAAGAATTTAGGTATATTCATAGCAGTGTGTTTGATGGCCGGTTCAAGTTTTGTGTTGTTCTCAAAGCCTAACAGCTCTCCTATAGTACCCAGATCCACTGTTTCTGTAGCAGATACAATCTCTACTCTGTGAGTGACAGAATTTTGACTTAACACTATACCTCTGGGTAATTGAGCATTTAGAGTGGACAGATTATACTGCCCTGGAGTGATGGCAATTTTTTGATCCCCTACTGCAATTTTGTTGTTGTGGTGTGTAATATTGGGGATCAAGTACATGCCGTAAAATGCTCTGAGAGCTATTGTTTTGGGATACACTATGTCATCATGTAATTTGAGTTTCAATATTGAATTTTGGCTGGTGAGATGGAATACCCCCATGATGTTTTAAATACCACAAGGCTTTTTGAAAATTTTCAATTGATGGTTTATTTATTTGAGACATATATCTAAGAACAGATAAACACAAATGTCCGCAATTAACATCTTTGAAATTTTGAACACGGGCATTATTGTAATAAAGATTAGCTGATTTTAAATATTTTATTAAATTTTCAGGTGGAACACCTCCAAATGAATCAAACACAAATGCCTCATCTTTTAAATATTTAAGATAACAAATCCAGTGAGTGCCCTGATTTTTGTACCTATCCAAATTAACAATGCCACACTCTTTGTTGAGTGGTTGTTCTGGTAAAGAATCAGACATGTATACACCTCTAAAATTTTTGATGCCCAGTGGCTTGATTAAAGCTTCAATATCTTGGTTTGTAAGCGGCTCTTGTTTTTTTTAAACTTATTCATGGCTCTCTTAACACCTTTGCCTTGTTTCTCCATTGCCAGGTTATGGCGCCTCTGCTCATCTAATTCTGCCCTATTTTTCTTGGCATCTATTACTGTTTTTGCTATGGCAGCTGATCCCCCAGCCAAGCTCCCCACAGCCCCGAGAGCAGCTAAGATGGCCGGGATAGTAAATATGAAACCCCCCACATGTGATTTTTTCCTTGATTGCTGTAATTTTTTTAATTGGGGGGTACTAAGCAACAATTTCATACCATGGCCCTTTGCAAGACAAGAGCTTTTTTTCTTGCGCTGCTTTTTGGTTAAAAGACTATCAATAGTTTTAAGAGATTTAAGACCTGCATAAGGTATTTGATACATAACACCCTTGGCCTTCATCCTAGGTTTATTATATACATATTCACAACCCCCACCCCAGTTTTTGTTTGGTGCTCATAGCTATGGTGGTTCCCAATGCTGCTATTTTTTCACTTAAAGAAGCATCTTTGCTTACAAATCTACCAAATGCAGCCTCTTCTAATTTTTTGTCTGCAACATGTCTCTTGTCTAGATCAGAATGTGTGTTGTATGCTATGTCATGGTCTCTACAAGCAGCATCTAGGGGATTTACACCAGGATCCCCTCTGTTTAATCTATGATCCAATTTTGTGCCTGGACCACAATACTGATAGCCTGGAATATGTAGTTCAAATGGCAGCTTGTTTATAATGTCATTAACCAAACCCCGACCATCAGAAATATTCCAAAATTTAGGTGGTAGAGTATTAATAATTTTTATAAGATATCCAATCCCCTTAGTGTCATTCACTATAAAATTAGACAATTTTGTGCTTATCATGTCCTTAATTCCAACCTTTTCATTGTAAAAATTGTTGTTGCCAGCATTTTCCTCCCCAGCTATCACCAATAACCTATCTACAAGTTTCCTGACATCATCAACCCACACAAATTCTTTAGGCAGGGTGTTGTATTGTTTGATTCCACTGCCAGTCTTGATCTGTGACCATATGGGCTTGATTAAATTGTTATATTTTGCCCCACTGCTAGACTTGACTCTTTTTTGTGTGGGATCATTGTTCTGGTATAGAGCATCTGATTTTATTAATATTTCTTTGTAATAATCATAATCTTGATCTGTATAGCTGCCAGGCCTTTTCCGAGTCATCAATTCCCACAATCCAGGTGTTCCGGGGTACTTAACAAAAGCACCTTTTTCTCCGAGACGAGATTCTGAATAAACAATCAGATCATCTCCCATAAATGTTACTCTGAAATTGCCAATTCTATGTATGATGCTACCATCAAGCTCTGTGTCAGCATATAAGCCAAACACCTCATCTTTATTGTCTTTAGGTGTGGTTAAATATTTTTGAGCAAGAAGACCCAATTCAATAGGATCCTGTGTAGCTTCAATTCTTCTAGGAGCAATAGGACTAGGTGTATGAATACTGGAAAGTGGGGTGAATGGATAATCTAATATGTTTCTTGCAGCTACAGGCACAAGCTCTGTGATCAAATTTTGATTTTGCTCTGTAACAGTTTTGATATTCTTACCTAATTCACTAATAGCATCAATGATAGGCTGTTCTGTTTGTTTGTGTTGTTCATAAATTCCTCGGTTCTGTGAATTCCATCCCTTAAATCTTTTTACAAGATAATCTCTTAATTTAAGATCATCAATGATTGGCCTTTTCATGGTTATTTATTTATATTTCAATGTCTAGAAAATTGTTGATTTTATTTCTGTATTTGCCACTATTAGGTGTTCTTGTCATATCAATTGTGACAAACCCATAACTGTCCTGGTTCCAGCACCTACTGCAAAACTTGGAAAAATCATTGTAGCTCAAGTCCCCACCTACATATTCATCATGTATGTGTTTGAGGTTGGTATGATCCTGATGAAACACACATATAAAATTGCTGTTGTCTCGGATCAGCTGCTTCGGTATTTTAGAAAAAGTCTGTGCCAGGTAGAAGCAATCAATGTTTTTGTGTCGGCCCTGTGTAAAGAAATTTCTAACCTTGTTTTGATTATCCAGTATAATGTCATCAAACACAACAACAGAATTATCGAGACAGTCATGAAGTGGCTTAACATCTGGTTCAAAAGTGGCAATATCCAATCCATCATATAGCTTCATCAGCTGCTGATATTTTAATTGTTCCAAGCTCTTAGAAAAGACATACAAGTGCCTGTTTTTCCAGTCTAACCAGTTGGGGGCCAATAAAAAATTATCAACCATTAGTGTAGTTTTACCACAAGCTGATGGCCCAACAATAAGACACCTAATATTTTCAGGCAGCAATTTGCCATTTCTCTTAATCTGCTGTTCAGGTTCTGGCAGCCTTTTTATAACATCCCAGGTGCTCATATTATTATTTTGTTTGCATCGATCCAGCTGTGTTCTGGAAGTCCTAGCCATTTGACAAATAACTTGTTGCCTTTTCTGCGGATGATTTTTTCTATGAAATATGTGTCAGGCTGTTTAGTTTTGCTGAGTTCTTGTTCATAGAATCTGCCTTTGACAATTTCTCCTCGGTGGTCTTTTATTATATATGTGTTAAGGGTCCCGGGTTTAACTTGAACCACTGTAAATAATTCAGTGCTCCAGTTTCTTGTAAAGCCTCTTTTGAATAAGTGCTTATATTTGCTGATTCTTACTTGATCACCCACCCTGTATTTGGCTTTTCTTGTTGTTGGCTGGTATCTAGGATAATAAACAGTCCTGATCAATTTTTGCTCATCAGATGAAGTTACTTCAGAGGGTTTCATGTTGATTGTGGAATGGACCGAGTTGTTATATTTATGTAGAAGTTCTGGAAGAATATTAATCCATTTATAATTACCTTGAAGTGTAAATTGTTTATACATAAGATTTTTTAGGGTTTTGTTGAATCTCTCTACAATTGAGGCTTTGAGATCACTGTAACTCGAGTAATGTTTTATTGACTGGCTTTTAATAAATTGTTGAAACACTGAATTATAAAATTCTTTGCCATTATCTGTTTGCAAATAGCGCGGTGATCTTCCACTCTGATTGATGATTGTTCTGATGGCTTCTGTAACACATTTTCCAGTCTTGGATTTGAGTGGCACAGCCCAGGCAAATTTTGAAAATGTGTCTATTACAGTGAGTAGATACTTGTAGCCCTTGTTGATTTTGTCTAAGTTTTTCAACTGCCCACTTGCCATTTCAATCAAGTCGCTCTGCCATAAATCATCTATGCCCTTTGTGACTACTGGGAGTCTCTTAAAATTATGTCTGGCCTGTCTGTGTAATTCATCAACAATAATTTTTCTAGACATAATATGTAAACAAGAATATTGCAACTATAGGGTGTTCAGCAGCTGATACTACAGGATTTTCTAAATATAATTTGTCCCCTATTTGTATTTTAAATTCCAGAGAGCCATCATCTTCAGCATAGGCTGTTTCTAATGTATTGGGATCTGTAAAATCCTCCAATTCTACACTGGTGATTTTCACTTTGTTATCAGCATTTGTTATTGATAAGGTGGGGTAGTGGTGTGCCTGTGGTTGAAGCCAATATTTGATCTTGATTGGTCTCAATGTGCCCCCAACAAAAAATTGATAATAAAATTGTGCAGGGGACAGCATATATATTTTGCCACCTGGTGTAAATGGTGAATCATATTCTTTGTTGGGGATGCTGTACAATTCAAGAATTACTGAATGTTTTGGATTCTCGATTATGCCTGTTATTTCCTTTTCTGCTGTAAGCAATCTGCTTGTTACAGATTCAAGGTGCTCATTGATGGTCCTAACAACATCATCATGGCCTGGCTTGATTTTTATGTCCACAATAAGTTTCTTGTATTGTTGCACAATCTCTTGAAGCTGGGTGGCAAAAACAGACAGGGCATTTGCTTGATTGGATTCCATGGTCCCTAGCTGTTGCTTGATATTAGCTACAATTTGTTGCAAATTTTCAACAACTGCCAATTTTGAATTTTGAGCAGTAAGATCATGGACTTGTCTTCTGATATCCTCAAACAGGGCATGCAGTTCATTAATATGTTGATTTGTTGGTAGAGTGGCCACTGTCTGAGTGAGTTGTTTGATCTCTGTCTGGATATTCTTGATATCTTCTGATTTCAATATGCGATTCACTGCTCTCTTAATATTTTTAAGTTCCTGTGATGTGGGCAAATTTGATACTGTATTTTGCAAAAATTCAAGTGCCAATTTTACATTGTTTAATTCAGAAGCATCAGCCACATTTTGCATAGCATTTTGGAGCAGGGCTATATCTGCCTGAGAGGGTGTGGATTGTTGTAAAATTTCAAGTTTTGTTTGGATATCATCGATCAAGTGATGAAAATGAGACAGTTCAGATTCAGTGTTGAGGTTTTCAAGCTTTGTGATTTGGTGCTGGACACTGACAAGGGTATCTACAATCCCAGGCAATCGGGATTCTAGTACATTTGCCAAATCACTTTGCACTGCTGCTATTGTACCTTCAAGATGGGTTATGGTACTTTGAATTTTTCCAAAATCTTCATATGTTTCAAGTTGCAGCTTAATATTTGCTACACTCCGAGTTATTGCATTCAAAGCATCAGAAGATGGCAAATTGTTCATAAAATTTTCAAGTGTCTCAATTTTTTCTTTAACCTCGGCTATGGCATTGTGCAGAGGATCCAGGTTAGGTATTTGGAGTGATTGAATCTGTTCCTTTAGAGTGGAAATCACTAGATCAAAATCTTCTTGTGATTTTATGCTTTTGACAATTGTTTGGAGCTGTGCCTGGACATTATTTATTTGCTCTTCCAATTGTTGTTTCAATTGCTCGGAGTTGGTAGCCTGGGTCTTAAATTTGGCTTGAAGAGCTGCTACAGCTTCTTCTAAACTTTGAAAATTATCTAATGTTGCCAGATCAGTATATTTCTGAAGCAGCACTTTGAGTTCAGAATCAATTTTAAGAAGAGGGTCCATGCATTGTGATTGTAAATTTGTAATTTCTAATTGAAGACTGGCATTGAGTGTGGTTTGTAAAGCTTGTAAATCACTTCTTAATTTCTTGACTCTGACATCAAGCATAAGAATCTCATTACTGTGATCTTCATGTCTTGTATGGCCAAATATATCATTAGGCATTTTTGTTTTAGTGGTTATTTATTATAGAGTATCTGATTCTTAATTCTATAAAAAAGGGTATAAGCTTGTCATATGACCCAGGGACCTCAATATATAAGCAGTCACCAGCAGAAACAGTATATACAGTGCCAGAAATCATGTTTGAATGCTTAATTCTATAAATATTTCTCCCTACTGAAATTTTAACATCACCCTCAGGGGTTGTAATAAATTGTAATTGCCCACCTACAGGTAATTGGTAATGATTTAAATTATTGTTAAATATGTACAATGTTTTACCTGTTTTATCATCAACATCTGTAAGTATGCTGTTCAGATGAATAATTAACAAGCCACTCAGCTTAGACAGCATATCAGGAGAGGCTTGTGGTGTTGGCAGCTCCATAATAGCCTGTTTTTTGAACCCAAATAAGTTCATAGGCATGTTTATTTCAATGAAAAAATCATAAAAATGAGAAGTTTGCCCCCCTCTTCCCCTGCTATTTTTGGAAGGAGAGGCAAATTTTAGCCTTATTTTCAAAGAATGGTCCTTTCTCAACCGAATGAAAGGCATTTCATGTTCCTGGGTGCATTACATTATATAATATGTGAAAAAATTCCCCATTTTTATGATTTTTTTCATTGAAAGTTGAGGGCCGCGGTCCACCCAACCCTTCTTATTGGCTTTGGCGTTTTGATTTCTGCACGGTTGCATGCCCTGATGTTATAGCTGCAAAACAAAAGTTACCCGAAGTAGATTGCTCAAATAGTCTACGAGTTATAACATTTTTTGTCAAATAAGTGTACGAATTTAAAATTCGCACCAAAAGGCCTCGGCGAAACCGAAAAAATGTTATTACTCGTAGACTATTTGACCAATCTACTTCGGGTAACTTTTGTTTTGCAGCTACATCATCAGGTCATGCAACCGTGCAGGAATCAAAACGCCAAAGCCAATAAGAGGGGTTGGGTGGGCCGCGGCCCCCAACTTTCAATGAAAAAAATCATAAAAATGGGGAGTTTGCCCCTCTTTCCCCGCTATTTTGGGAAGGGGAGGCAAACTTTAGCATTATTTTCAAAGAATGGTCCTCAACCGAATGAAAGTCATTTCATGTTCCTGGGTGCATTACATTATCGAATATGTGAAAAAACTCCCTATTTTTATGATTTTTTTCATTGAAAGTTGGGAGCCGCTTCCCACCCAACCCCTCTTATTGGCTTTGGCGTTTTGATTCCTGCACGGTTGCATGCCCTTATGTTCTAGCTTCAAAACAAAAGTTACCCGAAGTAGATTGCTCAAATAGTCTCCGAGATATAACGTTTTTCTGAAATAAGTGTAAAATTTAAAAATCGCGTGCAAAGGCGGCGGCCAGAGAGAGGCTACTTTCGAAAACCCGCTCGGCGGTCTAAAGGTTAAAATTATGTACAAAGTATACTACTTCATGGGATGAATTGCAATTCAGTACATAATACAATATCTACATACAATACATGGAATGAAACATAATACAATACAATGATAAAATAGTACAGAAAATTATTGAGAATGCAGAATATATATAATAACAAAGATACATCAAATTTGTAAATATAGAAATGTCTTGTACACTTACATATATATATATATATATATATATATATATATATATATATATATATATACACGCACACACATTGTAAGTATGCAATGTATTCCTTTATATATTTATTTACATATCAAAAAATTCATCCACTTTGTAATACATATTCTCCAAGAGAAATTCCTTGACATGATTTCTAAATGTTTTTTCTTCATTTTCTCGAATACATTGGGTAATTTATTGTATAGTTTTAATCCTGTGTGTGTCAATAGTATTTTTTGTTAACTGTAATCTTATGGTATATAAATGAAAGTATTTTGCTGTTCTTACGTGCTGTTCATGGAAGTTATAATTTTGGTTAAATAAGTGTGCATGCTCATGTATGAATGAAACTCTTTCTAAAATATATAAGCAAGGCACTGGTAGTATATGAAGATGTTTAAAGTTTGGTTAACTAGGTGCTCAGGGATCTTCTTGCATTATTATTCTTACAATTCTTTTCTGGAGTTTGAAAATAGTTTCTACTTTTGATGATAGGCCCCAGAATGGTATCCCGTATGTTATTCTTGAATTAATTATTGCATGGTACAGAGTTTTCATCGTATCTTTTGTTAGAATATTCCTCAGGATTCGGAACATGTAACAATATGAACTCAACTTTTCAGATAATTTATATATATATATATTTATCCCATGATAGATTTGCTCAATCCATATACCTAAAAATTTACTCTCTGGAATTTCTTCTGTTTGTTTCCCATTGTAAAGAACAAGTTTGTAGTTTCTCTTCTGAAGTTCTATTATGATTAAAATTTACTTGGAAAGTTTTTGTTTCATTAATATAAAAGTTATTGTGATTCATCCAGTCGGCCATCCTTTTCATTGTTTCGTCGGTTGTAACCTGGAGGTTATGTATGTTGCAACCATGTAATAAAATATTTGTGTCATCTGCATACAGAACTGTATCTGTTGGTTTTAGATAGTCTGGTAGAGTATTGGTATAAATGAGGAAGAAAATTGGTCCCAATATTCATCCCTGGGCCACTCCCTGTGTAATGAGTTCTAATTTGGATTTTTCTGAACCTACCTATAAATATTGATATATTTTTTTCTAAATATCATTGGAACCATGAATTTGCGGTGCCTCTTATTCCCACGTTCAGTTTTTTTGGTATAATTTTATGATTAACCATAATCAAATGCCTTTGTTCGATCTAGGAAGGTACCGTAAACACATTCTTTTTCTTCCCTGGCTTTGTAAATTTTTGATAAAAATTAGTATAATGCATCATTAATTGTTTTGTTTTTCCTAAATCCGAATTGTGCATCTGTAAGTATGTTGGTTTTTTCAGTAACCCCTATTACTCTGTTGTACATACCACTGCATGTTCAAAGTGAAATTCTTCAATGAGCCCTCTAGTTTGTTCTAGTTTTGTAATATCAATATTGTTTTTTTTTTTGTTTTTTTAAGTATTGCCGCCCCACCATTTTTGTGCACTGGTCGACAGTATATATCTGCTACTTTGTAACGTGGTACTACAAAATGTTCTTTCTCACTTGGTTTCAACCAGTGCTCTGTTGCGCAAATAATGTGTACGTCAATTTCAAATGTACTAAGAATTACCTGCAAAACACGAGATTTATATCTAAGTGATTGAAAATTTTGGCTGAACAGATTTACGTCTTCAGTTTTATTTTTATCACTGTTTGGACATTTTACCATAAAGAATCACCGTTTAACCTGCTGGTAAAACGCTTCTTTCTCTCCGACAGTTTGGGTAATGTTTCTTTCTTGTTTTCCCGAGCAGTCGGAAAATACCGAATGTTGATTTTAAAAAAGTCGTTAATTCTCGACGTTTTCTGAATTGTATGTGTCTGGAATTTATTGGAAATTGTTAGTTTTTATTCCAGAAATGCAAAAACAATCAGTTAAGATGAAAATTATGTGTAGAATTCGAGACTTACAGAGCTTCGGGAAAATTCGAACATTTCCCGTCCTAAGAACACAAAGAACATCTTTAAAAACGTACTGTTACTACTACTTTGGTTAAAGAAAATTCCAGCAGTGTGTTACTGCCAAATGTAAATTTCTCCGTAGCATATTATTAAATATCATTTTCGTCAGTAATTTATTATTAGATATTATTTAAATATGATAATCTGATGACGTATCCCTGAAGATTTTGTATCGATTCGCATTCAGATTTCAAATTTAAAGAACGGATGAGGGGCCTCGCGATATGTTGCTACGCCACTGGCGTGTAGTATCCTTTTTTCCATTCAGTTGTGTTGGTTGCATACAACACGCAAAATTCTGTCGACAATTCATTCAGCCCAGCACTTGCTTTCATGAAGGTCATATGTGAAGTGAAGGCCACTTGGTTATCCAAAATGATTGTTGGCGTTTCAATATTGCTTTCCTCCCGGGTTTAATACCCGGTGGAAGCACATGGTACAGTGGTTCGGATCCCACTTTAAACTGTACGGCCAGTCCCGATTAGCCTGTCTGTGCATAAAATGGACTTAAAAAACAAATCAACCTCTCAAATATTACTTTCTAGAGCAAGTAATGAAACATTTGGCATTTTTAACCGCACCAATTAATGGAGACACTCAACGTTTTCCTCCCTCGAATTCCATCAAAGTCAATCAGTTACAATTGATAAACACTCATCCCCATCTTCGAAAATTAGCCAAAAGTGGCACAAAAGCGAAGTAAAATAAAGCCAATAAATCATTCTTAGTCGCTTTACTTTGCCAAGTTCCCTCTGGTTTTCTAAGACTCCGTTGGAAAGCTTCTAAAATGGTACAGTTGTGCTTCTGATTTTTCCACTATGCAGGCACCCTGACTCCTGAAACTGTGCACATCACCGGCGAATGGAATGTGTTGTTGGACAACGACAACTGACTGACTGATGAAAATCGAGCTAAAAAAACGTCTCATCAGTCGGAGCCATTCTGCCTCCTGGCGGCCAAATGCATAACTACAGAACACTGCCTATTATGAAAGATAACTTCTGAGTGTCTCCATGAATTGGTGTGGTTACAAATGTCAAATGTTTCATGACCTGCTCAGAAACGAAATATTGAAATACCAACAATAATTTTGAATAACCCTGTATAACATTCTCAAATAGGGACTATGACCTACTTCCGAGGTCGATATTCTGATCTAAAAATAGTACCAAAGTGTTTGTCTCGTCCATACCTTTATTTTTGATACATTACATGCCCATATTTTAAAAACTTTGTGATTTGGCCTTTTTTCGGTCACAATATGACCTTCAAGGTCAAACATTTTAATGGCGTCCACCCTAGTATTTCTGTCTGATCTATGACTCATTGATTTAGCATTCATGCATGTCATTATTCAAATTTCGAAATAGCAAAAACATAATGTCATTAAAGATGGTTTCAAGGGGAATAAACTTTTGTTCGAATTGAAGAGAGTCCACTTAATTCTTGTTTCGCCTAAAAGGGTGGACACCCATAAAAGTGTAGTCTTGTGTTGAATCGCCATTAGGCGAAACGGAGTGTAATCGTTATATGTTGTTTCATTCGCTTTCCATATTTAATCACAATATAGGTTTATTTGCCTTTCGTGGTATCGTGCGTCGTGACATTTACCAGTGATTGACACATGGTTTTTAATTTTTCTTGGTTAATGAGAAAACTGTTAAATACCATTCACAATCATGTCAATGTGCATGGAGAGACTGATAGACATTTTTAGGTTGTCTGTCTTGAGACACGAAGGGTCAGTATTACTTCTTCGATCTTTACGCAACTAAGGTCTCTCTAGACGAAATAATTTTTCTCATGTTTCTTAACATTTATTCCATGACCAAAATGCTACCATGGCATTTCTCAAGGATAGAGTCTATCCTATTTCCGGAACATTTTTCGTAGCATAACCGATCAGAAGTTTGTACAAAACGTTATGAGGTATGAAACAATGGCGCTGCTTAAATACATATTCTGTACATGTGTTTCACCTACGTCACAATGACAAATTGTTGCATTGTGGCTTCGAACAGCCATGATTGAGGCCAGTTCTTGTAACCATACAGAATTCAAGCGAGCGGGCAGGAGGTACTAACACAGATATTCGTGATTTAAAGCAAATGCGCAGTTTGTGCAGATGTAACGAACACTACGTCGTGGATATGTCCTTGCAAACGACAAATATAATTGGTTGCAAACATGTCTGCTGTACCCATCCTGACGTCACATGAAACCCACCTATAGTACACGTATGGAAGAATAAATTAGTTGTTTCAATTATAAACACTGGGTAGTCGCTCATCTCGTATGCCTTTCGTGCTGTACATATTATCTAACGTTCTCTGCACGCTTCGCATCGCAATCGTGTTGTCATGGCTGGTATGGAAGAAACGTTTGCATTACGCGATATTTTTAATTATTGCGAAATCATTGTGAATTCCAGGAACTATAACGAAGGTGAAACTGTGCTGAGAGCGAAGCATTTAATTATGATAAGCAAAAAAAAAATCACTTAAAAGGCAGACTACTCTAATGTATACGCCAGGCCCGTAGCTAGAGGGGGCAGGAGGAGCAACTGCCCCCTGTGAAAAATACAGAACACATTCCTACCTGGAATTCTCACTAATCTTTACAATTATATCCTGTATTACTCTAGCAACATAACAGATACATTTATTGATTTTGTGATTTATGAATGTGTGTAGGATTCCGTATAATGTCGTATCAGGATTGGGGGGGGGGGAATTCCCTTCCAGATTCAGACTTCGGGAAATGATTTCACAATTTTCAGTATCTAGAACAGTTGTAACATTTTAAGTAGTCTTGTATTAAAGGTGCCTAATGTGTTTGTGTGTTTATCTTGGATGAGTTTCTATGAAGTTTGAACTGTATAATTTTTTGTTTCCCAAGTCTACCTATTGGTAATAGCGATTCATGTGATAGAGAGAGGGAGTGGATATTTTATTTTTGTTACTTAGCGTTGCTTTTCTGCCACATCTAGCTAATCGTGACAATGAATGATGACGTGAAATTGATGAAGAGACACTCACAAACAGTGCCGCAACCACAGGGGGGTAGGGGCATTGTCCCCCCCCCCCAATCTTGGACAGAAGTCCAATCTAGGGGGTGCAAACCATGAAATAAAGAAACATGACTAGCAGAATCTAAGAATAGCAGGATAAATGGATACTGAAGATGGAATTACTAGTTTTCAAGTGTTTCTAGGATTTTTCTTCCAGACGCCCAAGGGCACTTGCAGGGGGCACAGAGGGGCAATTGCCTCCTCGTTTTCAAATTTTGTACAAATAAAAGTATATTTCGTAAACTTTTCTTGTCCGCTTCGCTCGCAAACACAATATCTGCTATTGTTATACTCCAAGTTCAGAGCCATAGCTAGGGGGCGGGGGTAGTCAGCCCTGGAAGCCAAAACGATTTAAATGAAAAATGTTAAAGAGAATACCATGACGCCCCGTGAAATTATTTGCGCCCTATTAAATTAATATTGTTTTTAGTTTCCAAATATTTGGATCTAAAGATTTTCCTGCTCGCTTCGATCCAAATATGATTCTTTTTTGTAATGCATTCTAAATTATCCGAGAGAGAAGTAAGGCCAGATATTTACTTCAGATTGTTGCTGCTTAAATGCATGAACAATTCTTTTGAGGAAAAGGAGCGCGCACATTTGAGAGACAATTTGGCGGATGAATTGATCATGTATTGTATTTAAATAATATATATATATATATATATATATATATATATATATATATATATTAAAGAAACTTTGAATACGTATATTATTTAGCGTTAACATGTTGCATATGTATTTTCTTATTTTACGTCGCTCCATTTTGCATATGTGTAAAATATATGTTGTACATGAAAGTTATACGTGTCATATGTGCAAAAAGAATAATGTTCGTCATGCATATTTCTGTCTTTCAAAAATACAGTTTGTGTGCTTGATTTCCATTATTAGCTAATATGAAATTGAACGTGTTGGAAAAATATTTCAAATCATTTGTTGAAACATAAATGCTTTAGGACAGACTTCTGCCCCCTTTTGCATGATTTACGACGATAATAACGTATTTTAATGCTACTATTATTACTACCACTACCACCACTATATTAATATTATTATTATTGGCACGTTTGTCCTGGTACTTGACCCTCCTCTCCAGATAAACATTTGTGGTTTCGCGTCTGCTCACAAAGAACACTCATGCGCAGGCTCGAACCTGGAACCTCTGGCTTCGTAGTGTTATGTAACCATCCCACCATGGAGGTCGGCTAGTGAAAGATGTAGCACAGCTTACTGGCTCAAATTAATATCAAACATGATGAAAATGTGATAGTGTTTCACATTCATTATTTCGGTTAGAAAGCGATAAAATTTGTAGTTTAATACAGGTTACACTAAACATCTTCTGGAGTGTAAATATCAATTTCAAATCTTGTGAATAATTTCTCTATGCAAACGCATCAAATATGATAAGCAACATGGGTGTGTTTATGATATCCATTTTATAAAGGAAAAGTTAAGTTTTAACCCTGACTGTTTGCATGATGTAGTTTCCATAGCATGTTATACAGGGTGTTTCCGGGCTGATGATACAAACTTTCAGGGATGATGGAGAAGGCCACATGTATCAATTTGAGATAAGGAACCCTGTTCCGGAAACGACTTACTCAAAAGTTATAAGCGAAAATCGGTGTACGAAGATGTAATGCTTTTATTACCTGCACAAGGTTCACAAGCTGCTACATTCACAACAGTTGTTCAAAGTGGCGTCCCCCAGCTTTGCTGCAGGCACGACATCGTCGCACAAAGTTCTGGCGTTCCCTTTGGAGTAGCCTGAAGAGGATCTCCTGGCAAGAATTCTCGCTGCCTGTGACATTGTTCGAACGACCTCGGGGTTGTTCCAAAGGGTACGCCAGAACTTTGTGCAACGATGTCATGCCTGCAACGAAACTTGGGGACGCCACTTTGAACAACTGTTGTGAATGTAGCAGCTTGTGAAACTTGTGCAGGTAATAAAAGTATTACATCTTCGTACACCGATTTCCGCTTATAGCTTTCTACTAAGTCGTTTCCGGACCAGGGTTTCTTATCTCAAATTGATACAGCTGCCCTTATCCATCTTCCCTGAAAGTTTGTATCGTCAGCCCGGAAACACCCTGTATATTGCTTTCAGAATTTTAAAACGGCAGTAAAAATAAATGACATTTGCAACTGCGAAGCTATCAATGGGATTGCATACATTAAGGACAGAAGATGCCATATTTCGATTGCTTGTAGATGATACACAGTGTCCTGTACACACTGTGAAAGTTGTCGGTGTTCATCAGGCAGCACCCTATGAATATAGGTCCAAGAAAATGACTAGTAGAAAAAATCTGCCTAATTATGTTAAACTTTATCTTTGTATTCTTTGGTAGCCCGAAAGGTTATTATCGAAATATTGTTATTTGATGTTGCTCGATTTTTTTTTGTTCGTTGTAGTTTCAAGATATCATCCCTTTCCTGTTACTTATCACTTTTGGACTGAATTGTTGTTTTAAGTCCACTTTATGCACATATAGGCTAATCAGGCCTGGACCTACAGTTTAAAGTGGGATCCGAACCACTATGTGCCTCCACCGCGTATCGAACCCGGGACCCCTTGATTACAAGGCGAAGACGCAACCACTGCGCCATCGGGGAGGCCTTATCTTTTTTGGAGGAGGGGGGCAAGTGCCCCTCTGTACCCTGCTATATCTGCCAATGCAACACAATATATTAAAAATTTGCCCCCTCTAGGATTGACTTCGCCCCCCCCCCCTACTAAGAATTCCTGGCTATGGGCCTGGTATACGCACTTGTTCTTCAAAGCAGTGCTGTTTCATCTGCCCCTCAGCTTGTAACTGGGACTCTCGGAAATGATTTGAAAATAAAGCTATTCACCTGTATTTGCAAAGCTTGTGCAGGAGAAAAATGTAAACATACCGTTGTAGTTCTCCCCCCCCCAAAGAGCCAGGCTGGTTTAATAATAAAAACACAGGATAATAATAATAGAAGTCACAATTTCATCTTAATCGACTTGCACCTGTTCCAAATTTCATAGATAGAGTAGTTTCGGAAAATCCGACCAGATGGCATATCGGATAATTTTAATCGCGAATCGCAATGCTTACCGAAAATGCTATGAAATTTTTGTAAGCATTTATGCTAGCAAATATGCTAAGGGAAATGCTTTCGTCTAAAGCGTGCCTTAGTCTCAATCTGTGACTGTGGCGTCTCTATTGGTGCCGAAGGTTACATCAATTCTGCGGGTGAACACAGAGTCATAGCTACGGGGTGGATGGAGGGGGCGGTCGTCCCTGGTGCAGAGCCGAGGTTTATCCAAAGTAGCTATTCCATCGGCATCTTGGGGTGTATGCGTAAATTCGAGCAAAAAGAAATAAGTTTGAAACGACATCCATGGCAGATGCAGCGATGACCAAGAAAAATAATAAAAATATTATTTATTTAAATTGTTAGGGAAGAGCCAAAAAAAAATGAGTCAGAATATTCCCAAATTTGTGCGAAATTAGAACGGCTAGAAATACGCAAGGGATTCGCAAAGTTTAGCGCATCGAAATGAGAGCTCAGACAGGGCCGTGTTTAGGATCTGTAGACCTCTAGGCTGAACCTGTGGTGCGGGCCCTACCGGGGGGAACTTTTTTTGAAAATAATGTTTTAATTGTAAAAATAACATATTGTAATTTTAAGTAAACATATTAGGCAAATGCAAGATAAAAAAATGAATGTAACAAACAAGCAAATTTTACTTATATTTAATTCAAATACAATAACTACTTTCCCAAACAATCAGACTTAAAATGAAAGTGTCAAATAATCTTAGTGGCTAATTGGTATGCGCCTACACTTCATAACTTAGTTGTCTTAGAATATCACTTTCAATGCTGAGCAAAGCCAAAACGTTGAGCCTGTCTTCTAACATGGAGGTTCGAAGCCTGTTTTTGATCAACTTCAATTTTAAAAATGACCTTTTTCCACTGCTGCTTGTGTCCATAAGTGACAGGTACATTCTTAGAGCGACCTCGATATTAGGAAAACAATCTTTGACGTTTTTTTCTAGGAGTCTTCTATACATCCACCTCTCCTGACTAATGACTTTTTCATTTTGCTCATCACCTTTTTGAAACTCGTGGTAAAAAGCCCTGAACTGAATCAGTTCATTTCGCAATTGATCGTCTAAATTATTGTTATATGTTTCTACTAAGTTTTGGGCTGCTGCAATTATCTCTTCATTAGTAGGTGTATCCAACTTGTTGAGAAACCCAAAACGGGTATCAACTAGTTTGTATGCTTCAAGCCTCTGCCGCAATGAAGATTCAAATTCATGTATGACAGGAAGGAAACTCTGGGTTCGAAATTTTTCTGATGGGGTCAGCTCAATTTGTGGTGCTTGGGCACGGTGAAGAGGTACCAAACGCACGTTTATTTTGCGCTTGCGCTGTGTTTCACTTTCACTCTCATACTCAGTGTAATCAGATAACTCAGCAGCTTTCACCTCATATTCTTCAAAGCTATCCCGTTTTGTTCCTACGAAGCTTGTTAGCAATGTCAGTCCTGAGACGTCCAATCTAGGGTTCTGCAGAGTTTCACTAGTTTTGTTGACTTGTCCCAAGATATCATCCCAAAATGCTGTGTACAGCCCCGTTTCCATCTTTGACATTTTGTTATGCAAACCTAGAGCAGTAACACGTGATTGTCCTGAATCTTCTTTGTCCTCGGAAATTTCAAAAAGTGCATTTCTTAATTTCTTTATAGCCTCGTAAGAGGGTTTTGTAGCATCTGCTCGGCATGACCAACGTGTTGTTGTTTTCCATTTTGGCACGAGAACTGGTTTAGACAATGCTTTTAAAGAAAGTTATCCATTTAGCTAAATTATTATTACTGCCGATGGGCAGTTTGGCCGTATTATCCACTGAGAAAGACCTCTCTTGGAGTAATAAGAGGAAATAAAGAAATGTACGAGTCGTAGATTTCACAAATTCGCCAAGAAAGAAGGGAGGCTCAAGTTTCTGTACGTAAGTACAAGTAAGACTTTAACTTAATTAGGCCTATTTTACATCGTAATTCATTAATGTCAAGTTTTATATTTAATTACAGATGGAATGTAAATTAATAAGATTTCATTATTCTCATCGTATGGGACAGCTTATTTTATTTCATTATCCCTTTGTCGTTTAAATGTCTATTGTATTGCAGTGAGATTTTAAATTTGAAAGGGCAATGATCTTGCCGTTTATCCTGCAGAATTTTTTCAACCCCCCTCCCTTCCCGGTTGAAATATCCATCCTGACATTCGGCAAATCTTGAGATGATGACGTAAAAATGTCACGCCTCGCCACTGAATTTGTTCAGTCCTGATTAGCCTATCATGAGCATAAAGTGGGCTTAAATCAAACTTTAAACAATATTCTCCAGCATGTTAAATTTGTTAATCTGACAGAACGTTTTAGTCTTCAAAAAATTAGACAGACTAATAATATATCGAAAAAACAAGCAGTTGGGAGGGGCGACCGCCATGGGCGGAGTTTGAGCTTTTGCTTTGGGGGGCCAGACTCTGGGAGAAGCATATGATGTACCTGAGGGTTGTTGAATATCTCCTAGTTTATAAGGGGTCCAGAGACCTTCTCCCGGAAATTAAAAACAACAACTTAAAAACGCTGAGTTCTAGGCGTTTTAGTATTGAAAATGTTAAATTTCCTCGCTTAAATAAACAAATATTAATTAGTGGATTGGTTGTCAGTTTTAAAGGAAGCAAAACAGTACGATTATTGCATTTTGCACTTCATTAATTTTTTTTTGGATACAATACTCGTATTACTTTAAAAAAGTTACGGTACAAAAGTAAGCTTAAGAAATTTTAGAAAAATGAAATTGAAAAGTTATTTTGATGCCTCAGCAGTAACTGTTGACTCAACACAGTCATTTTACGGTTTTCTTTCTTCAAACTGTACACGTCAATCAAATCGTCTAAGTCCCGCTATTGCAGCGCAATTACCCCACATGCCATCATGCCAAACGTCAAGATTTGCGATATGGCTTCATAACAAAAATGTAGTAACTGAACTTAATCGTGTGTTATTTTTTTAGTCTTTTTTAAGTTTAGGAAGCCTGCCCCCTCTGGCCCCTCCAGGACTCCGCCTATGCCTATCGCCCTCCCTGTGAATCCGCGCCTGATTCTCTCCTTCCTATTTTTCTTTCTTTCGTTCTCTTGTTCGTTCTTTGTTTCTTTCATTCTCTCCTTCCTTTGTTAATTTCTTTCATTCTCTTCTTCTTCCTTTGTTTCATTCTCTCCTTTCTTTGTTTATTTTTCATTCTCTCCTTCTTCCTTCGTTTCTTTCTCTCCTTTCTTTGTTTATTTTTTCATTCTCTCCATCTTCCTTGGTTTCTATGTCCTTTTCTCTCGATTTATGTCTCGTGATCTCTCTCTCCTTCTATCCTCCCCTGTTTATTTATTTTTCATCCGTTTTCTCTGTTTGTCTACTTTTCCGTTCTTCCTCATGCAGGTAGTTGTTGCGTCAGATCAGAGGTAGACTGAGATTACTTTCGTAACATCTCTGGCTGTTTTGCATTGGCAGCTTTGGAGCGAGTCATAAGTCCCGGAGCAGCCAATCAACAAACGAGCCGCTGGCGTCATCTCTACCCAGCACCTATCGCTAGTCCTGTTCCTCGCGCTCTGGACTGTTGGTAGGCTCACTAACTGGACTCGCGCAGCCAGCTGGAGTTGTTATGAAAATAATCTGACTATAACGCGTGACTACCGCCATTTTGCAGCCCCTGCTTTACCGTTCAGTAAATTAGTAATCTAGCAACACCGGTAAATAAAATATTTCAGAATTAAAGTAAAAACCTGAATAAAAGTGAAATGTTAATTTACAATTAAATGACATGAAGGCCAAGAGATAAATATCCAATTGTATTTTGGCTGTAAATTTACACTTGAACCCCTTTAAATACTTACACCCCCTCCCAGATGAAAAATACGGCACGGTCACCTCATTGTACTGATTTGTAGATTTTTATATGTGTTCGATTATTTTGTTTTAATTAATAAACTAAGGGCATACTTGGACATTAATAGGCTGTTCGGGGAAAAGCAGTGAAGTCAAAAGTACAAATTTACAGCAGGCAGTTATTTAAGTTTATTCTTTCAATAGCAAACATTACAATATACATGTTGGATCTTTACATGTGCCGAATATAAAATTATTCTTATAATATTTACTTTCATTGATTCAGTGTGACTTTAAAGCTACAGAAAATCGCAGTTTGTGACGTAAGTTCCTTTTTACGAACATCCTATACCCTGTCCCGTTTATTTCTGGAGCAAGGCCGCTCATAGCGGCAGAGAAGGGGTGAAATCGAGTGGGCACAGCGAAGCAGCACAAGCTTCTGCGAAGGCTGGTAACGACAGTTGCTTTCCCCCTCCACGCAATCCCAATCCCTCTCAAGTTTTCATTGGTGGGGTCGTCTCGCGTCACTACTTGCGCAGAGACTTGGTTTAGTCCGCCTGCTCCAGAGATACTTGAGACAGAGTATATAATTTATCTTTGAAAATGGCATATGTCCTACGACTACGCATTAAACATTTTAGATTAGAAAGGGGGGAGGGTTCGACACCCTATCTCCAACTACTGTAGTAGCCCTGCCCTTACTGAACATTCCCATTCTTTTGTCGCATTGTATCGGCCTTCACTAACGAATTTCAGACGTACACTACACGCCTTTCAAGAAAACATCTTACGCCACCGCTGACCGCTCTTTCCACAACAGAAATATCTTTCGAAAAGGTAATCCCCCCTCCCTCCTTTGCACGTCTTTTTATTTCTCTCCACTCCATTTTGCTACAACACACTTCTCGCAGGTGCTGCCAGCTTCCGGCAAACAGTTCAAATCTGAAACTGTCTCGCTGAGGAATTAGAGCTCTGTGTAAGACAACCCCAGCTTCTTTCACCTACGCAACGACAACAGAACAATGCATGTTTTTGCTGCAGGCACGCTTCAACTGCACAACATACGTGCAAGACTGGACAAAAGCTGCCATTATATAATGGCACCACAAAAGGGAAACAAAGCACTAAAGAGGTAGCAGCGGCAGCACCACCTTTCGGAATTGCCACGTATTAAGTTGTAGGCGGAAATGTCCAGCTTGTCGGTGTCTTTATTATACGTATCCGCGGGTGGTATTCGAAAACGCTGGGTTAACAGAACAAGACCAGAGATTAAATGCACTGTTGAGGGGCAACGAACCTCGTCGTCTTCTTTTATCAATGGAAAAAGTAGCCTGTGAAGAAATGGCGTCTGTGGACGAGCAGTTGCTACTTTATACATTGTTACTTTTCTTCAAATGAAATAGAGTGACCAGAATTCCAATTGAAAACTCGGACATGCCTTCACGTGGCCAATGCTAGCACGAGCTGTCTGAAATTTGAATCTAATTGAAAGCTCCGTTGCAGGGGTTTCTCCAGCGTTTCCACCTGGGGGAGGGGGAGGGTAAATGGCCTTAAATTGGGCCTTGGCCAAAATTTTCAGGGCGGTGTGACGGGTGGGTGGATAAATCGTGTCTCCGTTGGAATAATTGAAAAAATCAACTATAATCTAAATTTGTTTCACTTTTATATCAACAAACTTCTGGCATTTTGGCCCTCGTAACGTGCTAGTAAGCCAGAAGCCCCAGGTTCGAACTTTGGGTGAAGTATGTAGTATGCATCTTTTTGTTTGTTCTCTCATTCTCATCGTTGTTATTAACCCAAGAGATATAGAAAGAGAAAAACAGAAAAGGCTCTTCCCGATGGCGTAGTGGTAACGTCGTCGCCTTGTAATCAAGCGTTCCCGGGTTCAGTACCCGGTGGAGGCACAGCACAGTGGTTCGGGTCTCACTTAAAACTGTAGGTCCAGTCCCGATTAGCCTTTCTGTGCATAAAGTGGACTTAAAACAACAATCAATCAGAAAAACAGAAAAATTGAAAGCAAGAAACAAAGAGATAGAGAGAAAAAAGAGAAAGCAATAGATAAAATATAGGGGCGGGAAGAGGGAGAAGAAGAAGCAGAGAAAGAATTGAGAGGAACATAGGGCAAGGAAAGAGAGAGAGAGAGAGAAAATACTCTTATTAGTAGGGCCCCGGATAGTTATGCATTTTGCATATGCAATTGCATATTTGAATCATATACAGGGTGTTTCTAAAGGTCGTTTACAACGCTTTGGAGGTGATTCCTCACACGAAAACAAGCAAAAAGTCTAAGTTCCATTTTTAAGACTGAGGCTTCGTTTCCGAGATAGGAGCCTCGCAAAAGGTGACAAAGTGAACGTCACACCTAACTGGGACGAATACTATCACAGATAGAGAGGCGGTTCCAAGGGAATCATAAAGGAATCGTATGTGCTCAGTCCGGAAGTCACTATGAAAAGTTCACTGCACGCATGCGCAATGGAGTCCTCAAAGGAATTGGGGATTTCCAGCAACAACAATGCATGGAAAAGGTATGTAACGCAGCAAGAAGGACCGTGACAATGAGAAATATCAAGCTGCATTTAAAAGGGTTCCTTATCTTGTTGGGGTGGATATCTGAAATCAACACTGAAAATGTGAACCCTGCCCCGTATCGTCTTCTTTAACATCATTTACCTTGAAGGAACACTAGATAATGCAATTTAACTTTCGAATCAGAAGTCACATATTGCTGGAGGTTCTGCAGCACAACTACTCTTTTTGAGAGAAACGACAACAATGCAATAGACAGTCTATATACAGGGAGTCCATAAAGTCCTGCAAAAGACTAAAATTCTATAACTTGAAAACTATTGTGTACTTACAACAAGGTTCAAAGTTTATTTCCTGCTTGTTAGGTTCATCTCCAAACCTCCAATTGTGCACCATTCACGTCCAAACACTCTTGCAGTCTTTTTGTGAAACCGATAATTGCGTGCTGACGGTGCTCTTCTGGGATATTCAGAAACACATCTCTTATTTTTTCTTTTAGGTCATCCAGATTAGCTGGTTTCTGTGAATACACCTCGGTCTCTACATGTCCCCACAACCAATAATCGCAAGGTGACAAGTCTGGTGATCTTGCAGGCCAAGGTGTGGGCTCTCTTCGGCCAATCCATCTACCTTGAAATTGTTCGTTAAGAAACTGCCGAACTTCAAGGGCAAAATGCGGCGGCGCCTCATCTTGTTGCATGTGGACGTCATTGATGATGCCTAACCTATTAAGTTCTGCACAAGGAATGTCTGTAGCATGTTCAGATAGTTGTTGTCATTTACCGTGTCTTACTCGAAGAAAAATGGACCAATGATGTGGTCCATTGAAATCGCACACCACACATTCACTTTGGGACTACCCCGAGTTTGCACTTCAAACTCGTGTGGATTTTCAACCCCCCAAATTCGGCAATTGTGCCTGTTCACTTTTCCCGACACGTGAAATGTGGCCTCACCTGAGAACAGAATCCGAGACAGAAGGTCACCATCACCTTGAAAACGTGTAAGCATTAACCCACAAAACAACATTCTCATGTCACAGTCTTCGTCTTTCAGATCGTGTACAAATTTTAACTTGTAGGGCCGGGCCTTCACCTTCTTGCGTACGATCTTGTGTAATGTTGACTTCGGTATTCCCAGTTCCACTGATCTTCGTTTCAGCGATTTCATTGGACTCCGATGCACGCTGTCCTGCACTGACTGAATCACATCGTCACTCGATCCTGGCCTTCCACTGCGTGGCAAATCTGACACACTTCCCGTTGCCTTGAACTTTTCATACCATCTCTTGATACTTGAATTTGCTGGGGGTGGTTTCCCATATGTTGTCTGGAACTTTCTCTGCACTGAAACACAAGATTTTAACTCTGCAAATCACAGAACACACTGTGCCTTTTCCTGGATGGACGCCATCTTAAGTCACACGAAAATAATAGGTTCAAGGTTCAACATTTGAGATGTAATCAAGTGTAATCATGGTCTGTAAGGAATGTATTTCTTTCTTTCATTTATAAAACAGCAGTGTAAAGGAAACACGAGTGTGTGAAAGAATTCAGAACTGCAACTTTATGTTTATTACATGCTAAATTGTATAACCTGAAAGAAAAGAGTAAATATTTTAATATTAACTATTATTAATTTGAATATAGCGTGTCATTTCACTAGTCTTTAATCTCGTCGCTGCAGTAATCAGAGACAAAAAAGACACCACCCGTTCTGTTTCTTGAAAATTTCCTTTTCGAGCCCCCCCTCCCCCCCCGCATTATTTCAAAACCCATTTTTATCCCGTTTTCTTTAGATAAGGGAGCAGGTCATTGCGCTCTGATGCTTTACCACCGGCCAAAGAACGAACGATGCCCCCAGAGTTGTGTGCGGCCCTGTTTGCTCTAGATTTGGTTGCGTTATCATGTGTTACAGCTGCGCACTGCAAAGAGCCTGGAAAAACTTCACCTGACCTTCGACCCTACGGACAACGCCGAACCCTGATTTCATCACTAAATATTCCCGTGCATAGATAATGCATTCGTAAAACGCACTGTTGACGCTACGATATCTGTGCCCTCGGAAAAATAGGCGACCTACATGATTCCGAGTTATTTAAACATGCGACACTGATCAGAGGCCAATTATACCCTGTTCGGGAATCTCTGTAACGAGTGAACGAAAGTAGTGACTCCAATGAAGACGTGCGAGGGAAAGGGATTGCGTGGAGGGGGAAAGCAACTGCAGTTCCCAGCCTTTTCAGCAGGCGCTCTGTCTACTCGCTTTTCTGCCCAGGCCTGGATTACCTATATTCCTTTTCCGGAATGTCTGGAGTAGCGACGCGCAGAGGCGAAAGCTTGTGCGCGGGGCCAGACTATACCGCGTTTGTTACAACCTGCCCCGGTTCCCGCGCTAGCTGGTCGCTGGCTTTTCTCCGTGCTGGGGAAAGTCAAAGCCAGGCAGCCAATTAAAATACGCAACGTCTCAACAGTGTCTACGTAAGCGCCTCTCTTCTGGCTTCCATTCGCTCCTCGCTGCCCAGCAGACGATTTTTTCTTCGTTTCTCATTGGCACTGAAACTGCCGAGCGATCGCTAACGAGGGAAACGGAACAGGTTCTAACAAACGCGGTATAGGTGGGGAAGGGTGCAGACAGGGTGCGAAATCCCGGGGAGGACAGTGGGAAATTCCCCCCCACCAACGATCTTGTCCTAAAATTTCCCCCCACCAAACTTTTCCGGGGGGGAGAGAGTTTTTGTTCTAACAACAGAGGCAAACCTTGTTTAAGTCGAATATACTTTACTGCACAATATCGAAAACACATACAAAGAACGAACAACATCTCTAAGAACACTGAACCCAACAATCCCCAGCCCATAGAAATTAGTCGGACTTATTACTTCTTCATCATTTCTCATCGCTTTTCGTCAAAGTATATAAATATATTAATGAAACACGTAATAGCATTTAGATGTGAATTTTATACAGGAAACTATTATCTTCTTAATGTCTTAACTTTTGCCCCTCTCATTAGTCATGCAAATCACTGTTCATAGTATTAGTAGTATACAATCATACAAATACATACAAAAAGGATATATTAAAATCTTAAATTTGCAAACTAATTTTGAATGATGGAGAGTCCTTATAATATATATTATATATTTTATAATATAATTTTTTTAATTGAGTTGTTTGAGTTGGTGTTTTAAGTCCACTTTATGCACAGTATGGCTAATCGGGACTGGACCTACAGTTTAACGTGGGATCCGAACCACTTGTGCCTCCACCGGGTATCGAACCCGGGACCCCTTGATTACAAGGCAATGACGCAACCACTGCGCCATAGGGGAGGCCCTATATATTTTTTTTAATAATTGACATTTTATATATATATATATATATATATATATATATATATATATATATATATATAGTGTGTGTGCCTCTTTGTCTGTCCCCCCCTTACCCATCTGCAGTGATTTCACACCCTGCAGAATGCAGAATTCCCCTAGTAGGCTTGCGAGCTCTGTCATGTTTACTACAAAACTACTGGACCAGTCGAGTCGTCCCCTCTCGCGCGACCCCTCACCTCCGCGCGTTCATTGGACGAGGCACACACCCGGAACGTGCGCCCAGAACGCGTTCGCTTTTTTCTTACTCCAGACATTCCGGAAAAGGCATATAGTATAAAATGTCGTTGTCCTGAAACTATTGCTGAACGCTGTACATTAGTTGCATCTTTCGCCCATATAGCGCACATTCCGAACCGCCGTCTGTTACGAAATTATCTTTGGAAATCTCTAAAAAGAATACAGGAACTAAACGAATACATCCGGTGTGACACTAGAACACATTCAAGGGCGCAGCGTACTGGCTTCTGGCATAGAAATGTCATTCACGGCTTCTGTGTTTTGATAGTAACTTTTACTGCATATCGGACAACTGAATGATCTCCATAACTATATTCTTTTATTATTATTATTATTATATTTGTTATTGGGCCTATTATTCCTAATTTTGTTACTTCATTGTTGATATCTTCCTATGCAATTGGCTTTACTCTCTATCCATGATTTGTCAATTAAATAATTATACCTACTTAACCCTTTCATGCATGAATTTACTTGAAACTTGAATTTATATATGGAAAAAATATATGTGATAGAGTGTGTATACAAATGACTATTCAAAGTGTTAAATATATTTTTTTCACATATTGAATACAGAATACAGTTAAAATGTATTGCCACCTCATATGAGGTTTCCATGCAAAATGGGTTAAAACTTTAATGTATATATGGAAAAAATATATGTGATACAGTGTGTATACAAATGACTATTCAAAGTGATAAATTTATTTTTTTCACATATTGAATACAGAATACAGTCAAAATTTATTGTCACCTCATATGAGGTTTCCATGCAAAATGGGTTCAACATCAAAGTTTTACTCTTCACTTTGTATGATAATTCCCAAAGCACTCAGGACACAAATGAACATTACAACGTCCACAAAGATATCTTTTTTTTTCTCTTGCACACATTATATTTGCAAGCAAGTGCAAACTTTCCTTCTGTCTTCTCCATCATATCCTAGTGCTTCTGTAACATGCTGAGTGTTTCTCTTCTTTGTTGTTTCCTGTGGTGTACTGGGCCTGCATCTTTTTCTGTGCATGTTGTCTGCATCCCCAGCATAAATCAGTGATGATGCAATGAAGCTTTTGAATTCCAAGAGATCCATATTTCTTTGTTGATCAAATTTCCATAACAACCAAGCATTGACGACAGCCACATTTAGCATGTGATGAAAAATGCGCATGTACAATCTTTTATTCTTCAATGTGTGAGGATATACTGCAACAAGGAAGTCCATAAGGTATACTCCTCCCATATGCTTATTATATAGCTGTATTGCAAAAGGTCTTGGTATTTCAATGTTACTATTTGTTGCTTTGCTCCCACGTTTGGCAGAATCTTGTGGCTCTATGCCAGCAAATGAAGAAACAACACGAACCATATTTGTCATTCCACTTGGTTACTGTTATGGTTTCTCTAGATGTAGCTACACACATTGATCCCCTGCTCATTTTGTTGTTTTCCTTGTCTGACAAAATTTTGCTTCAGCTCCTTGAAGTCTGTTTGACCTGCATGTACCAATCACATATATGCCTTGCTTTTCTAACTCCAAGACTAATGGCACCGACGTAAAGAGATTGTCAAAATATACCTTGTGATTTCTCCCTATTAAGTCATGACAGACGAAGAACGACGTCCCCTGTAACGTCAAATTCACTAGAATTTTCTCTTCCTGCAACAGAACCTGGATAGACTTCAAAGCTATATACATATCCGGACCCTCCTGCTCTTGCCCACACTTTGAATCCCCACTTTCGAGGTTTTGATTTTATATATATTGCTTCAATGATGACCGTCCCTTGAATGGAATCATCATCTCATCTACGGAATGAGATTCTTCTGGAGTCCGAGCTTTGTGGAAAGTTTCGTGTAATTTGTCAGTTACAGGTTTGATTTTTGTAAGACGATCAGTATTGTCTCGGCATACTTCATTATTATCCGAAAAATGCAGAAATCTTCTTATTTCTTCGAATCTGTTGATTGACGTGTGATCAACTACCATAGATAAACGAAGTCCTGAGTCTGAAGACCAGTGCTGTCTAATTCTGGCGTATTTGATATAAGTCATAACAAAATTTATGCCAATAAATTGTTTCAGTTCACTCAAAGTTAGATTGAAATTTTGTTTTCCTTTCTGTGTGGCATATAAATTGCTCTGATACACAATGTCACGTAACAATTCATATGGAACTAAAGCAGTAAAGTAATCAAATGGAGTATCACCCTGAACACTAGTTGTTACTGGTGCGGTAAATGGGGGAGGGATGCTTGCTTGAGAATTCTCCTTCATACTATACCATACTGTATCATGTTTTGGAGGCTTCTTTTTAGACATTTTTCCCATTGCTAGCTTCTCTCTCATCATTTGACGGGGAATTGTTGATCATTTGTAATAATGCATTGGAGTTGCTTTCATCACTACTTGATACTTCAGATTCAGGATGAAAGGTCTTGTCAAGGTCACTGTCTTCAGTTTCGAACCCATCATCAGATCCTGAAGGATAGTCGAGTAGCATTTGGATGTCCTTCGAAGTTATCAGCTTTTTTGGCATTTTGAAAACTGAAATATACAAAGAAAAAGCAAATTAATACTGCAATTATCTAAAAACAAGGAAATACTGAAAACAAATTTATATCATTCTATAGATTGTCATGAAAAATGCAAAAAGTATCAAGAGAAAAATATTGTAACTATGTTTTATAACCTGTTCTAAACAAATAAGTTTTTTATTTATATATTTAGGTGCTAAGTTGTGTAAAACATTATATACAATGATAAGCTCTTTACTATGCAATCATATTCATACCACATCCCTATTTCGCCTTTCAAGTTGTGCTGTTGCTACCTAGAGAAAGTTACATTTTTTGGGGTAGGATTTGAAGAGAAATACAAAAATTCACTCTATTACTTCGTATTTTCTCCAATTTGTGGGAGGGGGTAATGACCCCCCCCCTACATCCAACCATGAGGCTACCATAACATAACGGGAAATCTAAAGTAATTCAATTTACAACTGAGCACACGAAGGTCATTTCATTTTCAAAGATGTTATTGTCACGCCAAAATAAATTTCACAGCATGTGCAAAACACACTTCGGAAAATTCCTTCCTATGCTCAGAAAAACCCCAGATGCATGGAAACCTCATATGAGGTTACAACATTTATTACAATAAAAAGTACTTTTTCTTGAATATGGGGAAAAAATAAGAATTGAATGCTAATCTAGGATTAATTCCACCCATAAAATAATTTTCTTACCTTTTGATCGTCCTTATATCACCTACAACCAGCTCCAGCAACTGCAACACATGACGCCTACGCATAAACAAGGACTCACTAGCTTGACCTTGGAGAACACTAGAAAGAAGCAGCACCAGCCATCTAGCGACGAACCATGAAAGGTTTAAAAAACCTCACTTGAGGCTTATATGCATCTATGGATGCAATAGTTACAAAAATACACTAACGGACATATTTTTAATAAATTATTTAAAATACAGCCTCATATGAGGTTGCTATGCATGAAAGGGTTAAATAAGAAAATATTTATCTAGGTGTGATCTCTATGGTGTAGTGGTTATCCTAGTGCGCTGTGACATCAGAAGCCCTCGATTCAAATGCTACGACACGGAATTGTACGTTTGTCTGACAGGTGAAAAAGTTCATGAGATATGAAAGGAGTGGTAAACCGGTACAACGATGAAAATTTGAAAACTAGATGCAGTGTCTGACTGCCATGTTGGGGATCCAGGTTCGATTCCCGAATGAATGTTTTTAAGGCAGGAACCTCTTGCCCCATGTCCGTGCTATGTAGTCGCCAGAGATTTTTATACGTACTGTGTGTCAGGTTGTTACATACAGTCGAATAGTAGAATTAATAATAATAATTAAATTTATTATTATTAGTTCAAAATACTAATATTTTATTTCCAAATTTGTTATTGGTAATCTTGAGAGATTCTTCTACTCTATCCACCACATGAATAATGATTATCCATTACAATTATTTTTCATGTATATTTTTTTATATTTCATACATTTAATGTGCTAAGATACAGAGTTATTCTATTTTGTTATTGTGTTTTACACATCAACGACAACATTTTTTTGTAGTTAAGGGAAAAATTTCAGTGGTTTCACAAAAAAATATGTTTTTAAAATTTTGATAGCTTGTGGAACCATTTACTCCTTGGTTAAGTGGTCGAATATACAGTATGCGCCAAAATATACAGTACTGAAATGATTCGAGATGCGCGAGTTTCAGTACTGTATATTTTGGCGCATACCGTAAAAGAGCCGGCCTCTGTGGCGGAGTGGTTAGCAAACCGTGCTACCACTCTAGAGGTCCTGGTTCGAATCCCTGCCTGGATGTGGGTGTTAATTGTATGTCTCCATATCACGAAACTGAAAATATATATATAATGAATACACTATTCCCTAAACATCAAATTCCAAAGTATCCAGACGCTAACAGAGAAGACTTGTTCTGGATACCGAAATGAGTACATCAGTGCCGGATCTACAAATCTTGCCCCCCACCGCAAGATTACCAAAGGCCCCCCTCTACCTACCTACCTACCTTTACACACACACACACATATGTATGTATGTATGTATGTATATGTATGTATATATATATATATATATATATATATATATATATATATATTTACTTATGAATATATGTGTACAAATACATATATATCATTTATGTGTGTGTGTACTTCTTGATCTCATTTTGACCAAGTGCAAGTCACATATAAAGGGCCTAAAGGTTGCTTCGAAAGTCCCTTAACACCAGTAGCGTAGCGTTATAGTACGCCCGGCGTTCCCAGATTTAAAATTTCAAAACATACATAAATGCTGTAAATATAAAGTAAAACGTGGCTAATTTCATATATGTTTCACCTTCATGGCATTATAAAAGCTTTTTTTCGCGATCCGCTTGCAACGCTCCACTAACAACACTCGTTCTAGCATTTTTTCAATGCCTTTTCTAGCCGGACGCCGGTCAGGTTCGGTGTAAAGCACTCTATATTCCTTGCTGCCTTTCTGGATGGAAAGCTTGGATCTCTACAGCACGCGCGTAAATGCTCTCTCGTACGCCAGCGTACACGTACAGCGTACGGAGCAGAGGTCTACCGTGATTGGTTCATGTGACCCTTCCTGCCTTCTGAAGCAGACGACAGCGGTAGAATTCCTACCCAGTTCTTCGCCCTCATGCCACTAGTGCTATGTGATGTTTAGAGGCACATATTTTTGGTAAATAAAAAGGCAAAATTTCGGTACAAAAACTGAGTCAATTTCGGGTTCAAAAGCGGTAAATAAAATAAAATATCGGTGTTATAGCGGTGAAAAAATGGATGAAAAGTGGTATATAAAAAGACATATTGGTTTTAAAATTGTGAAAATAATCCTAAATTTGATTTAAAAACTACACTTATTCCACAGAATTAACATTTCACTTCTAATAGCACATTTATGTAATCATCAGAGTATTAAGTTTATTTCTGTGTAAAGGAGTCCACTTTTGCTTCTCCCAATATTAACAGCAGAATTAATCAATTTTCCGGGAATTGCATAACTCTCAGGATAATTCAGACCTCGGAAGGTGTCACGGCGGTGAATAAACCCTGAATTTCGTGTTTAAGAGTTAATTTCGCTTTTTGCAGTTCATTTCGCATTATTTCGTGACAAAATATGGTCACAAAATGCACCTCACACCTTTCAAAAACATGAAAAATTAACACTACAATGTGTTTTTTCAAATTTCGTTTTTTCGTCAAAAACGAAATATGCATGCCCCTAGTGATGTTACATTACGCAATATTGTGTCAATGGAAATGTTTAGCATTCATTTGAAAACCCTTAACATCGACTAGTCTGTGGACAAAATTATTTTAAAATGTTTATCAACATTCTCAAGATGCAATAAACAATGGTCTGAATTACTAGTCGGCACTGTTACGTCAGTGGAGTGTACGATAGTTGGATCATCCGCCCACTTCCGTGTCAGAGTGTTTTGCACAGCGCGCCAAGACGACAGAAGCCCCTGGTTCGAATCCCGCGTGAGCACGGGTGTTCTTTGTGAGTGTCCCTTCTTCAATATCATCACTCATATTCGTATTCGCGATTAACCAAAAGTGGTAGAAAAGCGAAGTAAAATAAACCAAATCAATCAGTAGTTGAATCATCCACAACAATGACGTCTACTGTTGTGCAGAGGCGCTTATGATACAGGTAGGTTTTCTAATGACTTGCGTCATGCAGAAAAGTAAAAAAAAGGTATAAAACACCAGAGTTCAAAACATTTGTGGCATGCTACGCCACTGCTTAGCACCCCTATAAAAAGTAAAGGAGTTAGGCTGGGTACAATTGGTCATGATATACAGGGTGTTTCTAAAGGTCGTTTATACAACGCTTGGAGGTGATTCCTCACACGAAAACAAGCAAAAAGTCTAAGTTCCATTTTTACGACTGAGGCTTCGTTTCCGAGATAGGAGCCTCGCAAAAGGTGACAAAGTGAACGTCACACCTAACTGGACGAATACTATCACAGATAGAGAGGCGGTTCCAAGGGAATCATAAAGGAATCGTATGTGCTCAGTCCGGAAGTCACTATGAAAAGTTCACTGCACGCATGCGCAATGGAGTCCTCAAAGGAATTGGGGATTTCCAGCAACAACAATGCATGGAAAAGGTATGTAACGCAGCAAGAAGGACCGTGACAATGAGAAATGCGTTCAAGACAACACATCCCGACCTCAAACATCAAAACATGACCACCGAACACAAAATCCGAAAAGTTGAGCACGGTTGCATACCCCAGTTACACGCGAGGAATGAACGAATCATGTCATGTGGCATACGAGAGACAGGAGGAGGGAAAGAAAAACACAATATCAGATGATTGCGACAACGTGTATTTTTACACGCGACAACTGCGTAATATCCCCCCCCCCCCACACACACACAACAAACAACAAATGCTACAATATCTTACGCACAGACAGTCCGTGTCACTGTACACCAACTGAAGATGTCACTTTCACCACACAAAGGGGGTGGGGAGCAATACCAAAAGTGTTCGCACGCGATCATTGTGACGTAAAAGAGACCAGTTTTGGAAGCGCTGCACAGGCAAGTCTGGCTCTCGTAGTCTACGTTTGACCTTCATGACTGCTGTTCCCGCGAGAGGAGCTCGAAGGGTTGGTTCTCTCCGGCAGTCGTCCCAATCGTGTTGCAGGTGCTGGGATATGATCAGCAGTTCGCTCTAGGTTGTCATACGCATTGAAGAGTACTAGTATGTTGCATTGAAAGAAGTTGACGTGGTGGAGTGGGCAAGTCAAGTATCGCAACAATTGGTCTGTGGTGTTCGTACAGTGATACGGCCAATTTGTGCAGTGTGCCAGTGTTAAACAAAAACAATACTTTGCAGTTCCAGCTCCCTATTACACAGATGGCTGCGTATACGACCCAGCAGCTAGCAGACATGCATCTCATGTATGGGGAGGCACGTGGTAATAGCCGTGAGGCAAGGCGTCTTTATGGAGAACGCTTTCCACATAGACGTTTACCGTCTCACACCTTCTTTCAGGTAGTGGACAGTCGACTGCGTGAAACAGGGTCAGTGTTACCACCGCGACAAGAAGTTGGAAGACCCCGAAGTGTACGCACACATCAGTTTGCAGAAGATGTGTTAACAGCGGTCGCAGAACATCCTGGCACCAGTACGCGAGTGCTCGCTCGGGCACGAAACACGTCTCATGTGAATGTTTGGCGAGTGTTGTCAGATGAAGGAATGCACCCTTTTAAACTGCAGAAAGTACAAGAACTGTTACCTCGTGACTTTCGCCCTCGTATGGAGTTTTGCCAATGGTTGTTGCATCAGCTGGACACAAACCCTCACTTCGGGGCAAACGTATTGTGGACAGATGAAGCCATTTTCACCAGGATGGATGTCTTCAATAGTAGAAACAGTCATGTATGGGACTTTGACAACCCACATGCACTTTTTGTGGCCCATCACCAGCACAGGTTTTCAGTGAATGTGTGGTGCGGGATAGTACATGATCATTTAATTGGACCATACATTCTCCCTGTTCGCCTGAATGGTCGCACGTATCATGCATTTCTTAGTGAGGTTCTGCCTGAACTGTTGGAGACCGTACCTTTGGCACTGCGGCAAGAAATGTGGTACCAACACGATGGTGCACCAGCTCATTTCGATCGTAATGTACGACATTTCCTGCATGACGTGTTTCGCAATAGGTTCATTGGTAGGGATGAGCCTGTGCCTTGGCCACCGAGGTCGCCAGATCTCAAAACTCTCGATTTTTTCTTCTGGGGAGAAATGAAAACCCTCGTATACGACACACCTGTCACATCAGCTGAGGACCTCGTTGCTCGCATCAACGTCGCCGCCGCGACGGTAGCAGATACACCTGGCTTGTTTGCTCGTACTCGACAATCCTTGATTCGTCGCTGTCATCTCTGCGTAGAAGTAAACGGCAGACATTTTGAAAACCGTCTGTGATTATTGCCCTCGGCAAAATACCAGTGAGAACACTTTTGGTATTGCTCCCCACCCCCTTTGTGTGGTGAAAGTGACATCTTCAGTTGGTGTACAGTGACACGGACTGTCTGTGCGTAAGATATTGTAGCATTTGTTGTTTGTTGTGTGTGTGTGGGGGGGGGGGATATTACGCAGTTGTCGCGTGTAAAAATACACGTTGTCGCAATCATCTGATATTGTGTTTTTCTTTCCCTCCTCCTGTCTCTCGTATGCCACATGACATGATTCGTTCATTCCTCGCGTGTAACTGGGGTATGCAACCGTGCTCAACTTTTCGGATTTTGTGTTCGGTGGTCATGTTTTGATGTTTGAGGTCGGGATGTGTTGTCTTGAACGCATTTCTCATTGTCACGGTCCTTCTTGCTGCGTTACATACCTTTTCCATGCATTGTTGTTGCTGGAAATCCCCAATTCCTTTGAGGACTCCATTGCGCATGCGTGCAGTGAACTTTTCATAGTGACTTCCGGACTGAGCACATACGATTCCTTTATGATTCCCTTGGAACCGCCTCTCTATCTGTGATAGTATTCGTCCCAGTTAGGTGTGACGTTCACTTTGTCACCTTTTGCGAGGCTCCTATCTCGGAAACGAAGCCTCAGTCGTAAAAATGGAACTTAGACTTTTTGCTTGTTTTCGTGTGAGGAATCACCTCCCAAGCGTTGTAAACGACCTTTAGAAACACCCTGTATATATAGGTTAGGCTTAGGGGGAACACATTTGTGTGTTTCAAGCGGACGATATTGGTGACGGCCATATTGAATTCAACTCAAAATTTTTAAATGGGAAGGGGTGATGTGATGTATATATGTATATGACACTGTTTCCTCACACATTTGTTATAATCATGCAATCGTAACTTTTACCTGATTAAAAATAGGTTGAGGAAACCTTCACCACTGCATTTCTCGTGAAATTCTATTCTGATTTGATTCTAGTCTGACTACCGCGCGGGAAACCCGGGGTGGGTGATCTAAGGTCGGAATTTGTACGGCTCTGTCCCGCATAAAGCGGCTGTAGGGCCCACCCAGATTCAAATCAAGTGGTACCCGGGAGGTGGGGGTAAAGGCAGTCGCAGCATGGTGCTTATCACATCACCTCCAAGATGGCTGATATCGAAAATATGTGGGGCCCACATACCCTAAATGTGCCTTCATGTTACGTGCTATATGCACAGGAAACTTTAGCTTTACCTTGTATTGGTTTCTGTACCCCGTGAGTAACTACTACGCTTATTTCTTACATACGCATATACGAATCCTCTACTATGCCAATGGCTGAGGGTCCCCCTAAAGGCTTACTTGCCTCCGACCCCCCACTGCGGGGTTTTGCTGCTTGTATAACCGCGTTTGTTACAACCTGTCCCGGTTCCCGCGCTAGCTGGTCGCTGGCTTTTCTCTGTGCTGGGGAAAGTCAAAGCCAGGCAGCCAATTAAAATACGCAACGTCGCAACAGCGTCTACGTAAGCGCCTCTCTTGTGACTCCTATTCGCTCCTCGCTGCCCAGCAGACGATTTTTTCCTCGTTTCTCATTGGCACCGAAACGGTCGAGCGATCGCTAGCGCGGGAAACGGGACAGGTTCTAACAAACGCGGTATAGATCCGGCACTGATTTACATTAATACATGTTGTTGGGGATTTCGTTGATTCGCACATGAAAACACAACGAATGAAAGCACACGCTGATTTTTTAGGATACTTATATTCTACCTGTTGTGAACTACACTGAAAACAGATGCTAAAGAATTCATTAGTCGGCGATTGTCATTTGTTTCGCGCCATGTTCTCCTTCCACACTCACGGTTCTCTCTGCTTGGCTCCTACGCAAACAGTTGATTCTTATAACCACAATCGCCATCTCTTGATAACAAAAATAATTAAACACATATCGAAACCAAATAATGAAAACAAGAATAAATTACTTTCCTATACACATATTTAACTATTATAACATAAAATATATCATAATTAAATTGTGTGTGTAACATTGTTTTTCTCTTCTCTTCTTTTGTAATATATATGTAATTGTATATTATAAATAAAGAATTTAAAGAAGAGGAAAGCAGGGGAACCGATAAATTCAGAGCAACTGACGTCCTGGTTTATTTAAATGCCCTAGGACATAAGCACATACCTTCAAATGTATGCGGGGGTAGGCGGCCCTGCTTCGTAGGTCCCCCGCCCTTTTTAGTTGTATCCCTTCATCAATTTCATCATATCATCAGTCATCCTCAACTTCGCGATTAGCCAAAAGTGGCAGAAAAGCGAAGTAAAATAAAGAAATCAATCAATCAATCGAATATAAAAGAATGTAGTTCTCACTTGTCCGTCAGGTTGGATCGTGCATTTTTTTAAAAAATTTAGTTGCTAATTAACTGAACTTTATTTCTGTCGTCGATTAAATAATAATTATTATTTGGCATTTTTCTAAATGGAGAATCACCGGACCTATTTTCTGGTTCGCCCCTTCCCCTCGCGACAGCCATCATCGGTACATAAGCAACTTTTGGGTTGGGGCTTTCATCAATGTGCACCTGGTAGAGGAGGGAGGGGTCAAGGTGGTCTGAGACACGTGCTGGTTCCATGGGTTAGGAATGATACCCAGACAGTGTTGCCGCATGAAGAGAAATTTCCCTTTTTGCAGGGAAACTCTCACCGAATTTTAAGAGCCAAAAAATATCAACATTTCAGGGAAATTTGAAGACATCGTACTGAATAAAGCCCATTATATTAGGTTCTATTCCCATATTCACAATTTTGTTGCTGTCACTTTTTATTTTCACTAATTTGAGTTTAAGCAGTTTAAATAGTATTAATTAAAATATTCAAATTAATTAATATTATATTTTTATTACATGAATAGGTAAAAGGACGGTATAGGATTAGTGATATAACAGTACGTATTCATTATCTAACTTACGTGCAGTTAAGGTCGGAAAAATTTGTACAAAAAAACTGGCCTGGCAAGGAAATTAATGTCAATAGATATAGAATTGAATATTTATTAAATATAAAAAAAACTTTGTTAGATCCAGTTGACAAAAAGGAAAGTTTCTGGTGATATTTTATGAATGTTAGGTTTTAAGTAGTTAATAAATCTTGCATAAATCTACTTTGCCACTGTCATTCAAAGTAGTATGATTACAATATAAATTATATAATCCTTGTCTTCCAATAAGTTTGGCGGAAATAAATAGCCCTCGATTAAAGAATAAGTATATTTCCATTATGTAATTTTAGATATTTTATTATTTCATTATTTAATATTTATAATTAGTAAGTCTTTCGGGGGCTTCTGAACTCCTCCCTAAATACATCCTTGGTTGAAGCCTATACGTATATATAAATATCTATTTTTTTACGTCGCTTTTCCATATCTTCGGTTAATGGCGTTATAGAATGGGTGATGGACAAACAGAACATCTGGGCTGATTATGAAAGAATTTGTTTAACATTTTTCGTAAATACTAACTTGGAGCAACGAAATTACTAGTTATTTATATTATTATTTATTTATTTATTATCAGCACACATAATATAAACTATTAATGTTATTATACCTATGATTTTTTTAAGAGGAAAATGTGTCGTAAAATGGAAAATTTCCCCTTGCAGAGGGAAATTTGTTCCATCAAATTGTGGCAACACTGTCCAGAACAGAACGAGACTATACCCTTATTAGAGACTTGTCGAGACGTGACCGAGACTGGGTTTCGTTCGAGCATTCGGTACAATTTCGTTCCGAAATTACAATTACAGTATACGAAAAGTTACATTACTATGCGGCTTCTTTAGATAACAAAGCGGATATCTACCTTGTTATTTAGAGATAGGAATTTTTCCTTACTTGCCCCTCATAAAGTGGCTCTGGGGTTCACCCAGTCTTAAATCAATGGGTACCTTGGGTAACCCGGCTGGATCGTGGTGCTGATCACATCACCTCCAAAATGGATAGATCGAGAATATGTGAGACCCTATCCCCACATCCCCTAAATGTGCCTTCATGGCACGGTGATATATGCACGAGGAACTTTACCTATGTATTTTGTTTGTCATAATTGTAGTCAGTCCATTAGCAAATGACTGTATTGCATGAATAGAATAAATTCCTTTTTTCGAGAGATAGTAACATTGAGAAGAATCGTCAAACACAGAAAACAAACTTCACAAAGAAGAATTGTTTACTAATCTCTATGAGCTAGGTATGCTCTTTTTTTCTATATACGAGGGTTGCTGGAAAAGTTCCTGCAAACTACCATCAACAGTAGCGCTAGTGTTCCGCTATTATAAAAATCGGAAGAATAGACCTTTTTTATGTTTAAATTATCTTTGATTGTTTGTTTGAGCCTATTTTTTTATATTTCACAGCAGTTTGAAGAAGTAGTTTTGTGTGAGAAATGGAAATTTCTCGTGAACACTTTCAGGCAATGATTTTTTATGGTCAAATTTAGTTTAACACCGAAACAATGCATTGAGCGACTTCATTTGGCTTTTGTGGATGAAGCACCATCCAATAGGACTGTGTACAATTTGTTTTCCGAATTCCAGCGTGGTCGAACATTTCTCAGTGATAAATTTCGTGAAGGTCGTCCATCCACGTCTGTTGTTGCCAGTAATGTTGATGCTGTGCGTGAAATGATTGAGAGAGATCGGCCTGTGACATACCGTGAGATTCAGACATCCTTGAACATTTACATGAAAGCAATACATATGATTTTGCATGGTCGTACAGAAACTTTCAAGCCGTTGGATCCCACACAACTTGACCGAAGCTCAAAAACAGGCTTGTGTAAATTGGTGAAAAGAAATGCTCAAAACATTCAACCGAGGCAAGTCAAATTTGGTGTACTACATCGTTACAGGGGACGAAACTTGGATCTATTCATACGAACCCGAAACTAAACAGCAATCCACTGTTTGGGTGTTTAAAGTGAGCCGAAACCAACAAAAGTTGTTCGTTCAAGGAGTGCTGCCAAGCAAATGATTGCTTGTCTCTTCGGTTATACCGGATATGTGGCAACAATAGCTTTATAAGATCGAAGGACTGTAAATGCTGAGTGGTATACAACAATTTGTTTGACAGAGGTCATCAATGAATTGCGTAAAGCAAACCCAAATCGTCACATTATTCTTCACCACGACAACGCCAGTTCCCACTCAGCACACCAAACTGTTGATTTCTTGTCCAGTAAAAATGACGAATTAATGACTCATTGTCCGTACTCACCTGATTTATCACCCAATGACTTCTTTTTATTACCACACATGAAAACTAAGATGCGTGGTGAGCGATTTGTGTCGCTTGAAGCTTCTGTTGACACATTCCGAACAGCGGTTTCTGTGGTATGAGCTTCAGAGTGGAAAAAATGCTTTCAAAATTGGTTTGAACGTATGCAAAAGTGTATCGATCTTAAGGGTGAATACTTTGAAAAACAATAAAGCCATTCCCAGAATTTCACATCTTTTTTTTCATATTGATTGCAGAAACTTTTCCAGCAGCCCTCGTATTTCAAGCAGTGTTGGCAAAATTCGTGCCTTTTATTAAGAAAATAAACGAAACAGTTTTTTTTATTTAAACATGTTTTAAATGTTTTAGACAGCGTTTTAAACAAAAACTGAAAAAACATGTTTTAAGCAAATAAAACGTTTAAAACATAATGCCAAGACGACTAATTTTCTAAAAATAATGATTAATAAGGAATGTTAATCATCCAAGGATGGACTGTATTCCTACTATGAAGTTGATTGATTGATTGATTTAGTTTATTTTACTTCGCGTTTTGTGCCTCTTGGCTAATTTGCGAAGATGAGAATGAGTGATGAAAGGATGAAATTGATGAATGGACATTCACAAACAACCAAGCCCGACCAGGATTCGAACCCGGGACCCTTGGCGTCGCAGCGCGATGTGCTAACCGCTCGGCCACAGGGTCGGGCCCTACTATGAAGTAAACGCTTGACTATCTTCTTAAAAAAATACACATTTATGTTAGTCTTAAAGCTCGCATGTAGGTTGTTCAAGAAGCTTCAACTAATCCACAGTTGCCAGGCCCCACTGAGTCCACGTGGTAGCTACTCTGTTTCTTTTTTAAAATACATTTTATCGTGAATGCAAGTAAATATTGACATTAACAACAATGTGCACATTTTTCAGTGTACTAAGTGAGGAACAAAACTGTTTCATTCATGCAGTACTCAATTTTAAAAATATTTTAAACACCTGTAAAAAAACAAAGCCAGGTGTTTTAAACGTGACCCACGGGTATTCATCACGATATGTTTCGTTCTTAATTCAATAAAAATGTTCAGCCACTGAATAGATTTCTATGCACAATAAACAGAATAACACACATTGAATGAAAAGGCATAGTTACAAAACACGCAAATAACAACAAACATCAAGTATCAAAATGTGTTTTAAACAAGTCTGAGAAAAACATGTTTAAAACATTTCGTTTTAAACGTTTTAAACATTTTTGGGGAAAAAGCCATGTGTTTTAAACGTTTAAAACAAGTTGTTTAAAACACTTGTTTTAAACATGCCAACTCTGATTTCAAGGCGAGATTGAAATAGACGTTCAGAAATCGAGGTGAGACCAAGTGTCGCCAGAAAGTTGGAACGGTCAAGCCGTTGAAAATAACAATACTACTAGGACTCCCAACTTTCGGCATTGAATTTACGAGAGATTTAGTCCCGACAAATTGTGCGCAATTTTAGCGGTGCGGCATCACCCCAGCACATGTTTATGGAATGGATAATATGGAGGTTATTCCTGGATTAACAAAAAAATAATCGATCAGACAGTTCGATTTTATCGAAGGCGAAAAACTAACTTCTGCTTTGACCAAGTTTCCCATATAAACAAATGGAATACAGATTGCCTTCGAGTTTATTTTGTTACATAAGATCGGTCAACATTTGGCTCCTTTAAAGATTGTGCCTGCCATCAACTTCCTGCCAATGCAGAGAAGCTAATCAAACATTTAATCATTTATTTTTTGAATGTCCCTTAAGACAACAATACCGAGACTCTCTATATAAAAACTTACAACATGCACAGGTACCATTTCCGATTTACACTAATATCTGAACCTCGCACTGCAGTTATTTGGAGTCTTTATAGTTTCGCTACAAAACATAGGCTTACTATTTAAACAACCATGATGATTCACACTACAATTTAAATTAATAACCTCACAAAACTGTTATACCATAAGAACAGGAAGACATTAGTGTTTCGAAGAAAGTGAATGATATTCCACAACAGTTTGGAACAATACATAGTACCTGAACTCAACAAATTTGGCTAGAAACTGCAAACGCGGTGTGAGCCATAAAAAAATCGGATACAAACTGGATCACTTGGAATTTTTAAGTAATATGGAGAAACAAGGGTACCTCGAAGAAATCGGCAAGTTCCCGGAGCTTTTGAATGAAGATTTATGGAACAATGGTAATGTTTTCCGAGACAATGTTGATCTTCCACCAGTGGTTTCGTGAGGAACTTAACTCTATGTTAGGAACATGCAATCAAGTTCTCAGAGACAAATTCCGAAATCAGTTAATCATAATAATAAGAACAGGGTACCAAGAACTGTGCAAATTTGCTCAGTTTGTGGATATTGAACATGGTGAAATTGATGGTATGAACGTCTGATTACTTGTGATGTGAAAAGGTCATTTTCGCAATGCAAGACATTGTTTAGAGATAATCGGCATGCATTTTCAATGAACAATTTGGAAATGTGCCTTAGGGTTCATTGTAATAAACAAAATGCAACGAACATATAACGTCATGCTTCCACTTGAGTATCTACGGTATTTAATTGAATGAAAAAAAATTGAATTTTAGCCGCATATTTCCGCTGTTTTAAGAACAAAAAAAAAGTATTTTTCAGTTTTTTAGCACCTAAAAATCCGGTTCTTAATTATGAAAGTACAGTGGTCTTCAAAAATACTAGTCATAATAATATATCCAAAGGTCTAGCAGTTGGGAGTATCGCCCCATTCGTGGATCAGCGCCTGAATACAAAAAACTGCATACGTGTAGCAAGTGTATCTTTTATTTTTGCACACAGATGCTTCCTTAATTATGGAACTTATACGAGCGTAATGCGCATATGCCTCGGACGCCCACCACAGCGTGGCAGGGGGCGCAGGTGTGCCCCTCGGCAGCCACCTCCAGATGAAGGTCGCCCGATCAGCAGCGACCGCTGGGCTTCGAGTTCTGCTTGTTTTTCTGAAAAGAAACCTGAGGTATTTTGGTCATCGGTTTTGTCACCGCTGACTGGCCATTTTTTTCTCTCCTTCCGTTCTATTGAGTGCCTTGGCTACTTTACGAGGACTTCGGGAAACTCGCCTCCATTCTGCACAAACACACTCGCGCTGTCCACCTCATATGGCCGTGTTTTTCAAAGGAATCTCCATCTTTTGGCTAGTTTTTGTCCACCTTTTTCTACTCCTGAATCGGACCTTTTTTGAAGTCTCCTCAAAATTGATAGGCCCCGGGCTTTTGTATAGAGTCGGATTTTACCATTGACAAGATGCGAGTGTTTTGTCGCCGTACCCCCAAAAGCCGCCGCATGCCCCCTCCCCTTCCCCCTCTCGGAGGCAGCAGTTGGACTTCCGTTTCTTCTCTCGCCCCCCTCCACGAAAACTCTTACAAAGCATGCCCGTGCACAAAGGAGAGATTTTTAATGGCCTGTTTTGCTCGTCTCTTTTTCCACACGTAACCTATAAGTTTGGTTAGCGCTGCGGCTCCTGGTCGGAGTCCAACACACGCATAAGAGCTCTCACACACGCACGCACGTACCCCCCTCCCTCCCGACCCTCCGAGAACGGACCAAACTGTCAAAAACCGTGAATGGAGTCCTCGAAAAAGGTACGGATTACCTCCCCTCGATTCAGAAAACATTGTGCTCCCGTTTTATGCGACGAGACGGATCGCTAAAATTATCCCGAATTCTCTGCGTATCTTTTATCCTTCCTCGTGCATCTTTTGCCTGAAATTTTCCAACAGTTGCTTTGCAACTTTTTTTCTCCTCCCTGTCCAAGATAGCTGGACATCGTTCTTCTCCCCCTGTGATATCACAAGGGGAGGGGAAATGGTTGTGCAGCAGAAATCATGCTGACGCGGTTGCCATCTTTACGAGAAGTTACTAAATTGGTGGACTTTTAATTCTGTTTGAAGCCAGTTTTTTTTGTTGTTTTTTTTGTAAGTAACGTGTTACGTGTTACTTATTAGAACGAGTAACAGGAACTATTTTGCTTTTGTCAAGTGACAAGGAACGAAATGAGTATTTCCTTTTACTGTTACTTTGAGTTTTTTTACTGAAGTGAATTTTATCGATTGAATTGTTGGTTTAAGTCTACTTTATGCACAGAAAAGCTAATCAAAGTTTAAATGGGATCCGAACCACGGGTATCGAACCCGGGACCCCTTATGATTACAAGGCGACGACGCTACCATTACTCCATCGGGGAGGCCGAATGGAATTTGAAGAAAACGCAGCAAGTAATTACTGTAGTTACTTTTTGAATCAAGTAAATATAGCTTATTTTTTGAAATAACTAAGTTACGTAGATACTTTTATGGGAGTCGTGAAGTGGAGAAGTTAATCAACCCAGTAGCAGGTAGCATCATTTTCTTCAATTTCTTTGCAAAACGCTTCTTTGATAGTCGACAAGAGAAATAATTCCTGTTATTAGTATTTAAACAGAATAACCAAAGGAAAAACACAGTGCAAAGTCCAGGGAGCAGGTCAGAACTTGTTTTCGTAATTGTTCCATGGGTTTTCAAAATTCCAAGTATGAGATTTTATGTGAGAGGTTAATATTTGGTATACTAACTAATTTTGGCCTTCTAATCATGAATCTGTTGTTAAAATGCGGGGCTCACGTGTAGAAATTTTACATTATGCACGGGTAGCCCCACGAACCATGCGCGGGTAGCCCCACAAACCATTCACGGATAGCCCCACAACCATTCACGCATAGCCTCTAGAACCATTTCCGGTAAGGTTAGGTTAGGCAAGCTTAGTTAAAATTTTGTTCGTAAAACAATGCGATACAGCTCTAAAAAAAATCCACTTACATCGGTTTTTTCCCCATTTTCACACGTGAGCCCCGCATTTTAACAACTGATCCGTGATTAGAAGGCCAAAATTAGTTAGTATACCGAATATTAACGAAATTGGAGATATTCTCTATATTGTAAATTCGCTCCAAATTTTCCCTGACTTGCCAAAGGTTTTCCTCAAGGATGTGCGCAACCAAAATATACTAACTAGGGCCTATATGTATTATAGGTTTATAGCCTATATACTAGTGCAGAACAGATTCCCATACCGGTGACGATACTCATATTATTTATTCATATTAGTGTGTAAATATTACATTCCAATTAAAATTTATCAGTTTCGCTTAAAAATATTCAATTATTACCTTAATGTAATTGCTACAGTTCTTCACACAAAACCTGTTCAAAATAAAAATAAACTTCGAATTTTGCATAATTTCCAGGATTATTAGTCTCCGCGAAAGATTATTTCGGCTATACTGCACAAGCGACCCAGTTTTACCGTTTTGGCGTAAAAGAAAAATATGTTCACTCATAGCACTAAATTCGTGCTTCGAATTGGCACTGTGCATTTTTCACTAACGTTAGAAGTTCCTGTTCTGTGAAATAATATAAACTTCCTTACTTTACTTACCATAGCTGCTTTCCTGTATCGAAATCCATGTTGTAAACACACAGTATTGCCAGGTCGAACTTTGTTTTTTAACGTGGATATGTAAGCGAATTTCCACTAGGATTCAACTTTCTTTATTTCGTGTTTTCATCGGTATTTATGATTTTCATTTTATTTTTGTTAATTGAAGTTTCTATTTTTAATAACTCTTAATTATTTTCGTTAATTTAAATGGTTTTTCTTCAATTTCTTTGGGAAATATATGTTTTTCTTTATTTTATTTTTCAAGGTTATCCTAGCGTTGTGCGATAGGGTAGACCCTGACTTCACTTGTCTCGCTTGTCGCACAACGTGAGGACAACCTTGCGTTGTGACGTCACTCGAGGAATGCCTACGTTGTTAGGTTAGCTCAGTTATGTTTATTTCTCTTAGCATAAATACACTGTAAATGTATTATTTGTGCTAAGATAACTAAACCGAACAAGCCTAACATAACAAATTAGGCATTTAGCCTTACATTTGAACGTAAATTAGGCTCATTAATCATTATGTTTCATTTATAACGGAGGTTCCTCAAACTTAATACTACGTTTTTGTTCACTTCCATTTGTATCCTCACCATAAATCCTACATTTCTGAAATCCGTGATCATACCCTTTCCAACGATGTATTATACATATTTCTATTACGAACGGTCGATTCGACACACTTAGCATCATTTCATTATTATTATCGTTTCTACTATTTAGTTTTACATCGAAGGTCTGAGCTCCGAACCCCTACAAAATTTTCTGGGGACGCGAATGGTTACTGAACTTTCCTTTCCAAGTGACACATGTCGCTTCGGTCTGAAAGTTCAGACGTTAAGAGATACCTATTTTCATTTTCGTAAAGGTGGTAAAATGCATACAACAGTGAGGTACCCCCCCCCCCCCCCGCCATCGACTCTATAGTTATTAGTCAAAATAATTGTTATCATAACATTAAAATATTATGTTTTTTTCTGTTTCGTAGATTGAAGGATTATGTCTAATTAGAGTTTTAAAAAAATAAGATATCCAATATATTGGATGGTAAAAGGAGAACTTTGAATTTAACTACGTAGAAGTTTATTTATAAGCAAGTAACAAACTTGTTTTGAAACCTATACTGGACTTTATTCAGAATTTTTGATCTGGAGGAGGTATAAGGTTATCTTTAGTGGTGTAAAGGTAAAACTAAATTGATCAGAAATTGAACTTTACTGGAAAATTTTGGGGTGTTAAGGAAGAGTTGGCGTAGTGTGTAAAATCCACTGTGCAGTACACACGTGTGTTCACTACAATGTAATTTATTGGTTAAATCAACTGGATGTAAGATATTCATAATATTTTTTTATAAAAAAGAAAATACCCTGTATCGAAGGGATAGCTGTGTGATTTACGAAGAGGGGAAAATCGTCCAGAGCTTTTGGAGTTAAAATAGAATAAATTTTAAATTAAGCATTTTAAAATGAACAATTGATTTCTTGACTTTTTAGCTGATTTTATGACGTTTTGATAACGATAACGCTAAAGGGGAGGGGGGAAGTACCCACCTGAAAAGCAGCTGCCCTCTCACACTATCGAGTTTTAGCGCGTTCAGGGTCCAATCGTTGCCAACACTGCATCAAGATCCCCCACCCAGACCCCCAATCCCCCCCCATCCCAGCGCCTTTTTTCGGCTACACACCCAGAACGCATGGCACGCATGCGCCTCACAAAGGAACCCAATGGAATGGCAGCCGCCGACCATAAAGCCCTCCCCCTATCGGGATCTTTTAATACTTTTTCAACCTTAAACTCACTCTAATTCACGGCCACGCTCCCGGCAGAAGCTCGTCTTTCCACGGGGAGTGATGGGAGAGATATCAGGTACAAACATAACGAAGCGGCGATAAATACATATGAGTGGCAGAGGGGTGACAAATGGCCTGGCGATCAAGATGAAAACCCGTGCCCCATGAATAATCTTCCAAAGGGAAGTGACTGGTCTTAGCTGCATGAATGTTGTATTAGCGTCTCGTGAAGGCTAAGATGTGGGTGGAGAAAAAACTCCAGCTGTTGCTCTGTTGGTTCTTTTAAAAAAGATAAAAATCCAGCATATTTCTGTATCATTACTCGGGCTCGCAAGATCTTCAAAACATTATTATATGCATTATTCCTGCTGAATTTCAGTTTCTTTTTACAAAAATAAATTGAAATTACCATTTTATTGGAACATTAAACTATAAATTGTACAAAAAAATATTAACATAATTTTCTAAAATCAATCAATTAATTTTCAAATGTTTAATTGAATAATACATTTTCTGATGTTTAGGAAGCCTCTCTGTTCTAGGTAGCATTATCTTTTAGTTGACTCAGTTGCACTTTTCACTAGACATGACTTTTTTCAGAAATGGCTTGTTTGTTTTAATAACATCATAAAATTCACAACATGAAAGTTCTGAATTAATTTTAACATTCAGCAGATGTTTAACAGTGGATACTGGAAGTCTACCGCTTTCTGCTGACCAAATATTCCCCATAATTGAAAATACTCTCTCAACTGGAGCAGATGTTCCAGGCAAAGACATGGCAAACTCAAACATTTTAGAAATATTGGTACATGAAATATCAGTCTTTTGAAACACCTTAAAAATTGGTCGTGAATATTCAATACCGGTAACTATTTTCATGTTCAGATTCTCAAAACCCCGGACATTTTGCAATCCCGGACATCAACCCGTACAGCACTAAAAAACCAAGACTGTCCGGGCTAATCCCAGACGTATGGTAAGCCTAATTCTTAGCCCTCTCCGAGAAGCACGGATGAACACGCAGAAAATATAAGGTGACCAAATTTTTAAAATAACGAAACGGGACATTTTTCATATTTTCCTGAAGAAAAAATGGGTCGGCAAAATGTACTCATTTTAATTTTTAAAGAAAATGTTAATAATACTTATGAGGCCTCCCCAATGGCTTAGTGGTAACGTCGTGGCCTTGCAATCAAGGGGTCCCGGGTTCGATAACCGGTAGAGGCACATGGCACAGTGGTTCAGATCTCACTTTAAACTGTAAGTCCAGTCCCGATTAGCTTTTCTGTGCATAAAGTGGACTTAAAGCAACAATTCAATTCAATCAATCAAAACTATTTAATGTTCGAGAAGTAAATAATTACCGTGTAAATTACTTACATAATATAGTGATATGCACTGCACTCCAACCAAGAAGTCCTTTACGAGAATTAGAAGTCATTCGTTGATATTTTGACCATGAATGGATCTTCTTCAAAACATCCTTCTTTCCAAATAACATTTTGTTAAAGTTTACACATGTGTGATTAAAGATCATCTTATTAATCAACATAGCTTTCAACGTTTGCACTGAAAGAGCGTTCTTGTCACCTGTCCACAAACCATGCAGTACGAGTTGCTTGAGTTGCTGTTTTAAGTCCACTTTATGCACAGTAAGGCTAATTGGGACTGGACCTACAGTTTAAAGTGGGATCCGAACCACTTGTGCCTCCACCGGGTATCGAACCCGGGACCTCTTGATTACAAGGCAATGACGCTACCACTGCGCCATGGGGGAGGCCCACCATGCAGTACGAAAACACTCGTTCAGTGGAGGCATTATACCGCGTTTGTTAGAACCTGTCCCTTTTCCCGCGTTAGCGATCGCTCGACAGTTTCGGTGCCAATGAGAAACGAGGGAAAAACCGTCTGCTGGACAGCGAGGAGCGAATGGAAGCCAGAAGAGAGACGCTTACGTAGACGCTGTTGCGACGTTGCGTATTTTAATTGGCTGCCTGGCTTTGACTTTCCCCAGCACGGAGAAAAGCCAGCGACCAGCTAGCGCGGGAACCGGGACAGGTTGTAACAAACGCGGTAGATCCAGGTAAACAGTGAAGAAAGTCCTTACAAAGATTGGAATATGGCACATTGTTAACATTGAAATGTGAAATAATTTCTACCCAACAATGGCATAGTTCATAGTAATGGTGAAATTGTATTGTTGCTGTATTTTTTTGTGCGGATAAGTCATCGTCACAAAAAAGGGACTTTTTGGCCTCCAGTTTATGACAATTGTATCATTTGATTAATTTTGTACTCGAGTGTATTGAGGTAGGAACGTCGTGTGACGTGGTGAACGACCTCAGAGCTCCTCATGCCTCGTGGCTCGAGCGAGGTGGAAAGGGGGCGGTGCTAGTAGTTGAAACGGCAGATCGCTTGACGTCGGACTGGGAATCGAGCAGTGCCTTGACGTTTGTACGGGGTGTAATACCTGTAATTACGTGTTCGTATTGAATAAAGAGTAAGTCAAGGAAACTGATTCTTATTACTTCCCGTCGTCATAAGTATGGCGCCCGAACAGGGACTCGATCGTCTACGTCGTTAGAATCTGGTTGTAGTTGTTAGATGGAAGAATTCAACTTTTTCGTCTGTGATGTTGGAACGTAAGTACTGAACTTTTTCTATGTGGAAAAGAAGAGTGACGAATAACTTTATCGTGCTGTGATTGTAGCACCGAAATTATAAAATAGTTGTACTGAATACTGCGACTAAAATTCTTAGCTAGCAGTAACGGAAATTGAAAATGGCTACAAAAAAGGAATTGGAGTTTCTCTTTAAACAATTTGAAGCTAGACTCGCGGAACAAGTTAGTAGTGTGAAAGCTGATATTAATAGTGTTGAAGCTAATGTCAAAGCTGATATTAACAGTGTTGAAAGTAACGTCAAAGCGGATATTAATAGCGTTGAGGCCAGTGTAAGTAATGTAGGCACCAGCATAGGTCTCTTAAGGCAAGACTTCGAATTATTGGAAGCACGAGTCGAAAAGAAAGTGTCTGATAATTTGGTCGAAACAAAGGAATGCGCCCATGAACTAAAGGAACAAGTGGTCAACTTGAGCACGAAATTGGAAGAGAAGATAAACGAGGTTTCTGTTACGTGTGTAAATCAACATAAAAAATTGAGAGAGGTTTTCGATTCTCATGTAAAACAGGTAGAAAATGAATGCGTAGAAATTAAGAAAACACTCGAAATAAATCAAAAGAAGTTTGAAAGTTTAGTCAACCTTGTACATGGAAATGAAAGTAGTATGAAGGAGTTGTTTAATAACATTAGTGGACATGAAGTTGCTATTGCTGAGTTGAATAGTAAATTTAACGAAATTAGTGTTAAGTCTGGACAAACTATTCAAGATCTAAACTTGAGCGTTCAAACCGTTCAACAGAAAATATCTAGTAATGACATTACTGTTAAGGGTTGCTTACAACAACTTACAGAGATTACTAACAAATATGAGGTTCTAGATGATAAGCTGGAGAATATTCGGTATCAAGTTAGAGATTTAACGAATGATTTTTCCATTTTAAGAGTAAGTGCTGAACCGGTAAAATCTTCTTTAGGATTAGAAACTAGAGTACAAGGCTTAGTTAGTCCTGATGTTCCTAGATTGTCTGAACAGCAAAGGGAAGCAAGGAAAGCTTCTTTACCCATTGAAAAAACTGAATATATCACGTTTAGAAAGCAAAGACCATTACGTAAAGGAGAATCTGATTCAGATGTAAAATCTTCTAACTCTGAAACTAAAGTTCAGTTAAGGGGGCTTAAACGTAAATCTGTAAGTAGCTATAAGACAGGTAGAGTTACAAAAAGCATGTCAAGAGATAAATTTCATGATAGTAGTTCGGAAAGTGGAACTGATCACAAAAGTAGTAGTTACAGAAGGAAGTTTGTACCTAGTACACTTAAGTACTCTGATCTAGATAGGTTACCTAAATTTACTGCAACTAGGATGGATTATTTGGCGTCACAATTTCTTCAAGAGGTTGAGGATCGCTTGGATATGTTAAATGTTCCCAAAAAAGATTACATGAAGTACGTACCAATGCTTTTGAAAGGTGTTGCTAAAAATTGGTTCTCTCAGGAGAAACTACACATTGTAGATTATAGTTCTTTTAAGGTTCTTTTCCTTAATGCCTTTGAAAGTGCATCGTGGAAGTCAACATGTCTTGCAAATGTCTTGTGCAAGAGATACAGCAAAGAAAGTAGACAAACTCTGTTAAATTATTTCTGGTCACAGATTAATTTACTAAATTCCATTCAGCCAGACATGCCAGAACAGCAAAAAACTATTTTAGTAGCCCAACAGTTACCAAATAGAGTTAGAGAAGCAATCTTAAATCAACCTAATATTAGTCTTGGTACCGCTGCGGAATTGGTTGCGCGTCATGAAGCTTTGTATGCAAGTGCTGAAGGTGAAAGTAGGAGAGATGGAAGGCCTGTTGGTATTAGACAAGTACAAGTTGTTAATGAAACTAAAAGAAATAATCAATCTAGAGTAAGCAATATGCAAAATTCTAATACAAGCCATGAGACTAATGTAAGGAATTCTGGTAATTTCAGAAGATATGCCACTGATAATAATAGTAGTAATGATAGTAGATCTGGTCAGAGATCTTGGAGAGTAAACCGTTTTCCATATTCTGGTAATAACTATAGAAACAGTAACTTTCGAGGTAGATACAATTATAGTAACCAAAATCGTATAAATGCTGATAATAGTAGACCTAGGTATAGAAATACTAGTACAAACACTGTGTCACACGATGATGTTCAAAACAATCCTCAAAGAAGTGAACCTAGATCTAGTACTAGGGAAGAAATAGAAAATGGTAATGGTGGGTCTTCACTTAGGGTGAATGCGCCCTGGTTTATGCCTGAACAACCTTTAAACTAGATAGTGAGTCTATTGTTATTGTGACACAGAATAGCATAGACGAAGATGAGAATATTGTGTCAGTAGCCAATCTTAATACTGAAGATTTAAGAAACAAACTTTGTAATGAAAATTCTAGTAAAGCAAACTGTGAATCATGCCTTAAAAATGTATGTAGGGTAGATATTAATTTTTATGAAGACTTGTTAGAAGACGAAGCGAAATATAGTTCTAATAATTTAATGTTACCTGTAAACCTCAGGAACAAAGTCAAGAATACAACGTCTATCTTTGCAAATATTAATGGGATAGAGAGTAAATGCTTAGTAGATAGTGGTAGTGACATTTGTTTGATGTCAGAGAACAAATGGAAACGTATTACTAGCGAAGTCACCAGACCTAAATTAGAGCCAATAGAAGATATTATTTTGGTTGACTATTCTGGAAAAAGAAAACAGAAAGTACTTGGAAAATTTTGTGTGGATATAGAAATTGAAGATATTATGTTTTTTGTTCAGTTTGTTGTCGTCAAAGATTTGACAGTAGACATTCTTTTAGGTTTAGATTTTTTGTATAATGTAGAGGCTCTTGTAAACTTCAAGGAAAATTCTTTATTGTTACACACCAAACAAGGTGAAAGGTTAGTTAAATTATTGCCTATATCTTGTCCAACTTTTGATGTGAGTGAAGAGGCAGAGAGTAGTTGTCTTAATGTAACACAAAAGTCAAAGGAGGAAATAACTGTTGCTAGTGTAGAAGATCTTAAATTAAAAGCTATGCAAGCTGAAATACTCGGTGAAGATGAAAAGAACCAACTGTTTGATTTGTTACTTGAATTTAGGATGCTGTTTGATGAAAAACCTGGTTTATGTACTAAATATGAACATCATATTGAATTAGATACAACAGAACCTTTAGTTTCTAAGCCATATCGAATACCTTATCATTACAGACAAAATGTTAGAGATCATATTCAAAAATTACTTGAGTGGGACATTATAGAACTTTCTGATTCACCTTATTTAAATCCACTAGTAATAGTTCCTAAGTCTGATAAAAGTGTAAGAGTATGTACTGACTTCAGGAATATTAATCAACACCAGAAAGTTAGTCAAATTAGACCAATTAATATTGAAGAGGCATTACAAGGATTTGTTGGTAGACCATATGTATCACTGATCGATATGTCCTCTGGATTTCCCCAGATTTTGTTGTCGGAGTCATCTAAAAAGTATACTGCATTTTTGTTTGAAGGTAGACAATACCAATACAAACGTTTAGTATTTGGTACATGTAATGGAGTACAAGCATTTACGATGGCAATGACCAAGGTATTAGGCGACATTCTGTCAGAGAATGTTATCATTTATGTTGATGATTTATGCATTAGAAGTGAATCTTTAGAAAGTCACATAGAACATTTAAGGAGTGTATTTTCTAAATTAAGAGAGTCTGGTATGACTGTACGTCTCAAAAAGACATTCCTCTGTAAAGAAAAGTTATTGTACTTGGGTCACATTATTGACAAAACAGGTATAAGAGTAAATCCAGAAAGAGTAGAGGCTATTCTCAACCTTCCTACTCCGAAGGATGTAAAGACACTTCAAAAAATAATAGGTTGTTTCTCTTGGATGAGAAGATTCATTCCAAACTTTGCTACCATATGTGCACCTTTATATGAATTGTTAAGGAAAGGTAAGAAATGGATATGGACTAAGAAGGAACAAGAGAGTTTTGATTTGCTCAAGCAAGAAATTTCTAATGATGCTAAACTATTTCATCCTGATCTTAATCAAAGGTTTTATGTCCAGGGAGATGCTTCCTTACTTGGCATCGGAGGATATTTGTATCAAATAATTGATGGCGAGAAAAGAATAATAAATTATGTAAGTCGTACACTGAAAGGTTATGAGAAACAATACACCATAACCGAGCTAGAATGTTTAAGTCTTTTATTTTGTATTGAGAAATGTAATCAATATCTTTTGGGTAAAGAATTTACTTTAGTTTGTGATCATAAGTGTCTCACTTGGCTGAACCATTCGAAGAATTGGAACCCTCGCTTATTGCGTTGGTCCCTTCAACTTCAAAAATACCAGTTCATTGTAGAATACTGCAAAGGATCTGACAATGGCCTAGCGGACTTATTGTCCAGACAATTTTCAGAATCAGAGCCGATCTTGATGCACATAAACAATAACGTAATGTTTAAAAATGAAGTATTGGATATACCTATAGAGTTGTTAGTCCAAGAACAGTACAATGATAAGTTATTTCAACCTATTATTGATTATTTGAACAATTGTGAAAGTGTAAGTGTAAGTTTACCTCAAAGGTGTAGAAATTGGAAAAAGTTTTATAAAGTATGCAATGGAATTTTGATGATAAGAGATTTTCACTTTGAGAACATCTGGAAAATATGTATACCTCAATCTTTAGTTTCTGTAATACTGAGGAATTATCATGACAATATGGGCCACTTTGGTTGTGAAAAAGTACTCAGAAGAGTTAGGAAATTGTACTTTTGGCCTGGTATGAGAAAAGGTATTCTGAGTTATATCAAAGATTGTGAACTATGTATGAGAACGAAGCCGAGTAGACATCCGCCCAAGGGCATATTCCAACAACATTGTAACCAAGGTGAAACTATTTTGTTTTTGGATATACAAGGACCATTAATTAAAGGTTCGCAAGGAGAAAGGTTTCTTCTAACCTTACAAGATGCTAACACTAAATATCTGTTTGCTTATCCAATGAGGTCAAGTACAGCCAACAGTATTGTAAAAGCCTTGCTAGAAGGATATGTCAGGCATTTTGGCATTCCACACAGGTTGGTTAGTGATAACGCCACGGTGTTTCATTCTAACAAATATGTGGACACTTTAACAAGCTTAGGTATAAAATTGGCGTATACCCCAATATATCACCCTAGTTCTAATTTAGTTGAGAGAATTCATTCCGAACTCAACCGGCTTATGCGTGTTTTTTGTAAAAACAAACACAAAGAGTGGCCAAAATATATAGATGTAGTGGTAAGCTTATTAAATGATAGTGTACACACACAGCTAGGATTTGCACCCTCAGAGTTACAACTAAACAGAGATCTTAACTCATGTATTTTGAATCATTTTAATTTACCGCCTAATGAAATTTCTCTGTGGAAAGACAAACTATACATGGCTTTTGTAAAAGGTTTGCAAGCAAGGAAGAAAAAAAATGACAAGTACAACTTACAACAAGAAAATAGACCTGAAGTTAAAATAAAAGACCTGGTATTTGTAAAAACACATTATCTTAGCAGTCTCCTAGAAAATCGCACTAAAAAGTACTGTGAGGTCTATGAAGGTCCGTATATGGTAATTGACAAACAAGCAACTAATGTATACATTGTAATAGATTTGAAAACTGGCAATATCAGTGGTAACCATCACAGTGATAATCTAAAAATCTGGAATTGTACCATTGAAAAGAGAAGTTGTTATTTAAGCCAATTGGAAAAACTAAATCCAAAATTGTACAAACATTTGTTTTGGGTAGATCAAAGAAAGATTTAGATTTTGTTTCAAATTATTTATATTTATTTGTTATTTTTATATTTTCTTTAACATAAATGTTGTTGTATTGATTATACCCAGTGTATTTGACCATGATGTATACCAGTTTAACTGTAACTACACAAAGTATGAGTGTAGATAACATAACGATGTGTAAATTATAAATGGGTATTTTATTTTGTAAAAATTTCACTTGAAGGAAATTTTTCTCCCAAGAGAGGGGAGTTATGACAGTTGTATCATTTGATTAATTTTGTACTCGAGTGTATTGAGGTAGGAACGTCGTGTGACGTGGTGAACGACCTCAGAGCTCCTCATGCCTCGTGGCTCGAGCGAGGTGGAAAGGGGGCGGTGCTAGTAGTTGAAACGGCAGATCGCTTGACGTCGGACTGGGAATCGAGCAGTGCCTTGACGTTTGTACGGGGTGTAATACCTGTAATTACGTGTTCGTATTGAATAAAGAGTAAGTCAAGGAAACTGATTCTTATTACTTCCCGTCGTCATAAGTTTTATATTTTAAAAATCGGGACAGAGACTCAAAGTTACAAGTAGGAACTTTTCAGATAATACGGGACGTCTGGTAAGAAAATGCAGAAAGAGAATGCATCAACTTTTGTTCATGTACTTTAATTGCCTCAATTTATATAACCATGTGTTGGTCCTTGGTGGAATGCATTTTTGTACTTCAATCAAAATTTAATGCATTTTCTTTCACATGTGCGTTTGATTGCATCATCAGTTCATTTAACTGGTTTACTTTTCATGTATCTTATTAATACTTATTAATGTTATTCTTGTTAATTCGTTGTTAAATACCTGAAAAAGAAATTAGTTCTCCGGGAAAGCAAGTGAAAAATGCTAACATTGAATATATTATTCAATAAATAGCATTATTCTATGCGTTCCAAAAGAATATCATTATTATAAAGATCTGGAAGGACTGTACTTATAATTTAAGTATTCTAAATTACTTAGCTTTGTTTGGAAGTGAGTTTATAAAATATTTGACACATTGGATTGACTGAAGTAATTATATAAATAATATTTACAAAAACCTGATGCATTTTAATGCATATTCAATATTTAATGCATTTGGGCGTTTGTATGAAGTTGTAGCTTTCATGTACTTCTTTCGCGTTATTTAATGCGTTGACTTTTTTTCTCTATGCATGCACTGCAACAATATCATGAAGGCTTCGTGTGTTTGCCGACAAAGCACAGGATGTTATGTCCTCTGGTAAATACTTTCGTCGCCTGGTGACGACAATCGGTTCTAACTATGCTCATCGTAAGAATAGTTAGTCCCTTTGCTTTTGGTTAGAACCAGGAAGTTGGTTTCATTATTTTGGTTTTTAAAATATTTTTTTTAGGTTATTGGTAGGGACCTTGATTTCTCGCAAACGCCATAACATGGAAAAATGCTAATTATTGCAAAAAAAAAAAGTGTTTATGTATGTGACATGGCCGTATTTAGAGGGGGGGTTTCTAGGGTTCAAACCCCCCCGAAACTTCTGACATGTTGGATTAATGGAAGTTCAGAAACCAAAATCTGTAACAAATTTTCAATTTTTTTTTTCGAAGCATCACAAAAATACAGGAGACAATGTTGAAACGATCGAGCTAGAATTCTCATACATTTGGAATTCTGAAACTTGAGTGAAACATCGTAACCCACCCGCGACCCCTCCATTATCACTTCTGCTGTCCTCTTTCCAGTGTTGCTCCTGCGTCACAAGGAATATAGACTGAAAATTTCCTTATGATTGTCCCAAATTTCCCTTTCCAGCTTTTAAATTCCCCGTCCGATAAAGTCGAAAATCCCCCTTGATAGGAGTTCAAACCTAGGATCTCCAGTTTTGTAGCGCATTACGTTCGCGATTGAGGTTACAATTCATGCACCAGGCTAAATTTTTAAAAAGAATAACTGGTTCACACTTTTCAAAATTCCAAAAATTTAATTTTAAAGTCAAACAACATCTAAATTTAAATCTAAAATTTCCATCTAACTTTTAAAGCTTTTCTCTTGAAGGTATCTAAAGTTTAATAATATTTGTGCATTTCAGTACACACTGTATGAAACATAAAAAAAACCAAAAAGAAACTTGTGCTGGATATTCACTCGTCTGCTGGATTGAGTAAGCCCCCTCAAGGATATAACAATAATATAATAATAATAATAATTAGTATTATTATTATGGAATAAAATTGTTTTATTATTATGAAATTTGAATTATTATTGTACAATTATTGTTATTATTTCTATTATTCAAATTTCTGGCGACGCCCATGGGAACAATTATGAATGAACCCCCCCCCCCGAATTTTTTTCCTGCCTACGGCCATGGTATGTGACATGATCTAAACACGTTTTTCATACATTCAAAATCGAGAAATAACGCTTGCGGCCTTTCTCGCGATTTTCAACAAATGTTGTCCCTTCAATAACGAAAAAATGCCGCGAAAATTCAACATTCACATTTGCAAGAGTCTGAATTCATCTTCGTTAACATCCGGAAATGTTAGCAAGGGACGCTCTGGTGACGTGCTATCCCTCAGGCAAGTTTTCAAGGACAAAGGTAAAAGGTCGACTTCGAGTTCCTTTGTTTAGCATCGAGCTCATTTCCTTCTGGATTTTACGTCAGTGTTGCTTGAAAAACGCACTAGCAAAATTAAGGGATGCAAGAGATATGCAAGTAGCAGTTAGGGATGGACGATATTGGAAATTTGATATCGCGATATATCGTCAAGAAAACATCACCACAGACGATACGAATATATTTTCCGTATCGTGATATCGGCTATATATTGCCTCCACGACATATATCGCCAAAATATCGTGACGATATATCATCTAGTTGATATCCCCTGGTCGATATTTTTTCAAAATCTCGATATATCGTCTAGACGATATATCGCCCAACACTATAGTAGTAGTATATTAAAAAAAAATGCTTACGCGGTAACATAGGCAGACAACCCGTGTATCAAATGGAAAATACATGACAAGTAAATCAATGTTATGTGTAAAAGTTGCATAAAAAATAGCCATTTATTGAAATGTTTATTTTTTAAGTAAACTTCTGTTAGCACGACAGCCTATACAAATTATCCCATTCGAAAATTCAGGGGCCGGCAATTGTAACCCCCCCCCCCTTTTCCCACCCTAACTCAGCCATTACAAAATAAAATGAACTAGTCCACCGTTCGTGAAACTGTACTTTCAGAGAATATTCCTGAAAATTTCTCTCTTGCATTGCTCTGAAGCGCCAGTAATTTTTTTTCTTGGATGAATATTATTTGGTGATAGAGAAAGTTTCGTAGGCTACCACAATGTTTTTATTTTGAATATTTTTTTTTATTTTTATTTATTTTGTTTATTACATTCACAGTCTTCAAGTAACTTAGTGCGGACCTTTGTGGTTAGCACATCGCGCTACGACGGCAGGGGACCTGGGTTGGAATCCCGGCCTGCGCGTGGGTGTTCTTTGTTGTTTCATCATATCATCACTCATACTTATCCTCGCGATTAGTCAAAAGTGGAAGAAAAGCGACGCTAAATAACACAAATCAAATCCATTTAGTGTCCCTAGAGATCTACTTTTAATTTCCTCACAAACTGATTGTAAAGTGGGAAACAAAACATTCACAGTAGGCCATTAGGTTGTGCTTGGGTGAATCATGGGTTTGAATTATTTTGTTCAAACTCTCCAATGTTTTTATCTTGTTTCTCAGAAATATTCATCCACAGAATGATAAATGTTTCTTTTCTTTAGATCGATTATATCATACGTTTATAAAATATGAGATGTCGAGTGTAGCTACAATGCGATACATCCGTGGCGTAGTCGTTATCACAGCACGCTGCGATGCCAGATGTCCCGGGATCGAATCCCCACTTGGGCATTTTTGTGAGTATCCCCGTCATCAATTCCATCACTTATCCTTATCGTCGCGATTAGCCAAAAGTACCAAAAAAGCGACGCTAAATAAAGAAAATCAAATACTAGCCTATACATTTTCCGTATTTTTAAAGTGAATTTGTTGTACGCAAGATCCTGCATTCGATTGATTGATTGAATTGGTGTTTTAAGTCCACTTTATGCACAGTAAGGCTAATCAGTAGAGGCACTTATTTTTGGTAAATAAAAAAGCAAAATTTCGGTACAAAAACTGAGTCATTTTCGGGTTCAAAAGCGGTAAATAAAATAAAATATCGGTGTTATAGCGGTGAAAAATTGGATGAAAAGTGGTATATAAAAAGACATTTTGGTTTTAAAATTGTGAATATAATCCTAAATTTGATTTAAAAACTACACTTATTCCACAGAATTAACATTTCACTTCTAATAGCACATTTATGTAGTTATCAGAATATTAAGTTTATTTCTGTGTAAAGGAGTCCATTTTTGCTTTTCCAATATTAACAGCAGAATTAATCAATTTTCCGTGAATTGCATAACTCTCAGGATAATACAGACCTCAGAAGGTGTCGCGTCGATGAATAAACCCTAAATTTCGTGTTTAAGAGTTAATTTCGTGTTTAAGAGTTAATTTCGCTTTTTGCAGTTCATTTCGCATTATTTCGTGACAAAACATGGTCACAAAATGCATCTCACACCTTTCAAAAACCTGTGGCCGAGTGGTTAGCACATCGCGCTGCGACGCCAAGGGTCCCGGGTTCGAATCCCGGTCGGGTATGGTTGTTTGTAAATGTCCATTTCATCATTTCATCACTCATCCCCATCTTCGCAAATTAGCCAAGAGGCACAAAACGCGAAGTAAAATAAACTAAGTCAATCAATCAATCAAAACCTTTCAAAAACATGAACAATTAACACTACAATGTGTTTTTTCAAATTTCGTTTTTTCGTCAAAAACGAAATATGCATGCCCCTACTAATCAAGAATGGACCTACAGTTTTAAGTGAGATCCGAACCACTATGTGCCTCCACCGCTTATCGAACCCGGGACCCCTTGATTACAAGGCGACGACGCTACCATTGCGCCATCGGAGAGGCCCTGACAGATGCTGCATTATAAACCGTTGTCATAGTTACACTCGTTTATTAATTTGCCTTTGACGTCTGCGTTTTCTAAAACTGTTGAAAAATCTCTTTCAGAACATTTGCCGCGAAAAACGTTGGGATCTTTACGACCACAAAACTCTCCTTGGTTCGACAGAAGATATATTACTTACAGCGTTTATGTCGCGAGGTTGCCTCAATGGAACAAATAGGTGGCTTTTGACCGGCTGATAGTGGTCACTTTACCGAATTTTTTTCCTTCTGACCCACATAGCAAGGCAGCAGTTTTGAACTGGACCTCTTTTCTGCCAATGTCCGGCGCGTTTGGTGCTGACAAAAGACGGTAACTGCCGCGTACCTTACAAAGACGTTTGATAGCCACGCACCAAGAAATGGTTTCTGTGAGGAAACACAAAAAAGCAAATCCCTAAATTCGGACCTGAAAAAGCATCTTTCCGGTCTTACGCTACATATGTCACTGTCAGAGAAATCAGGGACCTCCACGATAGCCTCAAAAGAAGTTCAAGGTTCTATTCACATGTGGAATTTCAAAGAAACGCCAGCTGGTAAAAGTTAAACATTTTTTTCCCTTCCACCTACAAAAAATGGACAAGAATGTGGAGGAGGTTTTTTATTATGTAGTTTCTCATTCTTGGAATATGGCGTTACTGAAATTCTTCGAAGTCAGACTGCGTTCAAATCGATACCGCCATTCAGTGGCGTGGATCAAGCAAAATGGCTGCCTAGAAGCTGGTCTTATTTTGTGATCAAGGTCGTATTTAGGGGGAGGGGTTCAGGGGTCCGGACCACCGACCCCGAAAGACTTACTAAGTACAAAACATAAATAATGAAATATTAAAATAACTAAAATTAAATAATGTAGTTGAGAGTTATTTATTTCCGTCGAAATTATTGGAAGGAAGGGATTAATTATATTGGGATGTTACAACTTTGAATGACAGTTCAAAGAAGATTCATGAGAGATTTATTATTATTACAATAATATGCATAAAATATTACCAGGAAATACTTACTTTACGTCAACCGGATCTAACATCCGTTTTTTAATATTCAATAAATATTCAATTCTTTATCAATTTGACATTAATTCCTTTGCCCGGGCAGTTTATTTATTTATTTATTTATTTACTCAGAGTTTCAGATACAGTTTCATTTGGCCATTTTACACTGAAACAACATAAAGTAGTAACACATAATAACAAAAGATAAAAACAATAACAAGATGGGATAGATTTACATGTTCTTGGTCAGTAATATATAAAAATTACGTTGTGGAAGTAAAATATCTACATTCAGGGGAAGTTTGTTGTAGATTTCTGGGAGCCTGTGAAACAAGGAGCGTTGTAGAAGGGATAGCCTAGTGGTTGGGTTGTGGAAGAGTTGCAGGTTGCGCGTTTGCTTTTTGGGTACCCTAAGTGTGAATTCACTGATTAGGAGATCTGTTCTGATTTTGCCATTTATTATCTTGTACAAAAATTTCATGTCAGCTAGATCACGACGAAATGATGGAGTGTGAATATTCAGAGCAGCCATGGTGTCTGATTTGGATACATGTCGGAAAGAAGGTATTCTATGGCGAACAATTGCAAGAAAGAAACTGAGAACAGAATCTATTCTGGTGAGATTAGTTTTTGAGGCCATTGCCCAAATTGAGGAACAGTATTCAAGGATGGGCGAGATGAAAGATTTAAAGAATAAAGCAAGAGATGATGGGTTAAGAATTTCGCTAAACCTGTATAGAAGACCGAGAAGGTGCATGGCTTTTTTAGTGGTAGCTATAATATGATAATTAAAAGTGAGTTTTTCATCCATGATAATACCTAGGTCCTTTTGGGTGGAAATGTTTTGGATTGGATTGTTGTCAATAGAATAAGTAGACAGCACTTTGTTCTTTTTTAGGGAATAAGTAAGGAAGGAGCATATTTTACATATTTTACAAATATTGTCGAACTTAACTGTACGTAAGCTAGAGTCGTTTTCACGTTCAGAAGAGACAACGGCGCTTATGGAGAAACCGCACAGTGTTGCCAATACAGCGCTAGCTCATGTCGCCGGGAAATGATGACCTTCCTTCACAATGAAGGTGTTACATATTTTGTATATATAATGATAATTATATGTAATTATTAGCATTAATATTATACTGTGAACGTTACAGTTACACTTTTTACTATGATCTATTGCGTTCACTACACACGCGAGTGTAATGCACGAATATGACACTTCAGAAATCACTTAAAAAAGTAAAAATCACTGAGAGCTCACACAACTGAAAACACTTTTTCGGGAGAGGGAAAAAGTCTAAACAGACCAAAGCAGATCTCTCACTCAAGTAAGGGGACCCTGGCACATGGGTTAGATTCAAGTTGCAACCCAAACAAACAAATGAGTTATGGCCCACGTGAACTGATAAGACGTGAATGACTCAAGCAAGGCATGTCATATTTCTATCTTGAAGCTCCATATTTTGTCACGTGATGGAAAGCCTTTCAAAGGTTAATATGGTGTCTATGAATTTATGTGTACGTTGGAAACTGAAAGGTGATCTTCATTTCAGCATTAATGTCGACAGTAATGTAAACGAAAACAACGTGTATTTGCGACAGCACTAATGTTGCTCACAACAGCAGCATTGGAAATAATTGTCAATTATTAAATTTAAGTAATTTCAATTCTATTATAACAAACTGCATGAAGTTCATATTTTTACTGAATGGAAATAAAATAACAACTGGAAAACGTGGTGGTGATTAGCCGGAATGCTGCGGTGAGTCAGCTCAAGATGGCCAGACAACGTCTCCTTACTTCGCGCGCGGTTCGGGTTAAAAAGAAAAGGTTCTGGGAACCTTTGAGTGGTTATAAAAAATAATTTCATTATTTTCTCCACAACTTTGTCGCTGGAAGTTTTTACTTGGAATTACAGAACAAAAAATGGCCAGCGACGACATTTTCTACTGCACGAATATAAAAAATCTCCACATACTTTATTTGAATATTTTTTAATGCAAATATGCTTTAAAGTATTGATAAATTCTGAGTACCACCGTCACCTATGACAATTAAAAAACAGTGTCAATTTTTTTCATAATGAAAGCTTCAATTTTACGGCATGTTTCAACGTTAGGAATGAAAACAATGTAAAAATTGTGTTTTCACAGAAAATTTGCGTTTTTAATTTATCTAAACTTATGTAAGCAAGTTACCAGTTTTTTGTGTTCACCATCGTATTCTCTACAAAATTTCCTGCAAAACTGCAGGTACCGATTTTACTTAAGCTAAATTTGTAAATCCAGAAATTTGACAACAGCGCGCTCGTATTTCCCATAAGAAAAGCATTGCCCATAAGAGCCCATTGTGTCTTCTGAACGTGAAAACGACTCTAGATAATGATTACGTGCTGCTATATCACTATCCGTATGCTGTCTTTTTACCTCTTCATATAATAAAAATATATTAATTGTTACCAATTTTAATTATTTTAATTCAGTTAATATAATTAATAATAAGTCATTATTATTATTATTATTTTAAGATACTTGATTCGGGAGCCCCCCGAAATATATTTCTCAAGTTCCGATCTTCCACCGAAGAGTGTTAAAAACTGTTAGTCAAGGACGACCACAGGATTCCTTCCTGGGGGGGGGGAGGGCAGAGTAACATTTCACATGTTGCCCTTCACTCAAACTTATATCTTATCACTTATTATTATTATACAAATCATAACATTTAAATTTAAAACACTTTGGCGTTGTTGAGAAGTTTAGACTTGAGTCCATTATTTAAATACGAATTCTATAGACACCTATAAATTGTTTGTGAATAGTGCTTTGTCTTTTTGATTTTTTTCACGATGCACAGATATCAAAGAGATTTTTCGAAATCCCAAAAAGTAGCGAAATTCCAAAGGATCATATCTAAAACTGGTTAATTCTTGGTATTGTCTGCGCTATGAGTGAAATTTCTTGAAATCAGCGCGTGTTATTCCAGAGTGCAAGAAACATTCACTTGAGGGAGAAAAAAATAGTGTGTAGAATTCTATATTTTCACCGTGTCGGGAAATTTTCGAATTTTCCGTCCGGAATTGGCGAATTTGGAAAATTCCGAACGTTGCGATTATATTATTTTCCTTTCTTCACGTCCGAACATTTTTCATCCGAGAAACACATGTTACGTCAGTCAACATCATTCTAATAATTTCTGGTAATATCGTTCTCTCGTTATTTTGTTGGGCATAACAGTTAATTCCTGTAACTTTTCAAATTGCATGAACTTTTCCAGACATCTCGGTAGGTGGGGGGCAAGTACCCCTCTGCCCTCCCCCCAGCCCGCCGGCTTTGCTGTTAGTGCTTTCATGAATTTCATTTCACCTTCAATCACCTTCTGTCCTCACATTTGAAGAGAATCCTAGGAAACTTATTGAAACGCTCAAGGAAGCGTGTTGAGACTGATAGCGCATAGTGGACATATAAAACATTTTTTATCATGGGCGTCGTCAGAAGTTTTTGTAGGGAAGGGGGGTCAATCTCTTGATAGAAATAACAACTATTATCATTATTATTGTCATGTTAATGGTAATTTATTATTATACAATAATAACAAAAATAAACTAATTTTATTCGAAAATGGTTATATTCTTGAGGACATTTTTCTACTCGATGCACCAGATGAGTGAATATCCAACAAAACTGTTTGAATTGTGTGTTTTTTACATTTCATACAGTTCTTGTACTGAAAACAACCTGGCACCTGTACTTTAATTATTTTTTTTCGATCTTATACAGTTTGTACTTTTGTTATTCTGATTAAATTCGAAAAGTTAATAAGAAAATAAAATATTTATTCCTGTTATTAACAATAAAAATAACAAGTTTCTGCTTTTTTTTTGTAACTTGATGCCATTTTTCAGGGGACTCTACCTCCTAACCCAGACGAGAATACACGGGAAGGGCGATGCAGTGGCGTGCCTAAGGGGGACGGTTGGTGGGGGTCATAACCCCCCTTTCGGCCCAATATTCCTAAGAAATGGAACGTCAAAGGTAGGAAAGCTGGAAAAATGAGGGCTGACTACCAGGTAGGTGTAGGTAGCCTCTCCCTTTCGGAAATCCTGGGCACTCCACTTTCCAACTGCTACTTTTTTTCGATATACAGACCATTCCCTGACATTCGCTATGAGACTCGGCGGCAAGCAGCCCGGCATCAGCGCTTGTCTTTCCCGGTGAACGGGTCCGCGACAGTCGCACGCTATAGTCTGCTTTTTTCGCTCTCCCTGCCTTCGCTCTCTTTCCCTTTCTGTTGGCGTTGCAGACTGACGCCAGTATAATCCTCCCTCGGAAGTTGCGTTCTGTCGTGTCCGTGTGTTGAAGATTGTGGCTTAATATGGCACCACAAAAGTTTACATTACAACAAAGGATTTATCTTGTCGAGTGTTACTTCGGAAAGAGGAATTGTAGAGAAGTGCGACGACGTTTTGCAACTAAATTTCGTGGTGTTCCCGTTCCACATAGGACCACTATATTAAACCTCGTAAAAAAGTTTAGAGTAACAGGGTCAGTTCTGAATAAAAGTGGAAAGAAAAATGGGGAAATCTGAAAAAATAAAGTATACAAAGACAATCCGCACATCATCCGTGAGTTAAAAAGGAGTTTTGTACGAGAAATCGGGAGAATTACAGTAGACGAACTTGCACGTGTAAATGTCATTTCCTTCGGAGATGCCAAGAATGTGTTGCAGCAGAGGGACATCATTTTCAACACCTTCTGTAGTCAAGGTTGGTACACAATTTGAAAACTGTAATTTTAATAGCCGACTCTAGCGACTGTCGCGGACCCCGTTCACCAGGAAAGACAAGATCTGACGCCGGACCGCCTGTCGCCGAGTCTCGTAGCGAATGTCAGGGAATGCTCTGTATTATTATGCCTAATAATGTTGAAGACTCACATGTTCTGTCTGATCACCAAGTTTAACAGTTGGAGAATATTCCTTCAAAATGGGAATCGTACGCGAAACTTCTCATAGTCGATCGTTGAGTTTACCGTGACAATGGGAGGAAGTATAAAGCCCCGTAGCGAGAGGTAAACAATGGGGACTGAAGCCCATGGTGCCATGTACAGAGGGTGTCATTTTTAAAATATTTATAATTTATACTCTCAACTTTTCTTCTTCTTCTTTTACTTCTACGTTTATATTCTGGAAACATACTGGTGAGATTATCTGTTTCTCGAAGTGGTAATAATAGTACTTTTTTAAATATGTTCTTCAGACATTAAGACAAACTGAAATATTCTTAAAATTTTTTTTAAAAAAAAAACAACAGAAATGCAAGTTACGAATTTCTAAATGTGACCCACATTATTTTTTTTTCTTTGTTTCTTCATTTCAAAATTTGTAGGAGGATGTGAATATCACATGGCATGACAAAGAAAATATCCAAGGATGCCCATAGTACGGATTGTAGTGCGAGGGTCATACCACAACCTTGCCGAGGGCGCAACAAATCTAACTACGGGGCTGGAATTATGATAACGACATACAATAATAACCATGTTTTCGAACCCTGGGCCCTATTTTTGCAAAATCATACCCTAATCTTTAAAACATGGAACTCAGCTTGGTTCTTGCTTACAGTATATATCAGTGGCGTATACTGGGCTATGTCACGTGGTCCTAGGCTATGAACAGAAATTAGTTTACCAACTCCTAAGAAATCAGGTTGCCAACTAATAAGAAATCAGGTTGCCAACTCATAGAAAATCAGGTTGCCAACTCATAGGAGACCAGGTTGCCAACTCATAGGAAATCAGTTGCCACCTCATAGGAAATCAGGTTGCCAACTCATAGGAAATCAGATTGCCAACTCCAGAATCAGCATCATCATCTCACTGATATGAATAATATTATTTACAATTTGTGATCGATTTTTCTCCTTCATTTTATTCTCTAGACTTCAGGCTTCGCAGATAGCTTAGCTAGCCTAGAATATGCGCTCCTGGTATATATTGTTTACATAAAACAGTGCAAGTGTAGCTTACAATTGATTCTCGGTTAAGTGAGATACGACTGAAATTCGCCCCTGCAAACTTTAACTTCTGGATCCGCCAGGCACTGTCCCTACCCTCATGGTGCTGTCATGAATTCTCCCAGTAGTAAATATTTCATGACCACCCTATACATTCCTTTTTTTCTCTTTTCTCTCTTTTTATTTTTATAGTTCCAGGTACTTCTCTCTTTTATATATGTTTCTGTTTTTCTCTCTCTCTCTCTCCCTCTCCATTTCCTATTCACCCTTCTATGTCTTTGAATTTCAGAAACCATGCAAATACAAAAAGGAAATCTTGTGAGCGAGCGAAGCACACGACGTGGCCAGCCTTCCCAGGGGGAGGGAAGAGGCATCAGCTGATAAGTGTATTTTAACAGTTGGCGCTGCGTCTTGTTTTGCAGGGCTGCATTTGTTCCGACGCCACGAGTTATTTTTTTAGAGGAGCAGATTGCTTGCACCCTGACCTAGAGGAGCGGGGAGCAACAAACACAGCAGCAGCAGGAACAGATAAGTTGCTTATTGTTGGCGCAGGTCAGGGAGGATTCGTGCTGACAGGAAGTCAGCCGACAGGGTTGCCAGGCAACACAAATTAGCAGACTTCTTACCGAATTAGCACTCTCCTTATTTCTTGCCGCTTTATCTGCCTCTTTAGGCTAACCGCGGCGACGAAGATGAATGATGATTACATGAAATTGATGAAGGGACCACTCATGTCAGGACTCGTACAGTGGGATCCACAAGTATTATCAAGCAAATTGTCCATCACCACCTTTACTCCCTTTGTTTTATGCAACGAGAGCTTGAAGTACTGACAAAACACAAAACAATCTGCTTACAACCTCTGAACCAGTATACGTACAAATACAGTCCTTAAAAATACGTAGGGTGAAGATAAAAACCAATGAAAATAGTCATAGACAATTTGTTGAGCAATACTTATGGATCCCACTGTACCCGGAACAGACCGATAATGAGTGGCACTACTGTGGGATTAAATATTATGGATACTCGAGTTTGAATTCCAGTAAAAACATATCCAGTACACCTACACAAAAACAAGTTACGTCAAGATTTAGCTTATTTAATTCTGTGTTAATCTATGCTACAGAGCGACCACAAGGAAAAAAACCTTGGACGAGAAGTCCACGCGCAGCTTTCCCTTCCTCCGCTCAGCTCGGGCCGTAAGGAAGCATGGTCCACGCTCCCCCTCCCCTCCTTGCGGAAGTACGGTGCACAGGAGTCGCGGGTCTGCGCAGGTTTCTTTGCTTTTTTATCGTCGTGTCTTGTAAAAACATAACATTCCCTTTTTTGTTTTTTGCAAAGGACCGCTCTCTTTGAGATTCTATAAATAAGAACCTTCTGGCCCGATCTTGATAAAATTTAAATACAGTACAGGTAGAAGAGTTTTAGATTTTTTAAATCGGCCAAAAAAAAACGTCCTACAAATACGATTTTGGTCTTGGTTTGCAGCTCTTTGCATCTTCTTTTTAAACCAATTATCATTGTCGATTCACATTGCCAAACTGATTTTAAACATTTTTTTTTTTTTGAACGGAGTAAACAACTTGCAACACTGTACGTGACGTCGATACAGCTATGTCCGTTGAACCGTGGAAACTGCGGGCTGTCACTGCGATCAAAAGTGGCAGAGAGCGATGTGAAATAACATACATACAAATTCTTTGGCAAAATAACCTTTGAACTGAGAGGAAACGGGTTAAAAATTGAGAAAATGAGAATTGGAAATGTTGAAAAAATATAAAAATATACTAACCATCTGGTGTAACTTACGGCGAAGAGGGACAATTACGCACCAGGCATGCATTTATTCCAATATCGTCGGAATGAGCAATGCTACTAAAAACATCTCCGCCAGAAATGAAGAGTATGAATTTCTCCCCATGTGGCAAGTGGAAGCGGTTTCCTAAGTTGATTATTAAGCCTTATACGATTTTTGAAAATATGATGAATTAGTATTTACCGAATCCCATGTATTCCTTATGGGACATCAACTTCAACTTCAAGTTACGGCTCATCAAATGGGAGTTTCGACTTTTCCTACTACTATGACATAGTTCAACGTGTCCTTTTTCCGTCCATGTACTTTTCTACGTCATCGGATATTTGATATTCCCGAGAAAGCGAATAAAATAATGGTCCCATAAGCCTAGTGCATTTCTCCTTGCCTCCTACGGCCATCCTGGCAGTGTTGCCAAACCTGATGTGCATAATAGAGCTAAATTTTACCATTAATATAGCTAAAGAGGACTTTCAAGGAGCTAGATTAACGAAGGCTGCATAAAGTGCCTACTAGGGTAATTTTAGTTGTCAGAGGGGTGGGGGTGCTGCTATTTCCGTCAGCTTTAAAGTGATGGCGATTTATTCTTAGTTTTCACCGCCTATATTTGGCGGCATCGCCCATCTCAATAATCCAATGATGTTAATATAAAATCGAAAATAAAGGGTTCCTGGATAACAAAATTGTCATATTCATTTTAGCCACAGCGCTATATATAAAAATACATGGGGAGGAAAGAAGAGGTGGGTGACGCAGCCTATAGCTATACGAATATCACGTCATGTGCAAAATGTATACTCATGGCAAAAGTTGATATTTATGGGACGGAGCCAGTGGTGGCATCATAGTGGGGCAGAGGGCGGGTGCCACAGTTCACAGTCAAACGAGTGCACGAAAGAGCCAGATCTGGCTCCAAAAGAGCGAAGTTGGCAACAATGATCAGCAGCGAGAAAGACCTATGGGAAATTGTCCCTCCTCGCCTTAACGTAAAAGTTATATCTGTAATTGAAAACATAACTACTGATATGTTATTTGTCGCCTCCCAGGCCTCCACATATAGTATAAATCCGCTGGCAGTAAAAAATTTCCAAGCCTGGCAACCCTGCCACGTGTTGTTATCACTCGACAAAACGAAAAACGAAGTCTTGGAGGGGGCGAGGGTGGGTGGAGGAGGAGGAGGAAATGGGGAAACAAAGCGGAATGCCATATAAACAAGATAACAAAAAAGGGCAGTGAACCGTCTCACGCCTGCGAGTTTTTATAGAAGCGAGCGCGTTTCTTGTTGCCATGAATTTTTGACGATCTCTCGACAACCCCCGTTTGAATGGCGCGAGGGAGGGCGCTCTTCATTCAGACCTTATTTCGCGAATGTTCTGCTTCTTTTGCAGATTTTCTACATGATGGGAACCGCACAAGACTTCTTTATCGACGCACTTGAGGCAACAGAGGACGTCATGTCATATTCCTTTCAAACCAATTTGATCTTGCTGTCTTTTTCTTCCACTTTTTGCCACCAATTTTTTCCTTTTTCTCCTCTCGTTTTGTGCTTCTCTTCCCAAATTTTAGAAGCTTGTTGATGTTTTCTCACTCACGGTAAAAAAATGTTCGTTATTTTAACAATTTAATTGCTACTGATTCTCTAACAAAGCATAGGGTGTTCCGTATAGGACGCCGAATTAGAAAATTAAATAAAAATAGAGAAAATATCATGAAAATAGTTATATTTCACATATATGTAAGCAGTAACATCTCCCATGTACGTATGAAAGACAATGTCAGGCATATGTCCACCCCCACTGAGTCTGCATGCATTTATACGCTCCACAAAATTATTGATAACCCTCTCGCAGATGTCTGTCCCGATGCCTCCAATCACCAGTATGATTTCCGCCTTCAGTTATAAAAGGGTTCGTGGTTTGTTGGCGTACACCTGTGATTTCACAAACCCACATAAGAAGAAATCACCTGTAGCCCAGAGGTAAAAAAAAAAAGTGGTTAGCACATCGCGCTGCGACGCCAAGGGTCCCGGGTTCGAATCCCGCTCAGGCTTGGTTGTTTGTGAATGTCCATTCATCAATTTCATCACTCATCCCCATCTTCGCAAATTAGCCAAGAGGCACAAAACGCGAAGTAAAATCAACTAAATCAATCAAGAAGAAATCACAGGGTGTAAGATCACATGACCTTGCCGGCCATTCCTGCTCACCGTGCAAAGAGATCACTCGTTGCGGGAATTTTTCATGGAGTTCCATATCGTAACCACAAGAAACGAGTCAAGACAATTGAGGCTACATTAATCAGCAACAGATACCAACATTAAATTCGGCGTCCTATACGGAACACCCTTTGTTTCAGAGGTTTATAAATTACGACACTTCGATTTCTTGTCAAGTATGGCTCTTTAGTTAAGTAAAAACAATGATCTAGAAAATATTTTTTCTAGTAATTTTTCAAGAACGGTCATTTCGTCAACTATTTTTACAACTAGTTCCTTTATTATCCTCATAATGCTGGTTCAGCTCCAAAATTTTTTTAGCTCCCGTTGACGAGACCATTGCCTATCTTCTCCCACAATCTCCCCTCCGTTTAAACAACTGAAAAATTTAAAACACGGTTTATCTTCCGTACCAGAAACATGTCTACTCATTTTCTGTTTTCTGTGCCATCTCTTCAAAGCCAATTCTCAGAAAGGTTCAATCATTCGTCCCATTCAAACATAAACAACGTCTTCTTTGCAGAATGAGTCACGTTTTCCCCCCTTTTTTCACAACGAAAAGGAAATAAGTTGAGTTTTCTGTTCAACCGCGATGTGATCCATGGATACTACAAGCAGAGCCCGGTATATCCAACCCATAGTCTGGTGAATAAGGTTAGTAATAATTTCTGAACTCACGTTGAAGTAGTCTGATAAAGTCTTATTTAAAATTAAAAGATTCCAGAATTATGATTATGGCCAAATTTGTGACGCACCTCCAAATTTGACCCCGCCTTCAGTAGCAATGTCATATCTACGAGACTGGTTTGCCAATAATTATCTCCATCAGTTTTAAGGGGTGTATTTATTTACTTGTACACAACAGGCGAATGCTCAATTACAGTGTTCTATACATTTTCTGCTTTGAGTTGGTAAGTTGACTTGACAAGAAATATTATTGAAATTGCAAAAATGTAAACATAAAATACGTCAACACTAAAGTAAATGTACACAACAGAAAGTATAGTTACTAAAACAATGAGTTATAATAATAATAATAATACAAGTTCAGTGCCCCCACTTTTCGCCACTTTTTCCCCCGCACTATGGTAAACCTTATCTACAAAGAGAAATGTACTCTCTTTGCCCCCCAGTTTTGACACCTTGCCCCCCCCCCCCCCCCGGTTTTGGAACCCAATCGCCGCCAATGTAGAAGTTATATTGAAAAGAGTGACATAAAATATCAGACTATCCTGTTCGATACCTGGTGGAGGCACAAGTGGTTCGGATCCCACTTTAAACTGTAGGTCCAGTCCCGATTAGCCTTACTGTGCATAAAGTGGACTTAAAACAACAAATCAATCAATCAATCAGACTATCCTGTATAAACATGGCCTATATGAATACAAAATTTCAAATGTTCTAATATACAACGCATTCTCTTTACGTTCAATATTTCAGATCTGATTTTCAAATTGGATTACTTTAACGACTTACGAATGTAGGTTATATTTGTAGTTAATAAATAATAACACGTTTTTCTTAGTTAAAAAATGAAAATAAGTTGTTTGAATAGAGTAATGAGGAACGTACTTGTATATCTTATAAGATAGCCTACAGTGAATTATTTTTATAAATGTGGAACATATTATTGCCAGATTACAATAGATCGGAGCTTTCAAACAAAAGCGACACGTGTGACTTGGAAACGAAGCTTTGGAAATAAATTCAGCCTTTAGTACCGAAGTGGCACACGCTGCACGTGTCGTTTGTCACTCGGACTGATCCGTTTTCACAATGGGGTGTCGCTTTGGTGTGACCCTCCACCCTCCTCCCCAGCCGCTTAGGTCTGCAATCTTCCTTATATATCGTCTAAAATTTTACATTTGTATTTCTCGCAGTAATCTAAACAGTCAAACGATATATCTAATATTTATAAATTTATTATTATAGGTGTATTTCTACTCCACAAATATAAATAAAATGAAAAATTATAGTGGTCACTTCTATATCCACCGCGCTTTTTTATTTTCTCTGGTAAGAAAGGTTCTGCATTCTTCAGCTTGGAATAGGAAAAATTGTCTACTTCTCCTAGCTTTGGACCTATTCTCAGTTTCACCTATTCATTCCTGTTTACTTCCTCTTTCTTATTCATTTCTTTTTCGGTTTCCCTCCCATTTTCTGTCTATATTCTTTATCTTTATAGATCTTCTGCTATTTCTCTCTCTTTTTCTGCATGTTTTCTTTTATATATATATCTTTCTTTCACTCACGCTTTTACATGTTATTTCTTTCCTTCTTCTCTGCCATCCATTTCCTTCTCTCTCGTTTATCTTTCTTTCTTTGTCTCTCTTTTCACTTCATTTCTCTCTTTCATTTCATTATTTCTTTCTCTTTCTCTCTTTCGTTTTAGTATTTCTCTCTCTCTCTCTCTTTCACTTATTTCTTTCTTTCTCTCTCGCTCTCTGCTTCACTTCCTTATTTATCTTTATCTGTCTCTCACTTGTTTCCCTTCTCTTTCCTTCTCTCTCTCTCTGTGGCTTCTATAATTCCCTTGCTTTCTCTCATTCTGTACCTCCTCTTGCTTCGTTCTTTTTTCTGTAGCATTTCTTTATTAGGGTGTTATGTAAACATGGTGTCAATATATCTAACTTAAAGGTGCATATGCCCGACCCTGTGGCCGAGTGGTTAGCACATCGCGCTGCGACGCCAAGGGTCCCGGGTTCGAATCCCGGTCGGGCATGGTTGTTTGTGAATGTCCATTCATCAATTTCATCATTTCATCACTCATCCCCATCTTCGCAAATTAGCCACGAGGCACAAAACGCGAAGTAAAATAAACTAAATCAATCAATCAATCATTAAAGGTGCATATTTTAGATTTTGACACCCGTTGAAAACTTTTCTGCTGGCTGCATACAAGTACACAAAATGTTGTGGTATGTTCGTCAATGATTGTGCATTCATGTAGTTACCCGCGCGTGCTCACACACACATTTATTTCGTTAAGGGGATGAGGGACAATTTTGCACTAGTTGTGCATTTATTGCAATATCGTCCGAATGGGCAATGCTACTGAGAAAAAAAAGCTGGTAATGAATAGAGTATGAATTTCTCCGCATGTTGCAAGTGAAAGTGTTTTCTAAAGTTGATTATTAAGCTAAATACGATGTTTGAAAAATATGATGAACAACAATTTTCAGAAACCCATGTATTGCTTATGGTGAATCAACTTCAACTTCAAGTTACGGCTAATCAAATGGGAGTTTCGACATTTCCGTCTGTCAATTACTACTTCAGTCTGTCCTTTTTCCGTTGATATATTTTTCTGCCATCGGAAGTTTGATATTCGCAAGAGAACAAATAAAATAATACTTCCATAAGAGCAATGTATTTCTCCTTGCCTCCTACGGCCATCCTGGCAGTGCTGCCAAACCTGATGCACATAAAAAGAGCTAAATTTAACCGTAAACTGCGTAAAAACTTACAAGGAGCTAGATTTACGAAACTGGATAAAGTGCCTGCTGGGGTAATTTTATGTGTCAAATGAGCGGAGGTGTGGGTGTGGGGGCGCTGTTATTACCGTTAGCTTTAAAGTGATGGCAATTTATTCTTAGTTTTCACCGTCTAGATCCGGCGGCATCACCCATCTCAATAATCCACCGATGGTCTTAGAAATCGAAAATAACGTATTCCCGGATAACAATATTACGTCCTCTTCACGCCAGCCAAGGCGCTACAAAGAAAAAGTAGCTGGAGATGTAAAACGGGGTGGGGCGACGCAGCCATTAAAACAATATCACGTCACGTGCAAAATGTATACTTATGACAGAAGATGTCTATGTAATTCGGAGCCAGTGAAGGCATGATAGTGGGGCAGGGGGGGGGGGGGCGGGTGCCATAGTTCACAACCAAACGAGTGCACGAAAGAGCGAGATCTGGCTCCAAAAGAGCGAAGCTGGCAACAGTGATCGGCAGCTGCCGAAGAGAGAAGGGCCTAGGAGAAATTGTCCCTCTCCCCCTTAATATAAAACGTTATTACCCTAATTCTCATCTATAAAAAGGTGCCGCTACAGCGTACCGTTGCATACTGCCAAAAAACGCTGGCTATTGGGTTCTGCGACTCCAAGGGCCCCGGGTTCGAATCCCGGCATGGTCGTGGGTGTTCTTCGTGAGTGTCCCTTACATCAATTTCATCATATCATCACTCACCACATCTTCGCGATTAGCCAAAATCGGAAGAAAAGCGAAGGAAAATAAACCAAAGCAATCATTCTTGGGATGACTCATATACATCACATCACACGGTATCAATTAAGACCACTGTGCGAATTTTGCTTTTTTTTGGGGGGGGGTATGTAGGCCTGCATTGTATATGTTACCAGTTTGTAAACTAAACTATTGCCTGGGGGTAAGCATGGGTGTCGGGAGGGAGGGGGTTGACCGGGTCGGTGAACCCCCCTGGAAGTTGACATTGTTCATTTAAAGATACAAGAAAACCGAAAGTTTGTTACTCTTATTGTTAAGAACAGAAATAAAGTTCATTTAGTTAGTATTCGTACAGAATAATCAAAGTAAAAATGCATTGGATCGAAAACATTGAGTGAAAAATACAGCAACAAGGTTATATTCTACTATTTCATCCAAAGAACAAATGGTTTCACAATTTTCAAAATTGTAATAATTAAAGTTGTCGGTGAGGGATCACACAACACACTTCATTAAAAAAATCCCCCCTAACTGTAAAGCTTTTCTTGAACGAGACATGCAATGGTTAATATCAAAACGCATTCAGATAATAACTGCATAAAAAGCAAAATAAATAATGAAAATAGTTGTGCTGGTGTTCACTCGTTTGGTGGATCGAGTCTCCCCATTTTGGTAATAATAATAATTATTATTATTAATTATTTCGAATAAAATATACTTTGTGAGTTTATAATATTTATTATTGTATAATAGCATTTATAACCATGGTAATGATATTTATTTTTTATCTACTATTCAACTTTTATCCTTTGCCCGACTCCCCTGCAAAAATTTCTGGCGACGCCCAAGGTTCTAAGAACCTTAGAGCATTGATTCTTACCTAAACCATAAAATCTTAGAAACGTAACTTAGAAACTCACATATATTTACATTCTAGGAAAAGCCAAACTCATATACACAAGAGAGCTAATGAACTATTAGTAACACAGAAACTTGGCCAAATTTCTATTACCAAGTTCAAACTTAAAATAGTACCCATCTAATCTACCTACAAGTTTATTGAGAACACTTTAATACATATATAATATCAGCACTATGCCATACTTTTCGACGGGATTTTTTGTGTGTGGTGGTGGGAGGGGGCGTCAACCCCCTCGTTAATTCGGACACTGATCAAGACCTTTCCCTTGGATATTTTTTTCGTGGACGGCCATGCATAGATGTATCTTTGTGTTTGTCCAATCGAGCAACAAACAAAATTTTAAAAAATGGCAGATTGTGGTTCGAAACTTCCTACATTGAAACGCTCGAACCCTTTCGTGCAATGGTTGACAGAGACTCCCAGCTACCGGTAGACAACGCATTAAAATCCTTGAAGGTTTTTCCGTTGAAACTCCCAGCCACCTTTTCTCACGTGCCATTCCCCAAAAACACCCACGAGGTCAGTTCGCCCGCGGCTAGGGTTCACCACCCCTGCTTTTGTGTCCACCACCCCTCCCTCTACCCCCTCCCTCCATCTGCGGACGAAAGATTTTTCCCTGACCTTCCCCAACTTCCAGAAGCGAATCGGCCTCCGCAAGGTTTAGTTGGTTAAATGTCAGATAGGAGAGAAAGGTACGTGCGCGCGCGCAAGCCAGGCTGGACGAGACTTTTTTGGGGGTGAATCACCACGATCTTGCAAAGCGGATAAGCAGTGCCTTCGTACCAGATAAGACGCCATAAAAAGGACGCCAAGTGAATTTGGTGCAAGACTGTTGTGAAAGACGTGTGTGTTTGGTGGCTACGAACTAATTCGAACGGTGGAAATCAATTTCGACGTGGATGGGAAATGTGTTTAGATCCTCCACACAGTCTTTTGTCAGCTCTTTTTATTTGAAGATTCTTTCCCCCCTAATCAGGCTGTTCGCACAGCGAAGCATTCCTCGCACACGACTGTCGACCTGGAGGTCAATTTTTTTGCCGGCACCGCAAGGGAGCTAGGGTAAGTGATGGTTTGACCTTTTTCCTTCTTTTTTTTTTGCTACCTGATACATGTAAAGTGGGGTCTGAAAGGAAAGCGTGTAAAAAATGAATGGGCTTTTTTTTCTTCCCTTCCGTTGTGGTGAATAGGACTTTGCCGCCTGAGGCCATCATTGACTTTTTTCCTCTCCTCTCTTGATCCAAAAGCAGGTACCTTTTTTTATATACCAGGATCCCCTATCAAGTTTCTAAATTGATCCACGTGTTAAAGAATAAAGCTGTTGTGAAGGTCAGGATTTTTACAGGTCAACTAAGCCTATCATCAAATACCTTTTAGGAAAGTTAACCGTGCTGTATAAATGCCGATGAAGTGATAGTACACAGGTTGCCCTTTGTAGTCTGCCCTTTTTTGCGCTAAGGGAGCCCTTGCAGTGAATAATTTATTGCCCTTTTTTATTGATACACAATTTGTTGGAGCTGGGTTATTATTTCCGCCTCGAGAAAAAAAAAAGCAACACAATTTCAAGTAATTTATGTAAAGAAATTCACAATCAGGATGTCTAAAATATTTGAACATACACATATATTGGATGGGTTTTGTGGTGCCACAAAATTATAACACATTTCACAATTAAGCCTTCTTTCCATATTAAATACACTAAATTGCTGAACAAAACTGTTATTAAAAATTTAAAAATGCTCTAAAAGTAACGTATCTATCCTATATCAGGATAGATATCTTTAAATCTTTAGATTTTTTTAGTTTAGTTCTTCGTCTGAGGAAGATCCTGATATAGGATAGATACGTTACTTTTAGAGCATTTTTTAAATTTTTAATAACAGTCTTGGTCAGCAACTTTAGTGCACAAAATTATTATTATTATTCCAGTAAATAGTCTTTAACATTTGGATATTGTATATGTGTAATTAGCAACTAGAGATGGGGATTTCCCCATATCCCTTCAAATCCTTGTGCATGCCAAAACAAGTTTCTCATTTTTAGATTTATGTGTCTGTGTTATCAAGCATGTCTGGCCCAAGTTTCGTTCAATTTTAATTTAGAAATGATTGAAATTTCTAGGTTGTTCGGTCAAAAATGCAATTTTACAGCAGACAGGTTGTTTTTTTATGTTTATTCTTTTAATAGTAAACATTAGACATGATATACATGTTGGATCATCACTATTAACAATCATTAAACACACCCAATATAATATTATACTGAAATTTTCTTTAATTCGTTCACCTTAGTTACTTAGTTAAATGCAACAGAAAAATCACAATTTGTGACTCGCGTGCCTTTTCCCGAACACACTAGATTGAATTTTACTTTTAGTTTGAAAATCGAGCTGGTTATATCTGAGGAACATGAAACATGCAAGATGAACTATTATTTTTATTACGAAAAGAAATATTCATTGTCTGAGTGACCTTGTTTCACAAACGAAACAATCATTCAAGTGCTAATACCTCAACATTGTGTTTTTAAGTTTATATATAGTGCGAATCTCGATTGAATTATAAAACAGTAGTGTTTCGTTTTGCTAATAGTGAATGTTGGTTTTACTCGTAAAACGGCAGTGTAATATTTGTAGCAATGCATAAATAAATATCCCTTCCTTTCTTTTGCTGCCCGAATGTCAGCACAATAAAACCTAATACAGGAATTTACTACTTCAATTTACAAATTTCAGTTTTTCGGCAATATGAAATTCCTTAGAAGTCTCTTTATCATATTTTCGGAATGCCACATACACAATTATCCAAGAGGCATGTTTTTTTAATTGTGTAATGCATATTTCGTTTTTCACGGAAATACGAAACTCTGAGATTACTCACTGTAATGTACATTTTGTGTTGACATTTCTTGACTTATGCATTAGGAAATTCCTTACAAGTAATTTTAACACGAGAAATACATCTGTATATTATCTGCTCTTGGGGATGCCACGGACACAATAATCTAAGAAGGAATTTTATTTTAATTGTGTACTTTGTAGAGTCGTGTATATTTAGTTTTTCACGGAAACCTGAAATTTGCATTTTTTTTAGTATTTGAAAGGCGAGATGTCCATTTTCCCTACCATATTTTGTCACAAAATTATACCAAATAACCCTTATTAAATTTAGACCATTTTCCGCCACAACGCCACGGAGCATCCTTCTCTCTGACAACGCGATCCGAAGTATGATGAGTTATGAATGATTAATTCTGCGACAAAACATGACGTGGAAAATGGACTTCTTTTTAAATAGATTTAAACTTCATACAACTGCATAAATGAGAACCTAAATGTATTCAACTGTACATTTTTGGAGGAGTTTAACTCTACAAATAGTTTTCCGATTTATATTAAAAAATACATGAATTTTCTTAGTCGCAAAACTTTTCTTTGAAAGGGATGTGAATGTGCTGTTACAATTATGGCGTCGCCAGACATTTTTGTAGGGGCGGGTCATGCCATTGATATAAAATTCAGTATTAGAAATAATACAATAATAATTAAATAACAATTATTATTTTATTACATCTTTAGGGGGAGACTTCTAGATTATCCAGCACAATTGTTTTCGTTGTTTCTTTAACGTTTCATACAGTTAATATTCTGAAATGAATAATTAATGCTATTTTTGTTTGTAAGTTTTACGCACTTTGTTCAAGAAAAATCTTTGAAACAGAGTGGAAAATTTTAGCCATAAACGTTACGTTGCGTTATCTCCCGCATGAAAATTTAATATTTGTTTTTTTTTTTAAACTCTCGGAACCATTCAATAATCTGTGGACTCCGGATTTTTCGGAGGAGCTGGAATTGCAATTGTGGATATTACGTAGCTGCGGTCTACGGGGCGGATATGCATCAAAATATTTCGCAAGTAGCTACCATTGTTAACCTTCGTTTAAAGACAAAAATGGTAATTTTGAGTAGGATTACATTCACCACTGATTTCTTTACTGCTTTCATTTGAAAACTTTGATTTTTCTCAAATTTAGGGAGGGGCTGTTGCCCTATCAGCTCCCCCCTATTCGTACGCCTGTGTCTGGACTACTTGTACATGGTTGAATATGTGAATACAAAGTTCCGACCTGGTCTCTGGATTCTAGTCAATTTTTCGATCTAAGGCATTTTGTATTTTGGTTCTTCTCTTGGAACACTAATGAATTGGACATCATCTGTTATCAACAGTAAAAATATGCTTAACCTTTCGCTTTTTCGAATTTGGAAAGAAAAATGCCAAAGTCAGTTTGCAGAGGGGGACTCGACTAACCGGTTGTCCCTCATTACAATGATTTTTTTTATTATTTTGCGCAATACGTAAATGTAGTTTCCAAGCAAATTTGAGATGTGTCTGAGCGTCAACGGACATTGTTCTAAGTTTTCATATTTGTTAAGAGCTTCATTGACGTCGGCAGATTATGTACGCAATATATTCATTGTCAAAAAAATCCCTACAAAATTAAGTTTCTGTGTCAACAGGAGAGAAAGCGTTCTGTTACTTCCAACTGAACCGAGAAATAAAGGATGTCTCAGAAATATTTTCGTTTTTGAATCCGCCCTCTAGGGCAATTCGCACATAACGGAGAAATGAGATAGATCGCAAACGCTTGGCAATATTGTTAATATTTAGTTGCCATAGAGCGCTTTACGAGGCAGCAACGTGCTTTTTGTGTTCGTGCGTTTTATAAAAATAATTATTATGTTGTGCGTCGTTTGTACCGGCATCATTATAACCTGGCAGGAATGAGAGACATCCCAAGCGCAAATTTAATTAAATATTGGGTGAGAAAGTTTGAAAACACTGGAAGCACTATGTCGAGTATTAAATTAGTGAGAGAATTGAAGCAAGGAATTACAGATGAGATCAATGCTATTCCTCGTGCAATGCTTCAAGAATTAGTTCAAGAATAATTGAATGTGAAAACATGAACGGCCACCATTACTTATTTTAATAGTTTTGAAAATTAAAATATTTCTGAGACACCCCTTATTAATACAATGTACAGTCACGGATGCTTCTGGGTTGTAACAACCACATTAACTTTAAATGGGATCATTACAACCCAGAAGTGTGACTGTTCATTGCAATTTGTTTTAAAAAATATAAAAATTAATAGGTACAATTAAAATAACCTGGAACTATTTATAAATAAATTCTAATCGTAAATTGTCACAAATTCTGGGTGGGCAAAATTGAAATAATAGTAATAATGAGAGCAAGGAGTATTCAAATACCAAGAATGTGTGAAGCAGCAGCGTTCCCTGAAAACACACGAACGCGCACATACTGTATTGTATTTTTTTTATATTACGTCGCCTTTCTTTCACTTTTGGCTAATCGCAACTATGACGATGACTGATGATTAGGTGAAGTTGATGAGTGAGACACTCACAAATAACACCAAACTTTATCCCCGACGCTGAGGCAAACGGGGAAAGAGGAAGAAGATAAAGTTTATTATTGTTATTATTAATAAAGTTTATGTAATGCAGCACCGGATTGGACATCCGGATTGTATTACACAAACTTTATTAATAAAAACAATAAACTTTATCTTCTTCCTCTTTCCCCTTTTGCCTCATACCGTCGGGGACAAAGTTTATAATATTTTAAAAATAGGTCTATTAATAATAATGATTATTATTATTACATGAACAGGTGAAATACTATATGAGAGTAGATATATAACAGCACCTATTCATTATCTAGCTTCTATCTAGTTCAGCTGTCCTGCCAAAGAAAGAAATTTCAAAAGAAGTTTTAAATGATTCAACTGATGAAAATTAAAGTCCCTGAAATAAAAAAAAAATCATAATTATTGACGTGTATTATTAATAGTTGTGGGCATAAATTTTCGCAGATGCTGTCAACGCAAAACAATCTAATCCTTACCTTTGTGTAAGTTCTGCGGAAATAAATCGGTCCATATTATATAACAATACACAAGTAGGAGACTATTTTGATTTAATTTTGGACTTATAAGCATTTCGGGGCGTGGGGTCAAGCCTCCCCCGGACCCCCTCTAAACACGTTCTTACTGTCATCCTATCCTGAAAAGTTTTTCTGTAAAAAAAATTAAAAAAACCTTCCTTGTATGGAAACGTAATAAGAATGAGAATATCAAAATATATTTTCATTTGCAAGCGTGATCCATCTAAATCTGACAGCTATTCAGTGACGTACTCACATCAGAAGGTCTGGAGCCACCAGTGGCCAGGATGTTTGACATACAGAGCATAACAGAAAATTTATACTTTTAGCTGTTGTTTTCACACGATATGTGCAAAATGTGGTAAAAATTATATGACATTTTATTTTATATTATTTCGTAACTTGGTATGAATGAAAAAATTGGTTTTGCGTGTAATTTTATCCACGGTTAACGTTTTTCGGTGTTACGATTGCGAGAACATTGGTACATACGACAGCATATACAGGACGTTTCAGTAACATTCCCTTACGTAATATGAAAAAACAAGAACGGCCATTTTTTAATTTAGGCCTAGCACCCAAAAAAAACCTATTTAAAAATAGCAACATTTGTTCCTGTAAAGAATACATTGTAGAACAGTGTAATATGGCAATATTTCGGGAGGGGCCTGGTTACGCCAATAACTTCCTACTTGCATTCTATTGTCATAAATTTGGGAGGCGAACGCAATTTAGTAAATGAGCTTCCCAAAGTTACAAGAAAATAGAAGAACCGATAGTTATAGCTCGGCAGAATATACACAGAGAAAATAGCTTTCTTGGAAAAACCAAAAGAATCTTTCTTGTAACCATAACTTTGTTTAATTAGCCGAAAAATAAATATTTGTTCGCCAGAACTACATTCTTTTAGTAATCGTGCATTTTAGAGTTGCAAAATAATTTGGTAAGGATTGCCAAATTTAGTGAAGACTACCATTTTTTTCTGTTGTGATTACCACAGAACTTAAACAGACATGTTTTGTTAATTCAAACAAATAACTCTCTCTCTCTGTCCCTCTGTGTGTACACAGTGGACTCCTTTTAATTCGAACTCCAAAGGGACACGAAGAAAGTTCGAATTATCCAGAATTCGAATTGACGAAATCATCACATCATGATAAACTTACTGCTATGTTCGAATTACCGAGTAATTCGAATTAAAAAAATGCTTACTTTATATACACTCTAAGAATTAAAGTTTGTTCTTTTAACAAAAGCTATCACTATACCAAAACTGTTGTTTTTTGCAGTAAATGGTAGCTTGTAAATAAAGTATTTTGTTTCGAGAGATATATATATTTTTTAAATTTTACCTTGTTAATATGCAACATTATATGTAATCATGTAATTTCTTGCAATTAATTTTCCTTAGAAACTGTTTTTGTTTAGTTCTTTATTATTATTGTTGTTGTATAGGCAGGAAGTGGCCCAAACTTTTCATATGTAGGGCCAGTAAAGCTGATTGATGTATTGTTCGCCGACCTATTACATTCTTGGACCTCCCCGATGGCGCAGTGGTAGCGTCGTCGCCTTGTAATCAAGGGGTCCCTGGTTCGATACCCGGTGGAGGCACAAGTGGTTCGGATCGCACTTTAAACTGTAGGTCCAGTCCCGATTAGCCTTACTGTGCATAAAGTGGACTTAAAACAACAACAACATATATTTTCATTCTTCATGAAAATGGGTTGTTGCCGCGAGGGAGCTTAGCAGAATATAATGGCGTCTTATGTTGCCTTTTGTGCATTGAGGTTCTAGTTTTTATTTTTTATGTGGCTCAGTAGGTAACGCGTCTGACTACCATGCTAAAGGTCCCGGGTTCGATCCCCGGCCGGTTCAAATCCGGGAACTTTTCTAACGATGGAAGCGGCCCCGGCGCCCACCCAGCGTCGAATAACATGGGTACCTGGGGGAAACCCTGGGTGGTAAAGGCGGTCAGGGGCGTGATGCTGATCACATCACCCCCACTCACGACCGGATCAAGAAAGTGTGGGGCGTTACCCCCACACCCCCTATACGCCTTCATGGCGTGGTGCTATGCACAGGGGAGCACTTTACCTTTTACCTTTTTTTTTACCTTTACCTTTGTTTATTGTTTGTATTTGTTCTGTTTTGTGGATTGGATTTTTCAGACAGACATACACAAATTCGGGTTCTTTTTTCTTCCATATGAATATTTTCGCTGATTAACCTAACTGTATAAAGTGGGCAAAAATTTTCCCCAGTTGGGTGCGCTGATGACCAGTCGCGATTTCCGTATTTTAAATTTTAAAAAGGAAGAAAATTCCAGAAGACTCGTGTCCAATGTATTTTTATATTATTTGACGTTTATGTAAATATTTTAATAATAACTCTTAATTATATTATTATATAATATTAATTGAAATACATCACATCATTTCTCTAGTCTGTAATCTCTTCGCTGTAATAATCAGAGGCAAAATAAGACATCATGTTAAAGAAAAGTAAGCCTTACCGTTTCGTGAAAATTTCCATTTCGAGCCCTGGCCTTGATACTAAATTTAACTGCATAGGTCAGGTCTTTGTAGAGCTTTGCATTGATATTGTTTAAAGGAAATTCTGTGAGGCTTAATTGTAACCCAGTGGCGTATACTGGGTCCAAGATCTGGGCTATCTCACTGTCACGTGGTCCTAGGCTATGAATAGAAATAAGTTTACCAACTCCTAAGAAATCAGGTTGCCAACTCCTAAGAAATCAGGTTGCCAACTCCTAAGAAATCAGGTTGCCAACTCGTAAGAAATCAGGTTGCCTACTCGTAAGAAATCAGGTTGCCTACTCGTAAGAAATCAGGTTGCCTACTCGTAAGAAATCAGGTTGCCTACTCGTAAGAAATCAGGTTGCCTACTCGTAAGAAATCAGGTTGCCTACTCGTAAGAAATCAGGTTGCCTACTCGTAAGAAATCAGGTTGCCTACTCGTAAGAAATCAGGTTGCCTACTCGTAAGAAATCAGGTTGCCAACTCGTAAGGAATCAGGTTGCCAACTCGTAAGGAATCAGGTTGCCAACTCGTAAGGAATCAGGTTGCCAACTCGTAAGGAATCAGGTTGCCAACTCGTAAGGAATCAGGTTGCCAACTCGTAAGGAATCAGGTTGCCTACTCGTAAGAAATCAGGTTGCCAACTCGTAAGGAATCAGGTTGTCAACTCCAGAATCGGCATAATCATCATCTCACTGAATGAATGATATTATTTAAAATTTCTGATCGATTTTTCTCCTGTATTTTATTCTCTAGACTTCAGGATTTGCAGGTATCCTAGCTAGCTTAGAATATACGCTCCTGTCGTAACCCTATGAAGTTATTTGTAATAAATAATAATAATGAAGTTTAATAATAATAATTAGAGTGCGGATCAATGTGCACTAAAAAGTGGAAAATATGCATGCATCTATGCACTCAAATATGCAAATTATGCACTAAAGGACAAATATAGGCACAAAAAAATTCCTCGAAATACATTTATTTTTTAAAGTACTACACACACATAGTGACCATTGAAGGTAAAGACGAAGTAACTACAGCTTCCATTTCAAGTAAGGTTGGAAAATCTTGTATTAAATTGAATTTACTATTTCCAGTTGTTAAATACAATATAACGAAAATCGTTAAGTAGTTTTGAATTTATGTAAATTGCAGTGCACTACAACATATCTCTAAATTGGTTAGAGTTAAATTTTTCGTTTATCAGTTAGTATATCCTTGTATGAAGAAAAGGTGTGCTCCACACTACAACTTGTCACTGGACAATATTTCAATGCAGTTATGTCCTCTGGCGTGAGATCTTGTTTTCGAACACCTGTGCTTGAAAATTTTACTCTCAGAAACACTCCACAGACGAAACATTAACCAAGTAAAGAAATATATTTTAAAAAACTATCAATTTAATGATTTTTTCACGTAATATGCGCTTATGCAGTAAATATGCACCAACACCTTAAATATGCATTTATATGGACTTTAAAACCTCCCTACTTCGGTTCGAAATGCTCTGAAACAACGTTAGAACCCGGTTGTATATTAATTAGAGGACCGGAATAAAATATGCAAAACCGGACTCTAATAATAATGAAGTTTATAATGTGTAAATGTTATAAGCTGAGTCACGGAAGCAATTTTTTCCCTTGTCGAATGGGGTCGAGTGACCACTTCTCCCCTCTCCACTCTGTGGACGCCTAGACGTTGAGCTTTGTAATAACGTAACGTCCATGCACCCATTACAATGTCCAAATGCTCGGCTTTAATTCAGGCGTGCAAAACGGACTGTCTGTGCAATACGTCCTTGGGCATTTTGCACTCAGTTTTATTGCCGTTTTGTCGAGAATATTGTGACGAATGAGCTGGTTTCTCGGACTCGCCAGCCTTCCGGAAAAATAACAACCTCTTTTTCCTCCCACGCGTTTTTGTCTCTTTCATGCGATTCTGCCCTGTTTGCGAGGCTTTGGCCGGGAAGTACTTCGCGAATGGAAAAAATAGCGACATTTGACCATGGACGTTCCTGTTTTTCAGATTCTTTTTCCACTGCGAACAAAAAGGAAGTTACCCCTCCCCCCCCTTCCTTTGAAAGCGTGTTTCTTTCCCCAAATGCAACCCTTGTCCTTGCTTGGGCTTTTCCAGATAAACAGAGCTGTTAGCAGCGCACCCTATCTTCCCGCACGGCAAATAACGCGCAGGGATGCCAACCTCTAGAAAATAATAAAAAGTTTTATTGCAGTGGCCCACAGTTCGGTAGAAATTTGATTTTTATTTTCCGCACGGAAAAATTTAATGCGTAGGTTAAGATTGTGTGTAAGCTTGTTCTAAAAACTGTTTATTATGGACAGATACACAGTCACTTAAGCTATGGTACCTTACTTTGGGGTTATCAGCCTTCAATAAAAAGGTTATTAAAATTGCAAAAGATATTTGTAAGGTTAATGTGTGGTCTTCCAAACCGTGGCCACTGTAAGTTAAGTTTTGTCAGACTAGGTATTATGACAGCTCCTGCTATCTTTGTATTCCAATGCCTGCTTTATATAAAAGAAAACATTCACATTTATGAGGAGTTAGGATGTTCACATACCTATCAAACCAGAAATAGGGATTGTTTAGATGTAATTACAACAAGACACACAAAAACCTTTTACTACATGTCGGTTAAGTTTCACAATGCTCTCCCTTTGTTTTTAAGGCAACTGCCCTTTTTAAAATTCAAAAGAAAATTGCAAAAAATATTGACTGATAATTGTATATATAAAGCAGAATAATTCTTTGAAATTAATTTTGTTAGGTAAAATAGCTACTAAATGTATGTAAGTTGTGTTACGTTTTTAAAATGCTATTGGGGTGTTTGTAAGATTTATATATACTTTATTAGTAAAAGGCTAGGTTATACATGTGATGTTCTCGTATGTTTCTACAATAAAAAAGATTATTATAAATTATTTCCCACTCTCAGGTCCCTTAGCGTGGGAAAGCTAGGGACGCGATTCATAGATTTTTTTATAAAAAGACAGTCAGAATATGCGACGGAGAAATTTACATCTTTGTTTTTGAAGATGTTCTTCAGACACTAAGGCATAACATAAGGCCATACGTAAATGGTCATCGCACTGGATTTGTAGTAGGTCTGTCGTAGGTTCGATTCTCACTGCAGAAAAAATAAATTTGTTCACTTGATGACGAGAGAAGTGCTCTCTCGTAACGTGGTGTTAGAATAAGTATAACTAAAAACACTTAGAGAATGGGTAATGTCCAATAAACATTGCATCCCGAGACCATTTGTATTGTTGAAATGAGTCTCGGCCAGGATTTGAAAGCAATAACTTGCTTCGTTAGTAGTTTCGAACAACAAACTGAAATATACATTTTAAATGTACGAGTAATGCAAACTATTCCTCCAGAGTTACGCACATTCCCTTTGGAGATCATTCAGTATAACAAACATACGTACATCTCCAGGGAAGTGACTCTTAAGAATATATTGCAATATGCAGATATCATTTCGTATGGTAATACAGCTTTTTAGTATGATAAAAATATAACTTCTGATAACATAAATTATTAACAATTCAGAAAGTTATTTTCAGTGTCTCGCCACTCCCTCATTGTTGGGGGCGGGTAAGATTGCATAACCCCCTCCGAAAATAACCTGCCACCCCTTGCTGCAATTGTCTCCTGAGAACTACACAAGGTGAGTCTTGAACCCAGCTTGTTACGCACGACGTTCTTCAAGCTTCCGACAGAAGTTGGTCACGGGTTGTCATGTTCAGAGGAACGGAAAATTGTTTCCACCCCTCCTTTCCGGAGAACAGCTAAACAAGTTTGCCTCAGACGGCTACGCAGGGGTCGAATCTTCTTCAATAAGTGTGTCACGTGTAGAGCATTTACGTTTAACTTCCAGTCGGCTCATTTCCCTACTGCGGCCTGCTATAAGTATCTTGTCACGTTCTTCTCGGTGACTGTCCTTCCTTGATGGCGCTCTGTCGCCTTGTAATCAAAGGGTCCCAGATTCGACAACTGGTCGAGGCACGTTGTGCTTCATATCCTATTTTGACCATACAAAAATGTATATTCGGAGTAAAAAGGCACATATTAATATACAAGGTTAGTCAAAAAGGATCACGTTCCAAAATGTTATTTCCAACAAACCATACACGACAGAAACATAATCGTAATTCATAATTCAAAGTTTTGTTGTACAAGAATTGGTTTCATTAGTGCGCTAACAATGACGTATTTTTTCTCGTTGGGGTTAAATGACGACGCTACAGAAAAAAGTAGTTTTGTGTGCTAAAATTTGCTAACTGTGAATCCATTGTTCAAGTGCAACGTGATTTCCGCCGTAGATTCAACAAACAGCCACCTATTCATAAGCAAATTTCAAACTTGGAGCCTTCCTCTATCCAATGATGTGCCGATTATGTTCCTGTCGTGTATGGTTTGTTGGAAATAACATTTTGAAATCTGGTCCCTCTTTTTTACTAACCCTGTAGTTTTTCTTGTTAGCTGGGGCACATACGCCCCCTATCCTACCCTCCTCTGGTTCTCATCTTCGAACATTTTGCGTTCGACTCGCGGCTATCACATGCGATATTTCACGACGTTAGTTTTTCATTGCCGTGGATAATATGCAGAGGTAGAAAAGTGACAGGAAACATCCAAATATAAACAAATAACAATGTTGCAGTTGAAGGACCGGGGGGAGGGGGGTCAGCCACGATTAAGAAATATATTTCGTAGGGGGTCCTAACCAAATGTCTCAAATAATATTAGCTTACGTGCAGTTATGATCGCCAAAACTTATATAAAACAATTGTCCTGACAAGAAAACTAATGCCAAAGGAATAAATGATTGAATATTTATTGAATAAAAGACAGGATGTTAGATCCAGTTAAAGTAATATTTTATGCATATTATTGTAAGAAATAGTGGGCATAAATCTTCCTTTGGTACGGTCATTCAAAGTCATATGATTCCAATGTAATCCTTCCCTTCCAGTAAGTTCGGCGGTTATAAATAACTTCGACTGTGAATTTAGGTAAAAATGGCAAGCGGAAAAAATAGCAACGGTAGCAATGGCGAGACTAAAAATTGCAAATACAATGTGTTATGATTTTACATGAGAAATTATATGCCTTGCATTTCACAGTTTGAAATTAAAAGTTAATATAATTTTGGTGTCTTTATCACTAATTTGTCTTTGAATTGATACATTTTATTTGGGGTTTCCAAAAATAATTATAATGCCGTTGATTTCTTCTGGCAGAAGTTACTGACACTATAGAATCACATGTTAATAAAAGGTAACCTTTGTAAATAATTTGAAGCATGTGTGTTTCATGAAACTTAAGGGAGGGGGGGGGGGGTGTGCAGCATAGCATGGGTTTTCATCTTGACTGAAAACACGTTTACGCTTTGCGCACACCTGGTGACCAATCACACGGGTTTGTTACTAGCAGGACTTCAGACCAGCCCTTATCTAAACCCCTCGCATTAATTTGTGTCACTGATTTCTCTCAGAGAGACGAACTTGTTTACTTTTTCAAAATGAAAATTGTTAATTCTCTGAAAGCTGCAGAGAAGTTCTTCTTTCTACGCGTGTACAAAACAGTCTGATCTGAAGAATGTTACAAGGTGGAGGAACCAATTCAAGTGACGAGGAATTCTAAAAACAAATTTATTGAAACAAAATCATTTGTGTTCTTACGACCATAATCATCCACCTGATTACGATGGTGTAATGATAGCCAGGTGTCCTAATGATATGAAGATACGAAATCAACATCCGTGCAATCCAAGTGAACCTAAAACACTATATTTGATTTTCGACGGTATAAGAAAACATTTCATACTATATACTTGACAACTGCGAGAGAAGAGAACTAGGATAATTTATACCGACAGTGCTATCTATATAACAAAAGAACAATGCAGGATTTCTTACGAGTAGTAGCACGTAATCTAAATTTGCAATGCATGTAAAGTGACGAAATCAAAGGTGAATAGATATTGATTTTGCTAAACACAGGATCAATATTTTTCTTCTTTAAAATTTACATCTGAATTATTTATATCAATTATTTATAATTTGCTTTTGCTTGTGATTTCTACTTTTGCAGTTTTCACTTTGGCCATTTTTTCAGTTTGCCATTTTTACCGGACACCTCGACTGTACAGTCAGGGACACTGCCGGCTTGTAACGATTCCATTGAAAGTCAATGTATTCATTACAAGCCGGCAGTGTCCGTGACTGTACAACTAATGCTATTAAAGATATATTTTCATTATTTTTGTACCTGATTCTTCCACGACCACACAATATTAATTTTAATTATAATTAAAGTATTAGTAGGATATCTAATAATATTATTATTTAATAATGTGAGTCTTTCGTGGGGGGGGGGGTCGAACTTCCTGGACCTCCTCATAATACGTACTTGGTGGGGGGGTAGATTTATAAGATTTTTGAAGGTAGGCTGGCACTTGAGATTTAATGGGAAGTAAGGAACTACACAGATTCGATGTGATGAATGATGATACAGTGGAGTGAAAATACTGACAATTATAACGTGAGTGGATCTTGTGAATTTTATAATGAAAAGAAGGCCCAGAACTCAATTTATGTTCATCAGTTTGTAAAACCACTTCCTTGTTCTGTTCGAAGACTTGTTTAGCCCCAAGGACGTATGACTAAAAGAATCCGTAGGAGAGCTGCCCTGGAAAGAATTACTCATTCGATCTGAAAATAGACCGGTTAAAAATGATAGGGAAGTTACCAGGCTTGTCTCGCTACATTCCGGAAACATTCCTGTTTTGATACAAACAAAAAATCCCTCTGCAATCTATTCGCAAATGAGATGCGTTGCCACTTTCTCTTGTTTTGAGTTACCATCACAGATGATGGGATTTTACATGTGCTGCGTTCCAATCTCTGCTAATGTACGTGTTAATGTTTCCTTCCTCTACCCTTTTGCACATCATAATAATTTATTCTACGTGTTATGATTTCCCTTTTAACAAGTTGGAATGCAATGTAAAATACTTTAAAAGTATGTAATGCCGAACTGGCATCCTGTGTGAAAACCCAATATTTTCTCTTCTCTTTGTCACAGACTAGTATACATATGCTTGAGTGTGCTACGACGCCAGGAGTTCCGGGTTCGAATCCCGGCCTGGACATTGATGTGTGCGAGTGTCCATTCACCAATTTCATCATATCGCTCATCCCCATCTTCGCAAATTAGCCAAAAGTGGCAAAAAAGCGAAGTAAAATAAAGCAAATGAATAAGCTTGGTTTTTTTTGTTTTAAGTCCACTTTATGCACAGAGAGGCAAATCGGGTCTGGAACTACAGTTTAAAGTGGAAGCCGACTGATGTGCCTCCATCTCAAGTTTGAAACTGAATCCATAATTGTTTAAATAATTAATTTTCCTTCTTAAGGACACAGTTAACGTTTAATGAAATAATCAATGTGGAATTAACGCCGAGCTCGGTAACGGATTGGTTAGCACATCACACTACGACGGCAGGGGTCCCGGGTTCAAATCTCGCCCTGGGCATGAGTGTTCTTGGTGAGTGCCCTTTCATAAATTTCATCATATCGTCGCTCACCCTCTAACTAACTCTCTAGCCTTCTTAAACCCGAAGGTTCATGGCTGCAGCAACAGAAGCCTTCCACCTGTCCCTATCTTAACCAAGATCTATACTCTCTTATCCATCCCTACCAATTTCCTTTAGGTCCATCTCAACATCTTCGTCTTGGTCTTCCTACAGGTCTCTTACCATCAGGTTTCCCAACAAGAAACCTGTAAACTCCTCTTTCCTCTCCCATTCATGCTACATGGCCTACCCATCTAAGTCTTCTTGATTTAATCATTCTAATAATATCTAGACATGAATGCAAATTATATACTTCTAAATTATGTAACCTTCCCCACTCCCCTGTCTCCTCATCCCTTTTAGGCCCAAATATTTTCCTAAGGATCTTATTTTCAAATACTCTCAATAGGCTATATGTTCCTCTTTCAATGTAAGGGACAAAGTTTCGCATCCATATGATATTACAGGTAAATTACTGTTTTGTATATTAACTTTTATGTAGTTTCTAAGAGAAAAGTAACATGCATTTTCTGAATTAAGCCTGCTTTTTATTTCCTCTTTAATATCATTTTCATTTGTTAGTATTACTCTTAAGTATTTGAATTTGGAAACTGTTTAAAACGAGTTGTTACCAATTAGACTTTGATTATTACCTAACACTTGGTTTCGGCCCGTAAGATTATATTTAGTTTTCTCTTTGCTAACTTCCAAATCTATCTCTTTAGCTGCTTTGAGAAATATTTTAGCATTATTCTTAATTGTATTTACATCATCCCCCGGTAAGTCTACATCATCTGCATATGCTAACAAATGAGTCACACCATTTAATTTTAGTCCTTGATTAGTTTCTTTTACCTTCCTAACAGCGTATTCTAAGGCAAAATTAAAAAGCAATGGAGATAATGCATCTCCTTGTTTTAACCCATCATGAATTGTATATTTGTCAGACATATTAATATCCACACGAATTTTACTTTGTTTCACTGGTGCATACTTTTATCATATTAACTAGCTTCTTAGGTATTCCAAACTTTACTAATATATTGTATAATTTATCTGTTTTGACTGAATCATCGCGCACCCTCATCTTCGCGATTACCCTAAAGTGGCAGAAATGCGAAGTAATATAAACCAAACCAGCCAACGTGGAATTAACTTAAAACACCAAGAATATGCAGCTTTAAACGGCTCAGGGGCATTAAAATATAAGGTCATTGAAAATTCATACGATATTGTTTCATGTAAAAGTGAGAATTGACATTCGAAAACAAGCATAAATCGAATCGCGTTATTTTAGAAGTGTTTAAGCTTCCCACGTGATTCCACTTCACGCTTACCTGTAACATATTTTCTGGTTACAGACTCGGATCTCGGCATAAGTTCAAATATTGTCTATTACGCTTTGAGTATTAACTTATACGTAAAATGTTTTCTGTCTGTCTCTTATTATTATTATGTTTTAGTGGAAAACGCTGTACGTAAAATGGCGTTCTTTCGAAGTTTGTTCAATTCGAACTCTTCTGTTTTTCATTCCAAGTTCTCGCACGTGACGAATCTCCCGTGACTCAAGTTATAAAAATCCGAACGCAACCCTCCTGGGCTTCGAAACCGCCGTCGCTTAATTTTAGTAACTACCCTTAAACCCACGAGAATCCCTAGATGCCAGGACGTAATGAAATAGACGACGGTTTCTTCCATTGTAGAGCCCTCAGCTCGGTCCATAATTCGATACGACGAGAAAAAAAGCTGAGTGGCAGTATCTGCACCCTCGCAGCCCCCCTCCCCCCCGCGAGGGCGAGAGATGATTCAGCGCCGGATAACAACACCCAGCCAGGGATTCGCCGGCAGCGCCACCCGTGGACGCCCACCGCCCTTTGTTCCCCGACGAATCATGAAACGAGAGACTCGAATAATGGCCTTCGCAGCTCCTCATGACAAGAGTCGAATGGGGTAGGATTTTACAATTCGTTAGATGATGTGTGCCTTCTATTCTAGCCTGCATTAAATCGGTAAAGGATCAAGTCAAAGCTAAAACATGTTCCACCCTTTGTGCGAACTGGAACGAATCTGAAGTGAAATCGTTTGACTTCGTATACACACTCTTTAATTCATTCAATATGGCAGAAATGCATTTCCGATTTTCCCTATATTTGTATGAAATGTGTATAATCTCGACAAAATATGTGTGTGTGAAAGAAATACTTCCCCCATAAGACTACTGGTATTAAGGCTCCATGACTGTATACCATGGGTAGAAAAATACAGGGCGCCATGGCATCTGAATGTTCAAATTTATTGCTAAAAATACGATTCGAGTTCGCTTATCGAAATTTTCATTACCTTTTGAAAAAAAACTATTACAATATGAGTTTTTTAAATGTTTTTTTTTTTTGTGTTTTCTGCATTACGTGTATCATTAAATCATAATAAAAGTGCAATTATATTTTTTTTTGCACTGTTGTTAGCCGAATTTTAAAATCCGCGGCGATATGGTAGAGTTGGCTATATCATCATCATCATCCTTCGCCGTTCCTGCCTCTGGCTGGGTCGGCATAGATGTCAAGCCTCTCCATTTTCTTCTGGTCTTCCACCACTCCTCTCTATCCACGGTATTCCAATCTTGTCCTCTTCTCCCAACACTCTCCTAGCACAAACTATTCGGCCAAGAACCAAAACAGTGCTTGACATTTTCTGCTCATTTTGCATTTGGACATTATACAGGGTTAGCCAAAAAGAAATAGACAGTTTAAACGCTCTATAAATTGAAATTTGTTTGTTACATCAGAAAGCATTTAGTACCGTTGCATAGAGGAAGTCTTCAAGTTTACGACCTCCGCTTTTCGTTTGTCTTCGTGACGTCAGCATCACGTGAGCACCCTTGATGTAAGTCTAGCAGTATGGCCGCTAACCAGGTGGAGAAGGTTTTCTGCGTGATTGAATTTGCAAAAACAAATTCTGTTACTATCGTGCAGCTTCGTTTTAGAACATCGTGTAGTAAACAACCACCACACAAGGCAGTCCATCTACGATTGGAGCAAGAATTTTGAGGAAACTGGTTCTGGTTGTCTGTGCAATGGATCAAGTACAACTGGACTATTGCATTGATATCTGTCTTGTTAGAAAAGGGTCGCACATAAAATATTTGTAACTTTGCCATGTAAACGTCAGGACATACTCTTCCAACCATGTAAGAATTTCAGCCCTATTGTTAAAACTCTTCTTTCTGTAAAACTTTGAAAGTATCTATTTCTTTGAGCCTAACCCTGTATGTGCAGCGGGACGGATAACAGATAAATAGATGACTCAAAGGCAAAATCCATTTTTTGGACAAGGGAAATGGGCGATCATGGGAATGGCATGCAATAAGCATCACTGAGTTTTGGAGAGAATGAAGTATTGAAGGGTGGCAGGGAAGGCGGTTTCTTTCGAAATGATCAAAGAGCGTGTTTCTGAGATAGGTACGTAAGTGTGTGTGTGTCAGAGATGCTTATTTAGTCTCTTGATACGGATTAGAGATTAATTACTTGAGTTATTAAAGTTATTAGTAAGGCTCGGAAGTTGATGACCTATAGAATTACTTTAAAATTATTAAAAAAATAACTTAAAAATAATTTCCACCCTTAAAATGAAAGCTTGATTTTTCATAAATTACAAGAGAGTTGTTGAATAATTTGATAAAATCTGTTGTTTAGTGGTTCAAACTAACGAAGCAAATGGAAAAAGGCAGTTGGGTGCTAATGTAGTTTTTTCTTCACATTTTTACTTCATTTCATGCTAGCAAATGCATTTAAAATTCATAAAAAAGAACAAAATTTTAAAAATGAATAAAAATTCAAATTAAATAAAAACTGCAAAAATTACTGAAAAATAACCTAAAACAAAGAAGACCGGAAATTGAATTGAACGATGCCAGTTTCCAGCGGGGGTCAAGAGACTAGTTCAACCCACTTTCCCGACCTACAGTAGGTATCAGTGGCGTATACGGAGTCAAACATCTGGGCTATCTCAGTATGTCACGTGGTCCTAGGCTATTAATAGAAATCAATTTACCAAATCCTAAGAAGTCAGATTGCCAACTCATAGGAAATCAGGTTGCCAACTCATAGGAAATCAGGTTGCCAACTCATAGGAAATCAGGTTGCCAACTCATAGGAAATCAGGTTGCCAACTCATAGGAAATCAGGTTGCCAACTCATAGGAAATCAGGTTGCCAACTCATAGGAAATCAGGTTGCCAACTCATAGGAAATCAGGTTGCCAACTCATAGGAAATCAGGTTGCCAACTCATAATAAATCAGGTTGCCAACTTCAGAATCGGTCATCATCATCTCACTGATATGAATAAGATTATTAACAATTTCTGATCGATTTTTCTCCTATATTTTATTCTCTAGACTTTCGCAGATAGCCTAGAATATACGCTCCTGGTAGGTATACCTACCAACACGTATAATTTATAAAATAATAAAAAGAAGTTTGTAAAAATCTTATCACCCATCCTATGGGTTGCGCTGGATCGAGGTGAGATAAGACGACCACAGAAGACAGCATTATCCCAGCTAATGACTTCCCCTCGCTTCCTTGGCGTCTGGTTTTTGTTTGTTGGCTTTATTTTTAACGAAGAAAACGCGGCCAGGAAGCTGTCGATTTGTTTCCGGTGGTGTGGCTTTCTGCCCCAGCTGATCTCCCGCCCACCCCCGCCGCATTGTCCAGCGCGGTCATAACTCAGGTCAGCTGCCGCAGCTAAATCACAGCCACACGTGCGTTCCAGATGCCCCTCGGACAAAGTAACAATTATTTCTCTCCTGTTTTACCAAAATCCGCTTCTCACTTTCCTCTCGTCGTCTTCAGTGTTTCTTGCATTTGTCAATATGGATACGAGATAAAATCCACACAAATGTTGTAAATTGAAGGACTATGGTGTAAAACATGGTGGCATTTTGGTCATTATTGAGCTTATTAAGAAAAAAGGTTATTAAGAAGCTATAGCTATTTTAGATAAATTGATTTTTTGTTGTGGTTTTCAATTTCAGAAGCGTGTTGCAGGGTTGTTTTAGGTCCAGGAATTTTAAAAATTCAATTCCGGTCAAAGAGAAAATCAGCAAGCTGAAATGGTTTCTGGACCGTAAAGAACCTTTTTATCTGTAAGTATTCAATTCGGTCCAGGAACCTTTTTTCCGGCTCAATTTAAATTCGGTCCAGGAACCTTTTTCCAATTCAAATACGGTCCTGGAACCTTTTTTCCAATTCAAATACGGTCCTGGAACCTTTTTTCCAATTCAAATACGGTCCTGGAACCTTTTTTCCAATTCAAATACGGTCCTGGAACCTTTTTTCCAATTCAAATACGGTCCTGGAACCTTTTTTTCCAATTCAAATACGGTCCTGGAACCTTTTTTCCAATTCAAATACGGTCCTGGAACCTTTTTTCCAATTCAAATACGGTCCTGGAATCTTTTTTTCCAATTCAAATACGGTCCTGGAACCTTTTTTCCAATTCAAATACGGTCCTGGAACCTTTTTTCAAATTTAAATACGGTCCTGGAACCTTTTTCCAATTCAAATACGGTCCTGGAACCTTTTTTTCCAATTTAAATACGGTCCTGGAACCTTTTTTCCAATTCAAATACGGTCCTGGAACCTTTTTTCCAATTCAAATACGGTCCTGGAACCTTTTTTCCAATTTAAATGCGGTCCTGGAACCTTTTATCCGGCTCAGTTTAAATTCGGTCCAGGAACCTTTTATCCGGCTGTTGAAATTCGGTCCAGGAACCTTTTTCCGGCTCAGTTTAAATACGGTCCTGGAACCTTTTTCCGGCTCAGTTTAAATACGGTCCAGGAAACTTTTTTCAATAAAACAATACACAACTTGGACGGAATTTAAATTGTGCGAGAAAAAAGTTCCGGCCCTGCAGCGGAATCCAATGGAACCTTTTAGAATTTGAGTTTCTGGACCTTTAACAACCATGGCAAATTATATGACATGGCAATTATACGCGAAATTTGAATGATGGCTCTTTTAGTTTGTAACTTAATTATGATCAAAATTCCACTTATGTTTTACCTCCGAGCCGTTCAATTAATATTAATGATGTGCGGGTCCCGTAAAACCACACAGCGTTGCAAAGTTCGAAACCCTTCGGTGTCACCGTTGAAATAACATTTAATCTCAAATGAAGTTAAATTACGTCTTACTCGATCTCTCGTTCTGCCAGTCTGAACATTGGTGTTACTTTAATAAAAATAATTCTAAAATCGTACAAAAAGTACAGAATTCTTGCATACCTAAATGAGCTTAAATGACTTAATATGGACACGTCGCTGTAAAACCACATCTGCCTTGCACGGTGTAAAAAATCTTGCAGCACCAAATTACTTATACGACAGACTCAATTTATGCTCGAAATTCGAATCTAAGCAACAAAACTTAATCCTGACAACTTTCTAGTTTCTTTCAAAGCCGCCTTTGCAAATTGTGAAACACGCTACCACCAGAAGCTACGCACAGCAGCTTCAAAATTACAGTAAGAGAAGTACTTCTTCATGAGCCTCATTACAGTACATTAAAAAAATTCAGCTTGCTTTCATTGAAATCAAATAATAAAAACATGAACAGTTTTGGTTTAGAAATTTAGTAGAGATAAAAGTAATTGAATACTTCTATCTATCACAGTAGACTTGTACAAGTTTTGCAGATTAACTGATAGAGCAGCCACAGCCGAACATCTCCCACGAATAAAAAAAATCTACGAGGCACATGTAAAAAATAAATGGCCGATAATTTTTTACTTGGGACTGGCAACACTGACGAAGTTGCGCGTGCACGGAAGCATGCTTTAGTATTCTGTGCCTGCAACAGAGGTATATTTCTCAGCGTGGAGGTTACGTGCGAGTAGCAGGTAGTTGAAATAGCTGCTGTAATACAAAATCCCTCCAAATCATGGTAACCGTGTTTTGGGAAGAAGACCCCTGTTAGAGGATGAAAACGTTACGTTTTAGTGTACAATTTTTTCTACAATAAATTTTGCCTTGGTCAGTATTTAATTGTTTTAGTAATAATAATAATAATATAACTTATGTACATGGTTGGTACAGTCAGGGGTGCCGACAGGGAGGTTTCATGACGCGCCCGCGCCATGGGAATTTTTTTTTTGGGGAGGGGAACAAAAAATGTATACGAATTCTATACATCTTCACACAAAAATGGAGGGGATCGTTTCGTTTGTCTTATTGATTTTTAGTTATGGTTAGTAAGTACAGTTTTTCTACCTATCTGTGGATGATCGCGGCGATGTAGTTGAAATTAAGCCATACCTCTTATGCCTTTAGAATCTGTTCGGCTTGGGGGGAGGCGTGCTGTACGCGTTAATACAAGGTTATATATATAGTCAAGCAGACAAATTTCCAAGAATAAGGGGGCCTCCTCGATGGCGCAGTGGTTGCGTCGTTGCCTTGTAATCAAGGTGTCCCGGGTTCGATACCCGGTGGAGGAACATAGTGGTTCGGATTCCACTTTAAATTGTAGGTCCAGTCCCGATTAGCCTTACTGTGCATAAAGAGGACTTAAAACACCAAACCAATCTAAGAATAAGGTTCAGTGCACTAACAATGGCAGTGAGCCTGAGCAGTTTTGTACGTTATGTTAGCAATCATGAAAGTGAGCCTAAAATACCCAAAGTAAACATATATTGCTAAATATGTCTGTATTATATTGTTCCGCAAATTTTTTTCTGACCAAAATAATTTGAGTAAATAATTCGGCATAAAGGGAGGGGGGTCATAGGTCTTGCGGGGGATGGGCACCCCTGTTCTCTCTTTGAAGGGGACAATTACAAGCTAGGAGTCTCTATGACTAAGAAAAATGCTGTAGATACTTGATGTTTTCGATTTGCAAAAAAATAGTTTTGTGGAAACTAGTGTTGCCCACGGAACGAAACGGGACAGGCTTTTAAATATTCGAGACGAGACGAGATTGATCATGTGTCCCGAGACAAACGAATATTTTCGAGACGAGACAGCATTTCCACGAGACGAGACAGGCCAAAGTCTCGTCTCGTGGGCAACACTAGTGGAAACTTTTGAAAACCTAAAAGCTTGATTTGTTCCAAAGACTATTTTCATTCGAAAAGAGATCCAGTTCAGCATTTTCTATTACATATTTGAAATATCTAGAATTAGAAGAAATACGTATCAGCAGTGATTCTTATAACAAAGGTCCTCCCCGATGGCATAGTGGTAACGACGTCACCATGTAATCAAGGATTGCCGAACTCTGTATCCGGTTGAGGTACATAGTGGTTCGGATCCCACTTCAAACTGTAGGTCAAGTACCGATTAGCCTACCTGTGCCAAAAGTAGTTTCAAAATATACTTTCTTATAACATAAACGAAGATAGCTAAAAAAAAAAAGTATAGTAAAAAAGATAGACATTTACACTTTACACAACCCGACTAAAACCCTCTGCTCTAATGTTGCATTCTGCTCTGTGACGTTTCGGGAAAACTTGTTATTTTTTGTCCCGAATGGATACAGCTAGACGAGACCCAACTCTTAGCTTTCCAATCACCCCTCCATCTTTCAATACATGTCACTTTTTTCTGCTCCAAGGGAGACTGAAAACAAGGATTTGTGCCTTATTTTTTTCCTCCGAAACCTGTTTTCAGATTATAAAAACTTGCACCGGTGTCCGCCGAAAAAATACATTCGAGAAGAGAACATAACAACCCTTCCCTTTTGTGTAGGGGGAAAGTGTCCCACTTCGTAACCTATTTTTTCCTTCTTTTTTGTCCGCGCTTTTCTACCCTCTCCTTGGGCTTTATGGCATCCCCCATCAGATCCCGGAGCAACCCTTTGTTGCCGAATGCAGCAAAACAGTCTTTATTGACACGGGAAGGGAGGAGGTGGTTGGACAGTGGAAAATAACCGTGACAGGTTTCCTCAGGTACGGCACTCAAGGGTATTTTTAGACTGTGATTGCCGTGGGAGATATTCTTACCCCTTTCTGTATCCCCCCTTTTTTTTGTCCAACTGATGCCTTTATAGATACTTGTGCTGTTAGGCTATGAATCGGTTCTTGAAAATGCCATTCGTGTGCACAGAGGCTGTTGCTATGGGTTATACCTTCTCGTTGCCTTAGCTTTCCTTTAAAAAATCACATAAAAAATGGTAAGATATATGACTAGTCAAAAAACAAAGGGTAAATTTCTCGTATCGGACAAACGGATTTCTTCAAATTTACAGGAGAAATTACTTACCGAATGCAGTTTCTTTTTACTTGTGGAAGTTCGGGAAAGTGTTTTCTCGCATGGTTCATTGAATTTCAGCCGTTTGTCCGATACGAGAAATTTACCAAACAGAGTTTAGTACAAAATCTTTGAGTGCGTTACAATTCATTGTCAACTTTCATCGGAGAAGCAGTGGCGTCACCACTTCAGGTAGGCTTAAGCATGGGCGGGACAATAGAAAAGTTTTGCATTCCGTAAAAATACTTTGAATTGTTTGAATTGTTATTTTAAGTCTACTTGTTACGTACCATTCAGTCTAATCAGGAATTATCCCTTCGCTCCTCATGCCCTTGTCACAAGACTCTAGCAATCACAAGGCGTGGAAAACAAAACGTACTATTTCACCTTTATAAAAGGTTTATTCTTGGAAACGCACACTTAGCAGTAATTGCATAAACTTTAAACCACACATTACAATTATTCATGACATCTTTTTCCACTATTCTCTTGTTCCTACCGTATATTTTGCTTGTTGATAAATCTATCAGTTTGTTAAATGTTGCCAGCTCCTGGCACATCAAGGTTAGTCTATTTGTCCATCTGACACTAGTTGTCTAAGACATAAATATTTGCCAAATTGAAAAAAAAACTAACAAACACAATATTTTAACTAAATAACAAAGAATTACAATGTAATGTCTAGGTCATTACATACTTTATGCACTTACTTTAATCCATCTGAAAATATTGGAGTCCAAGTCGTCGTCCCACCTTGCCACCCCTATGAGCTCAAAGGTGGACAAAATATTTTCAGGTGGACTCTGCTTGTGGCTGTTATGACTAAAAAACAGTGGCGGCGATTGGGTTCCAAAACTTAGGGAGGCAAGGTGCCAAAACTAAGGAGGACAAGGACAGTTTACTTTCCCTTTGTATATAAGGTTTAGCATAGTGCGGGGGTAAAAGTGTGAAAGTGGGGGCTGCCTCCAACACCCCCCTAATCGCAGACACTGGTCACAATTTTCCTTGCCCTCTTTCATTTTCTTCTTTGCCCCTTTCTCTGTTTTTCTTTCTTTGCCCTTTCTCTCTTTCTTTCATTGTCTTTGTCCCTTTATCTCTTTATCTTTTTCTTTTTGTTCCTTTCTTTTTATCTTTTTTCTTTTTGTTCCTTTCTCTCTTTTATCCGTTTCTTTTTGTCCCTTTCTCTCATCTTCTTATTTTGTCTCTTTCTCTCTTCTTATCTTTTTCTATTGTCTCTTTCTCTCTACTGATCTTTTTCTTTTTGTCCATTTCTCTCTTCTTATCTTTCTTTTCCCCTGGTTCTCTTTAATTTATATTTGTTCTCCCAGTCTTTAATCCCTCCTCTTTTCGTCTGTACTTCTTTCGTTTGTCTTTCTCCTATCTCGCCTCTTCTTCCTGCCGCTATTAATCTATTATTTCTTTCAGTACCGTGTCCAGGATTTTTAAAAGGGGGTTACGTATACATTTTTTTTAGTAGTCACTCCATATTGTGCCATCTTTTCCTGCTTTTAGCGTTCTTTTTTAAGGAATACTGAGCCAAAAGTGGGACTTCTTTCTATCACCTTTTCTTATTTCTTTTTCGTTCATTCTATCTGTTTCTCTATGAGGATGTTCGAGTGGGCAAAAAGGAAGGGTTTTTTACTATTTCACAGTGGGCTAGAGCCCTCCCTTACCCATTTGTGACGACGTGCCAAGGACATGGTGCGCTTTTGCAGATGCTCTTCCACGTGACTTCAAGCAGAAATTTGAATACGTGGGTAAAAAGTAACTCCTGGTCAGTTTGGAAGTAACTAGTTTCTTCTTTCAAGTGATGTTAACTGTAACTATTTACTTTTTTCAGGTAACGAGTAACAAAATTTAGTAATTTTTAGTTACTTTTGCGTACATTTTTGTTGAAAAATGGATAGTTATGCATTTGTTACGAGAAAGTGCTCTGCGCTGCGCGATATATTGTTTTCAAGGTATAAGAGTTTGGGGCTCTACGTAGCCAATTAGTTAGCACTCTGCCTTTGGTGCGCGCGGTCCCGGGCTCGATTCAAGGCAGAGGTAAAAAAATCTGTGTTGACCTGGAATAGTGAGGACAGCTGGGGAGCTACTTGGAAAGAATAAGTAGCGGGCTCTGGTCTCGAAAGCCTCAAAACAGCGACGATGGAACTCGATGTGCTGACCACGCGTCATCCAATGAAAAGGCGTTTGGCAGGGCTGTTGTAGAATGTCGTTTAGTTCAATAATGATTAATTTGCATTATCTTACCTCTCTAGTTTCATATTTCAACACATGGTGTTTATTGCAGTACAACAGTTAAGAACGGTTCAAAATAATTTTTTGAATCTTGGTTCCATATATACTACTGCATTACTCAAGGACCATCACAGAAATGGCGTTAATACCGCATTTTAAATAGGAACATGTAGTATACCTCAAAATACAAAGCATGAAATTCGTGCTTTGCATAAAAATCAGAGCTGTACAAGTACACTTTCTGCTTATTAATCCAGTGCTGGATGATACCCTTTCAACCAACCCTCGTCTTTTCTTCCACTGAAACCCACTTCGTTCACTGTTTATAATTTTCATTTGTCTGATACCAGAAGATTCCAAAATTCTTTGGATGTAGGATGCACGATATTCCACTGACCATTTTGGGGTGAAATCGGGAAAGCAGCCGGCGTCAGTTGCAGGATGACGTACTCCTGAATATGACGTCATTGCTGAAATGGGAGAGCGCAGAATGGGGACAGCTTACGCATGGACATTGAAAGAATCTGTTTCCCAGAACGTCCTCTTGCTTGAGATATTGTCAGGTTTTGGCAACATTGAATCCGGTTTCCGCCGAACTTTGCAATCAGTGTTGCCAAGTTGGCCCTTTTGGGGCCAGAACTGGCCCTTTTGAGTCCGTACTCAGCCCCAAAATTCAGCAAAAGCCCCAAGGGGCTTTTTAGCCCTACAGAGAGAAATCTTGCTACAAATCTAGCCCTTTCAGTAATGAAATGTTTTTTTGGTATTTTCAGTAAAGTAAAATGCAAAGAAAAATTCACTTAACCGCAAGCGCGTCCTGCGACCCCTCTTGGGGAGCAGGTAGCAAGTGCACATTGTCACTTTATCCCCTTATTTCTGGTTTTGGTATGCTGTGTAGCCCGAGCCGAATTACGGATAGCGTCGATTCCAGAAAATGCGAATCTTTGTTCAGTTGTATTCCATCTGGTCCTTGAAAGTTCACAGAAATGCGGTGCGGAATCGACGAATCGTTCGTAACAGTGAGGCTCGACCAGAGACTAGTTCGTGCGTGCGGCCGTGTGTGTGTGTGAGTGTGCATGTGCATATATATATATATATATATATATGAAGGAGGAATATGCCGAAAATGTGTAATGCTTTTGTGTAATCTACTGCACCACAATTTACGGGGGAAATAATTTTTTTAAGGTTATTTAAGGTAAGAAAATTTAATTTAGTTGAGCTTATGTCCCTCATCTTGACAGTTGATTAGTTGTGGTTCTTGAGTTTCAGAAATTTTGCACCAAAACACCCAATAATTAAGAACCAGACTTTTTTCAGTACGCAGCCGCACCTTTGTAAATCTAGCCCCTTGGATGTGAATTCTAGCTCCATTTTGGGTGCGATTTAGCCCGTTTTTCTCTCGTGCTATTGGCAACACTGTTTGCAATGTCGTGTCCACCATGCTCGACTGATGGACGTTCTGGTGATATCGTGCGACTGCATCAGGAAAATCGTATGTCCTGCTGGTAGAGTTTGATGTGTATCAGATATCAAAATGGCCGACGAAATGTTACTGTTAGAAAACCCTTTATTGAAAATATTGATTTGCTTTATTTTACTTAGCTTCTTGTGCCACTTTTGGCTAATTTGCGAAGGTGAGACTGAGTAATGATATGATGCAAGTCATGAATGGACACTCGCAAACATCCACGCCCAGGCCAGGATTCGAACACGGGACCCCTGGTGTCGTAGCGCGATGTGATAACCACTCCATATTGGAGAGTGTGCACGAAGTGGGTTCGTATTAAGTGGGTTAATAAGAATTTTGATGATTTTTATTTATGTATATATTAGCGTCTTATTTTAAATGGCAGAGTTAAGGCCGTACTACTTTGGAAAACAAAACATTACAGCAGTGTGTTACCAGAATATACCTCTGCCAAATGTAAATTTTGCCTTCGTATGTTCTTACTCTGTTTTCTTTCTTTTGATAAATAGAAAAAAAGCTTTGAATGGCACCGTAGGCTTCAGCCTCCTCCGTACACAGGCCTGGTTCTCATTGCGCTCGTCCCACTATCAGGTTCGTCGTTGGGTTGTGAGAGGCACCCAAAAGCAAGCCCACTTCCGTTCTTGCAGGCTAACGAGGCTCTGGCGCCTGAACTTTGTGCTACATGTGTGTTTGTGATAGTCCCTTCATCTTATCACTCATTTCCATCGTCGCGATTAGCGAAACGTGGAAGAAAAGCGACGTAAAATAAAGCAAAACACAAGAATGCATCAATTATAACTAGAACACAAAAAGTTAAAAATCGACTTTTCTCTATTTCCTTGATTACACGTAATAACTTTTTTTAAACAAGTTTTCGACATTCATAGACAACTGTCTATCAGAAAGCGTGCCCTTCATAACAAACACTATCTCTCTATTTCGAGACAGAAGTAATTGGAGCTTGCATGAAATAGGCTATTGTAATCGGATTCATATCGTCAAGAAAAAATTACCACCTTTAAGAATGTCACAAATTGTTTTCAATTTTCTCAATTCCACATTTGTACTCATTACACATTATTGCTTTTCTGCAACAGCTACCTTTTTCCTCTTGGCTCTTCAATCAGCTGCTTGAAGACCTTCATGGATACTGAACAGTTTCGCCCCTTTTCTCCAAATCTGCCAACACCAGCATGCGCTAATAAATAACGTTTTTGAAAGAAAAAAGTCATATACATAAAAAAAAATATTCTAAAATGTCATTGAAAATGGCAAAAAGACATTAAAACTAAAAAGGAGGAAATAGGCAATATGAAAAAGTTTCTAAAACATTAGCAATAACATAAAAAAATACATATCGAGATCAATTTTTATCAGCAAATGCAGCAGGGAAAAAAAACATTTTGCCAAACTTTCAGGTTCTATCTATAACCTCCATTACACCTGCAACTCCTCGACAATTACCCGCACCACACAACCAACATACAACGCTGCACGCCTTTCTTAAAAAATCACGTGACCATCTGCAAAGCGTTTGTTCAGCAGCGAAGGAGGAAAAATGCGCGAATCTTTTAAACAAATCTCCCACCAGGCAATTATCCTGACTCGCGTATTTTAGTCCTTCCATGAATTCTTTTGATTTGTGCTGGGAGGGCGTTCGGCTGACGACACCATGTTCTACTTTGCTTTCTAATCCCCTCCCGCCCTCGAGCTGCTTCCAAAAATACCCTTCCTCCCCATTGAAGTCAGCTGCCCTGACACCCTTTGAAAACCATTTGAAAAACTCCAAGCCAACTAAAATGTCCCTCCTCCCTCTAGTATATCCTGTTTCTGCCGCTGACCCGGAGGCGAGCTGTCTATTTAGAAAGCGGGGAGGAGGGGAAAAAATTGGTGTCACGCAGTCTTTCTAGGAAATTTTGCTTCCTGTGTTCTTTTCTCAACTGTATGGAGCATTAATTGTGGAAAGGGGAAGGGGGCATTCTCCTTTCCTTGCAAAAATACTTGTGTGGGAAAGTATGCGCTGCTGGCAAAAATATTTAAGGAATTTTCAGACTTCGGATTTCGACACTACATGATCCTAGTTATTTTAAAGAAGCCTCTGCCCAGTGGCGTGCCAAGGGGGGTTGGTGGGGGTTATACCCCCGCCCCTTTGGCCCAGTATTTCTAAAAAACAAAAGAAACGTCAAAGGTAGGAAAAGATGGCAAAATGAGAGCCGACTACCAGAAAAAGTGTACGTAATCCACCACCACCATTCGAAAATCCTGGGCACGCCACTGCCTCAAAGGTTGAATATCTTGGTAAAACGTACATTAAATAAAAGGTGAATCAAAATTATTGTCGAGACTAATAATTAAAGGTAAAATTCTCCGTGCATATTGCAACGTACCATGAAGTCACAATTGGGGGTATTTATTTATTTATTTATTAACGCCTTGTTTTAAATGGCAGAGTTAAGGCCGTACAAAGCCTTTTCTTCCACTCAACCATACACATAAAATTATACATTAGCTATTATATTATACACAAAGTACATTAAGTCGTTTCACATAAGTCCACACACACACATTATACTCATACACACAAGTCTTAACGCCCTGAATATAACACACAAAATACAAAATATATAATACACAAAATACGATATTGGAATGCAAAATTTAAAATTGTATAGAAGTAATTACAAAGTATTTTAAGAATTAATGCACTTGCATATGCCCTTTGGTCTGCTTGACAGGGAAAGATCTGACGAGGCCCCGCACATTGTCGAACTCTGCTATTTTGGAGTGATGTGATGAGCACTACGCTCCGGCAGCCTTTACCCCCGCATGCATCCATTGATTTGAAGCTGGTTAGCCACAGAGCCGCTTTGTGCGGGCTCACCCACACCGGGAATCAAACCCAGGTCTCCCGCGTGACAGTCAGATGCCATACCGACTACACCATATGATCATAGACTATGATCTATAATTTGGAACCAGAAATAACAGAACGAACACAAACTGTCCGTAATGTTTTATTTTGCATCGCGTCTCTGCTTCTTTTGACTAATTGCGAAGATGAAGTTGAATGATACTTCGTCTGAGCCCACTCAAATTCAACATTTGAATTTGTACAATTTTCTCCAATAGGGTATGTACGGGCCTCCCCGATGGTGCAGTGGTAGCGTCCTCGCCTTGTAATCAAGGTATCCCGGGTTCGATACCCTGTGGAGGCACATAGTGGTTCGGATCCCACTTTAAGCTGTAGGTCCAGTCCCAATTAGCCTTACTATGCATAAAGTGGACTTAAAACACCAAATCAATCCAATAGGGTATGTACATTTCCTCTTATTTTCAATAATAAATCCTTGCATTAATCACGTAATAACAAAATGAACGCCAAAAGATGTTTTTTTGAAGATGTGGCAACATAAATATTTCAAAGTCCTGCAGTGGCCCGCCCACCCACTCACACCAGAAATTCTGGCACCGGCAGAACTTGTGACGAATGCTATAAATGGGCGTTCAACAAATAAACTAATTACATATTTCATAACATCACTAAATACCTGGAGAGTGATCAGTTCTGGGCTATAGTTTTACTGCGCTACCTCCGAATCCTTTGATTTTTTTTTTTTCGCTTGTATGTCTCCGCTAGGAATTTTACTTCATTTCCTTACCTCTTAAATTATATTATGATCAACGTATTCCCTTCTTCATTTCCCTCTTCTATGTCTCCTTTCTCCTTCTACAGACTTTCCCGATGGACCACACTTCTCTTCCGTAAGTTTTCTACAATTTTTACTGTTCATTTGATATTTTCAAACACTTTTTCATTTCTAACTTGATCCACTTACTGAGGTATTTTAGCATTCTTCGATACCATCTCAGATGTTTGCATTTCTTTTCCCCCGTTACTAACGGTCCATGTTTCACAACCACAGTTCATAACCTACATAAATATTTCCCTGGGATTGTTTATTAGAAGATGCGTTTTACTTCCAGATATTCCATTTACGTGTGTATTTTAGTTAGCTCATTTCCACTCTAAATCTTCCTTTTTCAGTTATACTACCCGAACCAAACCAAACCACATGTACACATACGTAACCAAAATTCTTTCTTTGTATATTCTCTTCGACCTTTATATTATTTTATTTTCGTTCTTTTGCTGATTATTTTCATATTACACAGAGAGAGAGAGACAGTGACTTTTTTCAATTCGCGAAACATGTTTGGTTAAGCTTTCTCGTAACTATAAACAATAAACTTAGTAGGATTTATTAAATTTGGTGATTATGTTCAAATTATTTAGTAACTCTAAACACATGATTATTAAACGAATTTGGTAATAAATGCATCATTAGCAGTTTGTGCACTTAAATATATTGCTGGAGTGCATAGATTTGTGCCAATTGACACATTTAGATTCTGTGTGTATAAAATTTACACCCAAAGTCAATTCTTATCGTGCATGCCTGTCGCGCCGTCGATATTTCCACACGCTTGAATAAATAAAATAAACGCAAATGTTAAAGAACGCCACATTCTATACTTCAAAATCCGTTCAAACTTACCTTGTACTTCAAAATTCGTTCAAACTTACCTTGTACTTCAAAATCCGTTCAAACTTACCTTGTACTTCAAAATCCGTTTAAACTTACTTTATACGTCAAAATCCGTTTAAACTTACTTTATACGTCAAAATCCGTTTAAACTTACTTTATACGTCAAAATCCGTTTAAACTTACTTTAGACGTCAAAATCCGTTCAAACTTACTTTATACGTCAAAATCCGTTCAAACTTACTTTATACGTCAAAATCCGTTCAATCTTACTCTATACCTCAAAATCCGTTCAAACTTACTTTATACTTCAAAATCCGTTCAAACTTACTTTATACTTCCAAATCCGTTCAAACTTACTTTATACTTCCAAATCCGTTCAAACGTACTTTGTGTACTTGTAATTTAAACAATGCAATTTGGTGGGGAATTTACTGTGTTCCATTCAAGTCCAATACTCAATTTTTCTTGTCAGAAAAACAATGAAACGTTCCTAATCGATGGAAAAGTTTCTGCGATGCTTTATTTTCTATCGTTAAATATATTTAGACTTCACAAAATGTATTTTGGAAGCATAGTTGGGCAGTTCACAGCAAAAGACGACCGTGTTCACCCTAACAATTGTTGTATTTCTTATCCCGAAAGTAAAAAGTTGCCTACAGAAATCAGAGCCCACTTGAAAAAAACTATTTTAAAACCCAGTGGGTTTTTCATTAACTTTGGTATTTCAATGATTTCTGAAATGAAGAAATGTCATAGGGGTGTATACTAATGAAGATTGCATTTTAGATTCTTAGAATGCGATCACGACTGTCATTTAATTTTGCTTTGAATTGTTAATGAAGAAAGCTACGCAAATGAAAATATGTTGCTTTCAGTCGCCTTATGAGATATATTCTAATAAATAAGTCACTGAAATCAGATCTGAAGTTAGTTTCTTTCGATCTAATATCTGGGAATATATGTATACTATCTATGCTATCGCTATTTGATTGTGCTTGTGACTGAAGATAATAGTACACACCTGCAATTGATCTCTTGACGGTTCTGACAAAAGTCGTAATGTATATCATAATGTATCCATTATTGATACAACTTCTGCTAATATCAATTCAAACATACAAACTTGCTATCCACAGAGGCACAGAGGTAACCAGGAAATTGTAAGAGAATAAAGGATAAAAAAATAAACATTTAGCAGTTTGTTGTGGTCTGCAAGTTTGCGTGCCGGGCGGAGAAGTGCAGTAGGTAGTTGAGCGGCAATTACAAATGTGAATTATATTACATGTATTCACATTTTATTTATAAAAGCTCGACAAAACCCAATTAAACCCGAAAAAAACGATTAAACCCACCTGGGCCCAGGTGTTTTTTTGTTTGTTTTTTTAAAAAACTTTTTTAAAACCCCTGAGAGAAATTACGGTCTAAAACCGCCTATTTCCGCTGCCGTCCAACTATCGTATAAAAATGACAATGGCAGTTTTTAAAGCATTATCAGCTAAACATAAATAACCGTAATTAATATAATTTTGGTGCCACAATTTTTAAAAATATTTGTGATACTATGCACAGTTGCAGTTTATAATAATTTTATATTTATAACCAATCATTATGAAAGATAAAATATTGGGATTTTAATATTCCAAGTAGTATTGTGTAACTTAACAGGGCGCAATTTGTCATTCTTATGTTTTTAAAAATTAATTAGAAAAGTTTTCACTCAATTTTTAGGGTGCGTTTGCACATTAGGCCATTTTGCACCCTTCAATGTGTGACTGATCTCCTTATCTAAAACCCATTAAAGACTAATTTGCACGAAGTAATGGAAAATTCTACTTGAAAACTATCAAATAATGGTGAAATTGAACTTGGACAACAACGTTGTATAATTTATGTATTTAGAAACTTCCAGACAGCACAGATAGCCATTTTACACTGAATTAATTGATTTGCATTATTTTGCTTCGCTTTTGTGCCACTTTTGGCTAATTTGCAAAGATGGGGATGAGTAGGGTGACCAGATACATACATTCAAAAAATAGGACAGAGCAGGCGAAAAAGGAAGGCGAAGTCATAAAAAAGAGGACACCCCAAAAAATGGCTATACATTTGCCATTACTCCAATATACAAAATCTTACCAACATTTTCTCACAGATGCTTTTCAGAAGATCTCTTTCAAGAACTTCATCTTACGTTTAAGCAAAGAAAGCAATCTCCTAATCTGTTTTTTTAACAAATTGCAAAGAATATCTATAATTTGAAGCACAGAATTTTACTCCTTTTCTAATTTTTGGATATTAGACTGAAATATCTCCACAAGTGAATGCAAATGTAACAAGCAAGATTCGCTTAACTTATTTCGGAAAGCCAAATTAAAATTTTAGGTAGTTTGGTAGTTTGTATTGGGTAGAGAAATATGATTTCAATGCCACGAATATTTCTGGCACTCTTTCAACAGCAGGGGAAAGTGGCAACCACATTACACTTTAACCCATATTCGTTTCTTCCATCCTTTAAAACTGGATATTTTTTTTCGCTTCGTTATTTCATGAAAGTAAATATTACTTAATAATCAAAATTCTCACTACGCATTTCTGTATCGCGTATGTATAACTCGAAAAGGAACTTGCCGACCTCTGTGTTGGAGTGGTTAGCACACGCCAGAGGCCTCGGTTTCGAATCCCGACCTGGGCATGTGTGTCCTTCATCAAAATCATCATATCATCGCTCATACTCATGTTCGCGATTAGCCAAAAGTGAAAAAAACGAAGTAAAATAAACCAAATCAATTAACCGAGAAAGAACTGCACAGACTACATGCGTCCCAGCAGTCTCAGCGCTTAATACTAATGACAGGGGTGCGGCGTTTTTTATTCCTTTGTAGTAAGCCTGGAGTTTCTATTCTGAAAACACATTTTTATAGTGCCTATAAATTCCTATTTTGATGGTTAGTGCCTATTTTGCTTAATCGTGCCAAAAAATGGATATTCTGAAATTTTGCATACTCCAGTTTCTTACGTGCATTTGGCTTTCCTTATATTGAAAGATGTTGATGTTGTACTGACTGAAATCTGGAATTCGCCAGATTTGATGGTCTGAATTGGAACATTGTTTTAAATATTTTTTGTTACAGTGGTGCAAATTGTTTATTCATCATTTGTTCAAATTTGCAGTCGTTAGCACAAGCTCTTTTTGTGAGAATTACTTTAACAGACGATTCCCCGCAAATGTGAATTTCGATCAAAAGAGTATTATAGTATGTTAATCGCTAGCGCACTTTTATGTATAAACTGAAGTACTAATACAGTATAACTGTGCATTGTAATAAGAAAATTTAAATAAGTTCACATTCATTGCCTATTTTTATGTCCTTTTTTTAATTTTTGGGGTGCCTTTTTAGTGCCTATTTTCGTGCCTTTTCTTAGTTTATGGCAGTGACGTGCACTGAGGAATAGCTAGTCTAGCAGAGATAGATAAATCAATCTCACATTTCGAATTATATTCAAATCACAATATTTATTGTCTTGTTAAAGCCACCACAGCTCATATGCAACACTTTCTTTTCCGCGCGCTTCTCGTCCATCGGTCCGATACGCGGGCAAAGCTAGATGTATACCCTAGCTCGCTCTTCCTCCGCCTGACCAGTTTCCAGGTAGAAACGGCCGCCCGAAGGTAAAGGAAGATTTCTACCTCTACCTCCCTTGCCCCCCTCGCCCCCGCTGCAATTGGTTCAAAGCCCAGGCTTTCAGGTCTCCTAGTCTATCCCCTATAGGACAGATAGGGGACTGGTTTCTCATAGATTTTTTTGTAAATCCTCTATAGAACTCAGGGTAAACTTTTCTGCAGTACTTTTGTTCTCTGTATTTACACAACTGTTATACGTTTTACAATATGTATGTATAATATGGGATGTGGTTTTATTATTTATGAAATGGGAACGTGTTATGTGCAGACAATAATGTTATGCTTTCTTTATTTCTTTTTTCAAGTATGGAATATATAATGATTAAATTACAAATATGTACTCGGGCTCTCTCTCACTCTCGTTTTAATAGTGTTTTATTTAAATTTACTACACTTGGCCTCTAACAGTCATAATACGGATGTATTTATTTGGGCAAGAGAACGCGTGTTCATATTGTTGTTGGTTTGGTTTATTTTACTTCGCTTTTCTGCCACATTGGTTATCGCGAAAATGAGGATGAGTGATGATATGATGAAATTGATGAAGGGACCTCATATGAACAATCCAGGCCGGGATTCGAACCCGTGATGAGCGCGCATTCTTGTTCCTATGTGCTGTACTCTGCAATGAATAATGAAATAATTTCGAATGAAAAACGTATCTCAGAACTCGAAAAGCCAAATGAATATTATTGAAGAAACTACAAAAAAGTGTGTTTTGTTACCTGTTTTGTTTCTGTGCATAAAGTGGACTTAAACCAAATCAACCAACCGTGAGGGAGTAGTGGTTATCACAGCGCGCTAGGACACCAGGAGTTCCGGGTTCGAACTCAGACTTGGGCATGGGTGTTCTTTGTGTTTGTCCCTTCATTAATTTTATCGTATCATCTTCGCAATTAACCAAATGTGACAAAAAAGCGACGCTAAGTAACAAAAATGAAATCAAATAATTGATTGATTGCTTGATATGGTTTATTTTACTCCCCCTTTCCCCCACTTTTCGCTAATCGCGAAGATGATACGATAAAATTGATGAAGGGACACACGCAAAGAATACCTATGGCCAAGCCGAGATTCGAACCCAGGATCTCTGACTTAGTGGTGAAATCAAATTGTCTTTTATTTTCGAATGTGGGTGGGGTTTTAGTACTCATTCATCATTTTGCAATCTTTTCCTCTTATTGACATTCTTTTTTAGGAATACTGGGCCCTAAAGGGGGGAGGGGTGTGACCCACACCAACCTCAACCCCTTGAACACGCCAATCACTGCTACCCCAAGGGTCGACGTCACCGCACATCACTGGTTTATGGTGCTTTTTGTGCCTATTTTCATCATTTTGGCCTATTTGACTGCCTATTTCAGAGGTTTTTAGTGCCATAAATACGCGCCCTACTAATTACTCAGTCGGGAAATTGATCGTATTGAGCTCCCAGATGCTAGGTGAGCATTGCTCGAATCATAGCTCGAATTAACGCGCACCAAATGAAGCATTCTGTATACAGCACATTTTCTATGGTCAATGCTATACTCTTTCCAAAAAAGGAGGACATTTACCGATTTCTAAAAAACCCGCCCGGACGCCGGACAGACACCTAAAAAGGAGGACATGTCCGGATAAAAGAGGACGTCTGGTCACCCTAGGGATGAGTGATGATGTTATGAATGTGCACTACAGTATAACCTCGTTAATCCGGACTAATGGGTGGGGATAAGTTGACAGGTTTAACGAAAGTCCGGATTAACTGAAATAACCTAAAAGAACAGTAGAAAGTGAATTATAGCAACAAAACACGTTTATTATGGTGTATTTAAGGAGCATAGACCTAAATACACTATACAGCATAGTGCAAAGTCTGCGGGAAACAGAATTTCATCAGTGGTTGACTGCCTTTTCTTTGGGAAGTTCTCTTGTTGACTTCTAGCCACATATAAATAAAACCTTGCATTCTGCTTTGTTTTCTTGCCTTTTGCCTGTCCGGATTAATCGAAGTCCCTCTTATCGGTGTCCAGATGAACGACGTTTTACTGTATTTGATATTATTTACAAGCAATTCTTCTGATTGAAGACCGAAAGGCGTACTCCGAGGAAAATATATTAACACTTGATGGGAGGTCATTATATTGTGTGGGAAGTCTGTAGAAGAGATCCTTTTTGATTTTCCAGTCTTAAGTTTTTTTGTGTAGAATATGTTTCTGTACCGTGGTGTGCGCGTTAGTACTCGGAAGTGGGAATTCCTCAAAGAGAGTGTTGCAGAGGATTTTGCCATTGACAATTTTCTATAAGTAATTGAAATCATTCTGCGCTGATGCAGTCTGTAAGTTTAGAAAAAAGACAAGAGATGCGAAGATAAAGATTGCGTAATGAGGGAATCCTGTAACGAACTATAGCTAGGAAAAAGTGAGGAACTGAATCGAATCTAGAGAGCTGAGTGGGACTCGCCATGGACCAGACGGGGAGCAGGATTCTAGTATTGGAGAAATGAATGACTTGAAGTTTAAGGTGAGGGCTGAGATATTGCTAATTTCAGTGAAACGATGCAGTAAACCTATGAGACGCATGGCCTTTTTTTCTGGTGCCTATAATACTCCCATGTTCCTCAAAATGAGATTTTGATTGAAAACAATGCCTAGGTATTTGTGAGGGGGTACTGCTTTGATGTTTTTGAAGGGTGGCCACTCACCGGGAATTATGCGTGAATTCTACGTGAAAAAGTTGCAACTTTTATTAATTCAAATTAATTAATACATTTACAAATGCCCTGAGGAAAATTTTTCACAGTTTTGCTTTTATGTTTATCACTGAAGAAAAAAGGGAAGCTACGTGGAAAATGAAACAGAATTCTCTCAATTCTTTTACTTTGATATGCCCTTTGTGCGAGGGGGAGGAGACGGACAAACATATCCTACTGAACTGCCCTTCTACACGTGACCTAAGGGACAAATGGATGAAAAACTTATCAGGTATGGAGGTGATAGAAGTGGTAGACGACAGAATAAAGACAAAGGAAGCGGGGCAGCAAGTGGGGAAATACCCGGGAGAAGTAAGAGAACGGCGGGGGAAAGCTATTTGAGAAGGCAGCGAAATGAGTGATCATGCTCCAGACGAGCCATCTTTATATTGTAAGTGTGTGTAAAGTAAAATGTATGATTTTTGGTGAGAGTGCAGGAAAAGAGAAGTGGGGCGAGGAAGAAGGAAGAAAGACTGGAAGAAGAACGGTTGGGGGAAAAGGAAGAATGTGATGTAGGGGACAAAGGAAGAGACAGCTTAAAAGAAAACTAAATGTAACAAAAATAAAATAAATCTAATCTACTTTGCTACTGTCCTTTGCAGAAGATTCTATCTGACAGAGGGAAGATTATTGCAAAATAAGATATCTTGAATTTGATTAGGTAAATTTGAGTTTGAAATCCTTACACAATTAACAATTTTTCGTATATTCCGTTACATTTGCGTCTTGTTTGTAGCTATATTTCCAGTTTGACTATGTGAAATGGCAGGTAAACTCAGCACCTTAAATTAAATAGTACATATATAGCCTATACACAGTTTGGAATTTCAGAAACCCTTTATATTGTTAATATATTTATGTGTGTTGGGATAGCAAGAGATAGCATCTGCTTGGACTCTTGAATTTTTGGAAAGTTCGCCTTGAAAACTGGGTATTATACTTGGATTTTATCATGGTCCTAGAGTGGCCACCTTGTATTGCCATATATGGAGTAAAGAAGCGAATTGCGGTAGTGCTGAGTGAGGCGAGAGTACAGAGAGATGACGCACATGAATTCACATACGCTGACGATATAAACGATTGCGTTCTCTTTTTGTAAATTAACAGGTCGTTAAGTTTTAACGGTCGAATATTGTAAATTTTACGATAGCAGTGTAGGAGAAAAGTACTTCGATGGGTTTGTCAGTGGCGTATGCAGAGTCTTAAGACCTGGACTAGCTCACTATGACACCTGGTCCTAGGCTATGGAGGAGGGGAGAACACTAGACTCATCTCGTTGTCTTCAAGGAAGCCATGTTGCCATCTCAAAAGTAATCAGGTTGCAAACTTATCACAATTCACACTAGCCTGGAATATACGCTCCTGGGGTTTGTACATTTCTCTCTGTTCAAAGACGTTCACGGAAAGTTAAAAACTGCACACACTTTAACAGAGCAGCTGACCAGTGAACTTTTCTTTGAAAACTTATAATAGAAAGATGCATAAAAACGGTAGCTTGAGGAAGCCAAGCTGGACGAACCAATGGGATAGTGGGAAGTTTAAAAGTTTCAGCAACTCTTGGGAATTAGTTGGTTACCACAATTCGCACACAATGAGGTCAACGATTTCGTAACCCTGCTTTTCTTTCTTTGAATGGACTTCCCTTTTTACATGTTCTTACCAGCAGATGAGTGTGTGTTCCGCAAAGAAGATGGCAATATATCAGGGTTACAGCAGAAAGGGATGTTGGACAGCGTGGATTTGGGTGCATTTTCCCATCAAACTGCAACAGGGCTCTTGGGGGATGGTGTTGAAATAGAAATGAACGTTCACCCTCGGGGCCATAACCTCTTTGACCACGCCATTGTCCAAAGGCCGTGGATCCAACCCTAAGCTTTTGACTTCTGACCAGGTCACACTGTGATGTAAAAGAGAGCATTTTTCAGGTGCGACCGCTGGTCACGGCCTTTTCACCCTTGCTGAATAAAAATCACATAAAACAGGGCAAATTGGGCGGCGGAGGTCAGAAATCGTACGATGCTGAAACGCCAGCAAAGGGCAGCTGCCCGCCCTTTTGCCCTCTGTGGCCCCGAGGTAATTCTCGCTTTTGCCGCACCTGCTTAGGGGTCAGCTTGTGCCCCCACCCCTCTCGACAGTTGTACTGACCATATGGGGCTCTGCAAATTCGATGACTATTTTGGCACAACTTGGGGTCGGTTTTATGAGTTCCATTTCAACCACAGAAAAGCGTCTTCCTACTTGGACTGCCAGAAGAGAACCACACTTTGAAAATAGCTATGTGTATTGGTTAAAGTGTAGGTTAAAACTTCGGAAAGGCCAAATGCCCTAATTGATTGATTGATTTGAATTATTTTACTTCGGTTTTTGTGCTACTTTTTTGGTTAATTTGCGAAGATGGGGAATGAGTCATGATATGATGAAATTGATGGACACTCGCAAACATCCATTCCAATGCCAGGATTCGAACCCGGGACCCCTGGCGTCGTAGCGCAATGTGCTAACCACTTCTTGGTCTTGTTTGAAGAAACCTAAATGGCAGCCTCACTGTGGAGTGCATTTTGCTGACAACGAGGCTCTGCCGTCAGGACTTACTGAGAGTATACTTTCTGTACTGTCATCTTACCACTTTTCATCCTCACCTTTGCGATTAGCCAAGGGAGCCAGAAAAATTATGTAAAATAAAACGAATTAAACGGTTCGACTTCTTCGGACATCCAACTCTTTATTAATTTATATACTTAAAGTTTCAGATACAGTACTGACTACCATTTTATACTGAAACTATAACAGCATGAATACAACAACGATAAAACATAACACAAGATGGCACAATGAAAAAATACAGTACACATACTTTGTTAACGATTGTTGAGGGGGGAGGGGGGGATTTACATTTGGAGATAGGCCATAAAAAAAGTGGGTAAGCGTACAGAGACTGTTGTAGAAGGGAGAGCCTTGTAGTGGGATTGTGAAAGAGCTTTACGTTGCGGGTTGGCTGTGTGGGGACTCCTAAATTGAATTGATTAGAAATTCAATGATTTTATGGAGGGAAGTGTCTCAGTGAAGATATTCTTACGGCGAGCAATGGTGATGAAAAAGCTGAGGACAAAATCAGTCCTGGAAAGATTAACTTTGAGAAGCCGTGTTCTAGATAGGGGAGCAATATGCAAGATGGATGATTTGATAATCCATTTATTTTGTGTACAAAAATGGCAAAATCAATACATCATTGGCAATTATGAGCCTGTACCAGTGACGGGGATTAGGGAGGGGGCAGTTGCCACCCCAATTTTGCCTCCCACAGTATGCTAAACCTTATCTACCAAGGGGAAGTAAACTGTCCTTGCCCCCCCCCCTCCCAAGTTTTGGAACCGCCGTCATTGGCCTGCATGCGCAGTTGCATGTATTCAGGATAATATCTGTTTTTGCTGTAACATACTGTGTAGCTATATATTCTGAGACTTGAAATGAGACACACACGAGTCGAGACCATCCCTAAGGAGAAAAGGTGAAGTTTTGAAGAAGCGATGAAAGACGCGTCAAATTGTTAAACAATTGCCGAAAATTTCATAGCAAAGGTCTCAAAAGGGGAAATTTAGTGTAAGAAATCTGAGAATATTGCAGTACAAGTCCGGATTGAACTCTTGCATCAATTGGTCATGCTGGACGAACAATCTGGACAGAACCAGCATCGATGACTCAGTCAGGGTTCCACTGGACGCGAGGGGCTATCGGAAACAGAGTGAGAAAGGGGGCAGTTTTCTCCCCTAAATTAAATAGGTTTTACGGTATTTTGTCCGTCCAGTCCAGGGGCCATCAGCGAGCGTTATCATCTGCCACGTGCCCTTTCACAGGGTAAAGGGATAGGAAACGTTTCATTTGACAAATTCTCTGCTTCTTCAGCGCCACGCTCCTAGATGCGACAGCTGCTTGAATTAGAAACTTCGGGAAATTAACGTTAGATGAATTGGATTTTGGGGAACAATGGTACGCGGACCGGAATTGGTTTTGGCCGTCATTAGGAACGGAAGAAAGGGAATGGTCAGTTCGGACTGCTGCCACAGCGGACCTTAAAACTTTCGCGCGCGAAAACAATGACGCGTCGGGTTTTACAACGACCTGGCTTCATTTCGTGAATTTACATTCGCTCTAGATGACAAAGGCGGTATTGTCAGATGCGGCTTGATTTATTCCCGTCCATGAGGGCATTTGGAAAGAAGAAGAAGAAAAAACAGTTGAGGGTCGGGAAATTTTGTTCCCGTTATGTTTCGTGTGCCTTCTGTTGGCCACGTTTCACTGTTCTAAATCACACGCTGGCCCCAAAAGACAGAAAGCAGACATCTGGTTGGTTTGCAGCTTATTTCGCAGTGGACAGTGGTCATTCGTGCGAGGGTCAGTTGCAGGCCCTCCCCCACTTTCTTTTGCAATCGGGGGCAGGGTGCTTCACTTCCTGATGAGAGTACGTTTGTTGAGCGAAATGAATGTGGTGGGTGGCTTGAAGGGTTTTCGGAAACGGGGTGGCTGCTATATTTGGGGAATCCTTTGTTGCTCGGGCGTGTGGGTCAAAGCGGGCCTCGACAAACTGGCCGCGATGCATTCTGGGAGGTCAACAACTTTCGTGTATTCTCTGCAAGCGAATATGTATTTATTAAATTTTTGTAACTGCTGCCGATGATCGACCCAAAGCTACCAACAAAGAAATATCCACCCTGGGTCCATGGCAGAACCAAAATATGGGGACTCCCAACTTTTGTATAAACTCCGAATCATACGGAACTGGTCCTACTTTGGACTGGCTGCTGGACTGGTTTTGATTACTAGTCTGGGTTCTAATTGCAACTGGCTTTCTCTGTTGGAACAGCCAATCAGAGCGAGAGTTTGGTCATGTGATTATTATAATGCGAGTTTGGGAAGGGAAAGTTTTTTGTGTTGGTTGATTTTATTCGCTGTTCGATTAAAGAAAAACAGATCTGTGAATTCGTGTTCATAATAATTTAGGAATTTATCCAAAGCGATGAGATTTGTACACGACAAATAGACTAGCCGATAATGAAAATCCTTATTGTTATGCGTGTATGAAATGTGTGACATATTTAGTTGATCAAAATATTTTTTCTATGAATGAATCCTGTGAATCTCATGTGTGAATATACGAGATACAAGAGTTCATTAAAAAAGCTTGTTGAGTATATCTTGATTTCCATATTTTCTTTCGGGCATATTTCTAGCCCATATTTTTCTTTTAATTTTTAATAACAGCAGTAGCCATTCACCTACAACGTTCTTCAAATCAGTCGTCCATCTTTTTAGCTTGTCTGCTCTGCGCAATGCCTTGTGGGAACAAAAGTATACCGACAAGTACGGTAACAAATATAGTGCGGGGCGAAAACTAGCAGATTGGTCAGTACCACGCTAGTTCAAGTCCAACTGGAAAATCCAGCAGGATATCTAGACTCGTGTGTTTCTTGCATAAGTAAATATGTGCACTTGATCAGCCCCAGTGATGGACCTCAGTGGCTGAGTGGTTAGCACGTCGCGCTACAATGACAAGCGTTCCGGGTTCGAATCCCGGCCTGGGCATGGATGTTTGCGAGTATCCATTCATCACTTTCATCATCGTCGCGATTGAACAAAATAGGCAGGAAAGCGACACTAAATAACAAAAATCAAATCACCAGACTTAGGCCGGCTTTAGACGAAACAATTTTCCTTAGCATTTTTCTTAACATTTATGCCATGACCAACATGCTACCGTGTAAAGCGAGAAATCTTATAGCATTTCAGATGCCATGGCATATTTCATGGCATTTCTCAAGGATAGGCTCGGTCCTGTAGCATTTTTCGTAGCGTAACCAATCAGAAGCGACCTCTACGTCACGAGCGCAGTTGTAATGGCGGCCGCGTGAGATGTAAACAATGTATCACTTCACATTTTTAAAATACGATAACTATTCAACCAAGAGGAATAAGGTTTCGTATAAAACGTTATTAGGTACAAAACAATGGCGGTGATTAAATACATACTTTACAACGTTTACTGTACACGTATGGAAGAATATTTTAGTTGTTTCAAATGTAAACACCGTGCACTCAGCAAAGATGGTGTAACTCGACGTGCCTTTCATTGTTATACATTTTAATCGCAAAAGCTAGCCGGAAAGTCAACACGAAATGCTTGCGTGTGAAGTACTATGTGCTATAAGATTTTTAGAAGCATTTACATAATAGCATTTATGCTAGCAAAATTGTTAAATGAAATGCTTTCGTCTAAAGCAGGCTTTAGTGATGTGGGCGGACCATTGGATCGTTATGCTGACAGATTTGGGTGGGTCATCTTCAAATAAAAATGTTTTCTGGTATTTGCATTGTTAATACGCGATCCAAACACGGACAGTTTACACCACATCGTAATCCACACACTTTAATTTTATTTTGTCGCGACATTTTTACCTATTTCATTTCAATAGAGTGGGCGATGGCCCAGTCTTGGTGCAGCAATTGAAATAGACATTTTTTTAATATTCATAGTGTCATTTAAATGGCGCCTACGGACCACAGAAACTGTTCCGTGTGTCGCAGACAAGTATCAGAAGAACAAGTGAATACACTAACCTCGGATACGCTTGGGCCAGAGATTCGTTTCTTTTCCTTCTATTTCAGCTTCCTTTTGAATACGTTGTTTTTTTACACAGTTTTTTCTGTCGTTGGGTTACTGGACGTGTTCCTCTCGCTTCGTTGTACAACACATATTGTGGTTGGTAGTTTGTCATTTCTCGCAAAATAGTTGTTTCTTGCAACACTAGCATACACAGTTTTACGACGTGAAGATACGTCGCAGATGCGATCAATTGTCGTGTTAGGTTGTCAGCATACAGGCGGCTTTTTGCGAACATTGGTAGCGCCGCCGAACCGATTCACCATTGACAAAACTGGTACTGAGAAAAGTTTTTTTTTTTTTTATGTTCTTAATATGTTTGTGTGGGCCGTGGGCACCATTAAAATGACACCCTGTATAGGTACAGTCAGCGGCAAAGATAATAGTAGGCAAGTTTTATTATTTTTTTATTCTATATCCTGTTTTGTTTTAATGAATGGAATTCGAAGCAGGTGTTGTTCTCTACTTATTGACTTTTTAATTTCAATTTATCATACTACTGCGAAAAACAATGAAAATTGTGATTGACAATTCGCCTACTCTATCTTTTGCCGTTGGGTGTACATAGAAAAAACGCACCGGCAACGAAAGAGAAGTTAGTGTTGCCCTAATCCTGAAGGAATCCTGGAAGCCTTCTCCGGTTTGCGAGAGGTCCCCCAGCGCCCTCGTAACGATGCCACATACGTCACATGCCCGTCGCCTCCCAACAGCTTCCGGTAATCCTTTTTTGATGACCCTCCGCAACATTTTTTCGGTGGTGTCACTTCCTTTTCGGTCTTCGGCAAATCGGGGAACCTAACCAGAGGTCGCGACAGGGGAAGCGCACACGTGCTGCCCCCTAGACAACTGCAGCTCGTTACTTTCCACCTCGAAGCGACGGACCTTCCAAAGGTCACGGTCTCGAGGTGGCGAGGTCGTTCACCCCATCTTTTCCGCTTTCGTCCTCATTCTTTAGTCCTCACTTTTAGAACAAAGATAGAATTTCAGACCTACAAACTTCCTTCTCCCACCGCAGTGTTGCCACCTGACGGAAAATTTCCCTCGGCGCAGATTTTTTTAAAAGGGGAATTTTATGGTTCATTAAATTAGAATATATTTAGAGACGATATATCGCGACATTGAAAAAAAGATCGACCAGACGATATATTGTCACGACATTTTGTAGATATATATATTTGGTGATATATTGTGTCTGTGATATATCGTCATGATGTTTTAGCGATATCGTGTTTGCGATATATCGTCACCATATTGTGGAGACTATATATTGCCGAATCACGATACGCAAAGAATATCGTATCGTCTGTGACGATATTTTCTTGACGATATATCGTGATATCAAATTTACGATATCATCCATTCCTAGTTATAATACGTCGCTTTTCTGCCAATTTTGGCTAATCACGACGATGAGGTTGAGGGATTTGATTAAGGGACACTCACGAAGATTGTTATTTAGCGTAGCTTTTCTGCCACCTTTGAAAAGAAAATGATGTTACAGCTAATTACTAGTCTCTTTCTTTTCATGTGGAGAAGGTTACATAATTTAGAACTGCAAAATTTGTATTCCTGTCCAGATATTATTACAATGATTAAATCAAGAAGACCTTAGGTGGTCAGGCCATGAGGCACGAATGAGAGAGGAAAGAAGAGTTTACAGGATTCTTGTTGGGAAACCTGATGGTATGAGACCTGTAGGAAGACGAAGATGGAGGGATAACATTGAGATGGAACTAAAGGAAATCGGTAGGGATGGAAAAGATTAGATTGATGTTGCCCAGGATAGGGACAAATGGAAGGCTTGTGTTGGTGCAACCATAAACCTTCGGGTTTCAGAAATCTAGAGAGTTAGTTTATTTCTTTTCATGCCGTAACACACTGTCACATTCTGGTAAAATGTGAAGTTCTCAAATTTTTTCTATGAACGTGTACATGTACAATTCCAGACCATTCAAGATTTCGTGATTAATTTGATCGTGTAAAAACAGCCCTAGAAACGAACTCTTTTGAAGTGAGAACCGCCCCCCCCCCCCTTCCTTTTTCTCGAGTGATTTTCCACCTTCCCTCTGACAATGGATTATAATTAATATTTTTAACTTGGGAACAGTCCTTGCCTTTCAAGTATTTTTTTTTTTAAATAAGGTGAGCCATAGGCGTAACTTGGCGGGCAAGGGGGCAATTACCCCCTTCCCCCAATTTTCAGGTTTATGAAAACGGACAAGTTAATGGTAAGTTTTGTTAACCCCCTGGAACCTGGAGAGCAAAGTAACGAGACATTTTTATGGTTTTCAAATGTAAGTTATTTATCAAAATAGTGCTGGATGATACTTTTATGGGCTTGAAAACTTTTGATTCTGCCTCCCTTTCCCCTAAAGTTAAGTTTCAAGTTTTATTCTGCCTCCTCCCCCCAAGCTACGCCTATGGAGTGAGCATTTTTCTTTCCATTAACCTTCTTTAGTCCGTTGTAGTAAAATTCATACTTCAAACCTGATAACGTATTTTTAAAATGTCTACGAATAGCTAACTTTTAGGATAAGAGCCTATTTGCTATCATATTGTCCAATAATTCATTTTGGCGAACAATAGAAACCACAATTTCCATGATCGCGATTTCAACTTTTCTCAGATAAAGGGGAAAACTGTATGAAAATGGGAATTTTGCACCACTGGTTGCGGCAACACTGCCCCTCCTTTTTCCGAGAAAAGCTGCTCCGCGTTGGTTAGACCCTTGACCCAGATGCATCGCTTCGTCATAAATAAGACTTCGGGGGAAAATGTCGGGAGGGAGGAAAAAAGAGTTGTGGCGACAATAGAGGCTCGTGATGAGGACTGGAACGTGTGATTGACAGGAGGCGGGGAGGACGGCCAATCAATGCACCTGAGATAAACCTCAAACAATGTCTTTCTTGGGCCTGAAGCCTGGGAATTTTCCCTAGCATTGCTGCCTTTTCTAGTGCGAAAGTTTTTAGCAGCAAAGTATGAATGTACATGTTCTCTCTCACCTTTTCAGAGGATAGCAAATTTTAACGCTGCAATAAAACTTGGAAATTGTTTTTTTTTCCTTCTACGCGAAAATAGTTTTGACTGAGAACAAAAGTAGGAAATCCGGTGTTGTGAAATCGTGGGTGGTTGCATGAAATATTCCGAGAAGGTAAAAGTGAGAATGAAAGAAGTGATAGGGAAAGAGAAACAAAGTAAGCGAGATAAAAGGAGAGCCAATGAAAGGAAGGAAGAGAAATAAAATAAGATAACACTTAGAAAGGCAATATATACATGGGCGTCCGGAAGGGAGGGCAAGGAAGGGCCGTGCCCCCACCTCCTGGAAAATGAAAGTCAACCAATAATTATATATTTCACACATATGATTTCATTTCAGCCACAATAATGTGTGTTGATTAATGGACGAACATGATAAATTCCAATTTAAGCAATGTTTTTTGAGGGAACAACACTATTATCTATTGGGGAAAATGTGGCTTGTTTGCTAAGCAAAGAAGAAAACACACGCAGACAACAGACAGAGAGAGAAAGAGACTGTAAAAGGGAAGAAGCTAGAAAAATTAAGAATTAAACTCGCATAAAAACCGAAACACACAGGAACGTCCCCCTTTATTAGCGTCAAAATCTTTTCTGATTACATAAGCGTATCGTTCCCTTAGGAACAGGGGATCTTAACCTGGGACCTTCAGACGTCCCTTGAGTTGCGATAGTACTTTTCATCATTCATACTTGCTTGGCGATTAATCCTAATGCGAGAGGTAGTACCTGAATAGCATAGAATGGCAAATGAACACACAATACACACTAATTTGATTCTAGGTCTCATTAAGATTGTCTCGGCATGATGTAAGGAAAATACCGGTTTCAACCAGAAGCTGATATTCTCCGAAGACTCACCGTATGGAAGTGGAACGTAGATTTGTTCTTACTGACGTCAATGTGTAGGTAGGGAGAATCGACACTTCTACCTTGGTGTCAGACCTGCATCAGGCCTTCAGACCGACGTGCGAAGGAAGACCACTCTCTCTCAAGTAGTGTCTATTATGCTCTGCTCATTGATCTGATCTCAACTCTATCAGAATGTCCTTCTATCAGAATGTCCTCCAAGGATTGCTGTTGTAAATAGCAGGTCGATGCACATCTTTACTTCCTCGAAGTTCTTTTTTACCTGGTGATTTTGTTTATTTGATTTTATTTTTAAGCCTACTTTATGCACAGAAAGGCTAGTCGGGACTCAGGACTGATCCTGCAGTTTAAAGTGCCTCCACTGCGTGGGTGGCTATTTGTTTTAAATCGAGTTGGATTTGTTGTTGAAGTTACTGCTGCATAACATAATAAGTATAGCCTATTACAAAATTATGTAGAAATTTAACCTAAGAGAGAACTGTTATTCTGATGTCATTATGTACATATTAAATAAACACATACCTCCAAGAAACGTGTTCTTTAAGAATAACGCTTAGAGTATTTAAATCGTAAGGCTATTGATTGATTGATTTGCTTTATTTTACTTCGCTTTTGTGCCACTTTTGGCTAATTTGCGAAGATGATATGATGTAATTGATGAATGGACACTTACAAACATCCATGCCCAGGCCAGGATTCGAACCCGAGACACCTGGCGTCGTAGCGCGCTGTGCTAATCACTCCGCCACGGGGGCCGGCGTAAGGCTATTATTTTGCATCATTAGAACTGTAAATGTACAACATGGTCATGTTTATATATATTGGAGGAAGGTGAAAAGTACAAGGACCAGAGTAGATTGACTGGGGGGAGTAGGGGGTGCCGAAATCCGCCTCGCAGGATTCAGCCACCCCTGGAGGTAGAGAGAGCAGTGAAAGGAAAGAAGAGAAATAAAGAAGAAAAGACACACGTTAAGAAAACGAGACAGAAACTGGAGAGAGAACTGAATCAAGATTATTGACAGTAAGCAAAAACAAAGATGCAAAGAAGGCAAAGAGACCGTGAAAATAACCCCTCTCTCGCCGCGGCCTTTGCGCGCGATTTTTAAATTTTTACACTTATTTCAGAAAAACGTTATATCTCTGAGACTATGTGAGCAATCTACTTCGGATAACTCTTGTTTGAAAGCAACAACATCGGAGCACGCGACCGTGTACAATTCAGAAAGCCCAAGTGAGAAAAACGGGGTTGGAGAGGGGCAAGTCCCCAAATTTCAATGAAAAAAAAATCTGGCGTTCGCTCCCTCTTCTCCCGTTAATTTGGAAACAGGGCGCAAACTTTTGCATTGCTTTCAAAGAATAGATCTTTTGCAACAAAGTGAAACTTTTTTCAAGTCTCTGGTCCTCATACAGACTGAAATATGACGCAATATGTACAATCCTGCTTTTGGCAAAAAAATTAGCTAATTTGCATATTAGAGAATAAATTAGTATATATCAGAGACTATTTGAGGAATCTACTTCGGATAACTTTTGTTTGAAAGCAAAAACATCGGACCACGCGACCGTATACAATTCAGAAAGCCCAAGTGAGAAAAACGGGGTTGGGAGGGGCCAAGTCCCCAAATTTCAATGAAAAAAAATCTGGCGTTCGCCCCCTCTTCTCCCGTTAATTTGGAAACAGGGCGCAAAGTTTTGCATTGTTTTCAAAGAATAGACCTTTTGCAACAAAGTGAAACTTGTTTCAAGTCTCTAGTCCTCTTATAGTCTGAAATATGACGCAATATGTGCAATCTTGCATTTTGGCTAAAAATAGCTAATTTGCATATTAGAGAAAGGGGGAGGGGTGGGTTTTCTTCCACATGACATTTCAATGTCTTATCTCAACATCTGTCAGCTTTTACAACCTCACATACAAGTATGAAGGTCCTAAAAGCACGTGAATGTTGTAATCGGCACCATGGGTCATATATGACTCATTGGCTGTTTTCGCCTATACTTTCTATGGGTCATATATGACCCATTGGCTGTTTAAAGGTTAAAATACAAAAGGAACAAGTTAGAAATAAGAAGCCATTTTTTCCCCTATTCCAGGTGGGGGAGGATGTCAAGTTACCCGTCTTGATCCTCTACAAGGACACGTATATCGGACACCCCCTGTCGAATAACATAGGCCTACCCAAAACCATGTTATGTTGATCGGTTTCCAAGTGTAGAACACACGATTTTTTTAAAATGCTTACTTTTTTTATTTTTTAAACATTTTTGAATCTTTATCCTGAATTTTTTTGGAATGAAACCATTAAAATAAAACCTTCTGAAGGTTGTGAACCTGTGCATGTAATCGGGACTGTATCCAATTCTTTAAAGAAATCTTGAAGCAGGGCCGTTGTGATGTTTATCGAAGTCCAGGAGTTCGCTGTCCCGTTGCTCCTTTTCTGCGAATCCGCTATTCGCCCTCGGGAGGTATTATATTTGGACAGAGCATTTTATTTCGCAAAATATCTTAACAACAATTCATTTCTTAAGTGAAGCAGGAGTGTTACGCGTCGGATGGACGTATATATCGAGGTGGTTCATGAATCACTAAGGTAGTATTTCAAATTTCATTAATTTTTATACCATTACATGTTTTTCCCTTTGTAGCCAAACAACAATCACAGATGTTTGACACTATTAGGACGATCAACACGAATTTCATATTTTATATTTTTACATAAAATTCGGTATATTTTGTATGTTGCATTGAGTAATGAAGATATATTTGTGGGACCAATTCAGAATAGGATTTCTACAAAATGTTATAAAGGTCTCCCCATGGCGCAGTTGTAGCGTCATTGCCTTGTAATCAAGGGGTCCCGGGTTCGATACCTGGTGGAGGCACAAGTTGTTCGGATTTCATTTTAAACTGTAGGTCCAGTCCCGATTAGTCTTACTGTGCATAAAGTGAACTTAAAACAGCAACTCCCACAAAATGTGATAACTTTTATCTGATTTTGAGATGCCAGTCACTTTGCTTGTATTTAATCTTGTTTAAGCCATGAAATTTAGGCTCTCTGTGGTTCGCAAACAACCCAAGCTAATTCCGGGAATAGAGAGTTAAGGTATTTCTGAGATCAACTCAGAACCTAAAAAAATAGTACAGGAATGAAGAAAATTACCAAAAACTATGAAAATTATTCCATATTTTCTTACATATTACGGTGAATTATTCTAAATATTTATGTTCATGTGTTTTGCCTACAATGATACAAGATAATAAACAACACGCTTATTGTTGGTATGTGTTTACTTAATATCTACATAATGACATCAGAATAAGTTCTCTCTTAGCTTAAATTGCTACATGATTTGGCAACATTCTTAAGACAAAACACAAAAATCCGGGTTGTAGAAATTACACATTCAACCTCAAATATCCGCCATGTTGCTTGACTACATGCAAGGTAAAATGTGTAATTTCTACAACCCGGATGTTTGTGTTTTGTCTTAAGTATGTTTTGCCAAATCATGTAGCAATTTAAGCTAAGAGAGAACTTATTCTTATGTCATTATGTAGATATTAAGTAAACACATACCAACAATAAGCGTGTTGTTTATTATTTTGTATCATTGTAGGCAAAAAGACAACAACATATGAACATAAATATTTAGAATAATTCACCGTAATATGTAAGAAAATATGTAATAATAATTTTCATAGTTTTGGGTAGTCTAAAATGCCATTCACGTTATCACTTTATCTTGATCATGATGATCATGATCTGTTCAGCTCATTACAATTATTAACAAAAAATATTGAGAAATTAAATTAGGGTAATGCCAAGGACCTAAAAATATACCACACGAATGACGGATATGATCAAAGACTACGACGAACATTAGTAAACAGATAAGTACAGATACGCCCTGCACAGTGAAGGCGTATTGGCGGGGGGGGGGGGGGGCATTCGTGAATGTGCAAATTAGAAGGCAACCTACAGCTCCGCGGTGGGACAGAATAAGAACATAGTCCTGCATGGGACCGCTTTCGCTCGCTCGTACTCGTCTCCACCCTCGAGCGTTTAATATGGAGTATTTTAATGTGATTATAATGGTAGACACCATGTCAAATCGCCGGACCCTGCGACGTCAAGGGTCTCTGGTTCGAATCCCGCTCGGGCTTGGTTGTTTGTGAATGTCTATTCATCCATTTCATCACTCATCCCCATCTTCGCAAATTAGCCAAGAGGCACAAAACGCGAAGTAAAATAAACTCAATCAATCAACCATGTCAAATCAACCAATAAAAATTACTTTTCAACCTTTAGGATTCAGATTTTTAATTTTTTTTTTTGTTTATACAAGAGGATAAAAACTGTCAAATTTCAGATTTTTTCGGTTCTTAGTTTTTGAGTTATTGTCTTTCATAAAAGCAAAAATTTCAAAATTTCAAGAAATTTTGAAATCTTTAAACAGCTATAGATAAAAAAGAAACTATTTGACCTAGAGAGCTCACATTGGTGTCATTCTCTTCTGCTTTTAATTAGCTTTAATTTGAAATACAACATGACTGTAGTATTAGAATTTTGTATTTTTTAAAAAAAACACTTGAATTTTTTTTTAAATCTCAAAAACACTATTTTTAATTTTTTGGGAAATAAAATATATGTTTTGCAGACATTTGTGTGCAAAATTTCGTAATGGGACGGCAGTGGGTTCCTATGGAAATCAATTTTTTTGTGTTGTAATGTGTGCGAAATTTGCTACATTTGTCGCCTTCCATATTAAACCACAACTATATGCTGAGTTATTGATGTTCAAGTCTTCATATTAGTCTATTTTATAATTTTTGGAGTACAAATAACATGAAAATACCTAAAATTTATCACTTTTAATATCAGGTAAACAAATTGAAAAATATACGAGGGGAAGTAATTAAATAACAGGAATGTTATTCTAAACTTCATGGATATTTATGCACAACCAAAATTTCTGTTTCGGCACTCAAAAAGGTTCCTTAGCATTGGATTTTCTACCGTAAAGGTTAACTTTTAACTTTATTTAGTCTCATAATTGCTGGAAAAAAAAAATAAAGTTTCCTTACATAAAGAAACACCACGTGATGGGTTTGTTTGGACTCCATCTTGCTCAGTTGTATACTGGTGACGTCACACTAATACCATTTTGCGACAAGTTGATTTTTTGTAGGGACGCAGGCGAGCAACTTAGTTTTCCTCTGTGCAATTTGGGTTGCATAAGACGCAGGGGTTTATCGTAGGGGCAGCACTGGACAAGTTGACCAAGTTTCAACAACAATAAATGACTACTATAAATTGCTGAATAGAGGACATTACAGAAATGTTATGAGTAGAACCAGGAACTTTGTCAAAATGCCTTTTCTCTTTCTGCATTTATTGATATTTTTTTTCTTGATATACAATATTTATGTTCTTGCTAATGTAGAAGCTTTTTCATTTTGGATATTTTGTATCCTACTGCCTAATTTTAATGTCTTTTTTTTGTCATTTTCAATTAAATTTTAGATTAAAAAAACTTGTATAAAAGTTATTTTTCTTTCAAAACAGTTCTTTATTAGCTCATTATGGTGTTGCCAGAGACGATTACAAAGCCGAAAAAAGCATTCATGAAAGTTTACGAGGAGTCTGTGCAGCAGCTGACTGAAATTCCAGGAGAAAAAAGTTGGCTGTTTCAGAAAAGTACAAACGTGGAATTGGAAAAATTAAAAGCAATTTGTGATATAAGGGTGGAAATTCTATTCTTGACGATGTGCATCCGGTTTCCATAGTATTTCATATATGCTCCAAATACTTCTGTCGAGGTAGAGATAATGTCCTGTTACGGAAACATTCTTTCTGACAGACGGCTGGTTATCTATGAATGTCGAAAACTTAAAATTGACACTTGTTTCGGTTTAGTTTGCCTATTTTTTTTTTATTTGGTGCCTATTTTTCACATTTTTGGCTGCCTATTTTAACCAAAATAAATTCCGGGCTCTAGTTATGGAAATAACACACACATTTTCTGTATTTATAAAACTCTGAAATCATTTTATCATTTGTACTGAATGCAGCACGCTTTCTGTAGTGCAAAGTATAAATAGGGAGTGGATAAATATGCACTAAAAGCCTCTAAAATAGGCACTTAAAAGCTATAGAAGGCAACAAAATAGGCTCTGAACATAAACTAACCGGTGTTTGATTTAGATTTTATTTTACTTCGCGTTTTGTGCCTCTTGGCTAATTTGCGAAGATGGGGATGAGTGATGAAAGTGATGAATGGACATTCACAAACAACCACGCCCGAGCGGGATTCGAACCCGGGACCCTTGCGTCGCAGCGCGATAACCGGTATTTGAATTCTGTCAGTTTTATACATATTTAGTTGAATTTCTTGTGGCTTTTTTTCGACGAGGTGAATGAATTATGATTAAATAAAATTGACGAACACTCAATACCTTTTGAGAACAACGTAGTTCCTGTCCTATCTTGCATGACCCGTGTCAAAAAATCTTATTTGACCATTAGATCAAAAACTACTCTGTTTCTGGCATCTGTGGAACAATGCAGCGCATAACGGTAGAGGAGAGGAGAAAGGAAGTGGGCGGAGCAAAGCCGTGCACGCTGCTGCAAACAGCTCTGATAGCTGTAGCCACGTTTTCCCCTCCATGCACTCACTTCCCCCTCATGCGTCCATTGGTCGAGGCCTCTCAAGTCGCTACTTGCGCGAAGGACTTATCGCAGGCTTGCTGCAGAATTACGGAACAGAGTGTAAACGTCATAAAGCAGAGAGTGGGTTGTTAAAGGTTCAGGAATTGCAAATAAATTCAATTCCGGTCCGGGAGGGAATGCGTAAGCGTGCATGGGTTCTAGATTGTAAAGAACCTTTTTATCTGTAGTCTTTCAAATCGATCCCGAGACCTTTTTTCCGGATCAATTTAAATCCGGTCCAAGTTCCGTATTGAAATGAAACAATAAGCAACTTGGACCGAATTAAAATTGCGCGAGAAAAAAGTTCCGGTTCTGTCGCAGTACACGATAGAACCTATTAGAATTTATGGGTTGCTGAACCATTTTATCAACCCTTGTAAAATCTGTTTTCTTATATAGTGTATTAATGGGATTATCATTTATCTTTCCAGGACAGAGGCGAGAATCAAATGAGGCAGGACTGTCAGCCGAATGTGTGGACGAAAGCAATGAATTCTACGTGCGTATCCACCAACACCACTCTACCTTCGCCATCCCCTCATCCAGCGTCCATCAGCTTCGAAGGCCACGTCCGAGTTCTCACCCCGTCGGCAGGTTTCGAAGCGGCCATGAAAGCCGCCATGGAGCTTGAATCGTCGCTCACGTCGGCGTGGCGCTCGTCCGCCGACGCCAATCAAGGCGAGGAGACCATGAAGGGAGTAGAAGAGAGTCCAAAAGAGGAATCGCTGGTTGACGTTAACATGGAAACGGTTGAACAGAACGTGAAGCAAGAGTACAAGGAAGGTAGCGAGCAGGTTGCCTTCGACAAGTCGCCGACGGAGTTCATTCAAGACGAATCGTCGCTTTCGGAGACTGGCGAGTACTGCGAGTCGCAGTCGCCGACGGACCACAACGGGTACGGGGACGCCAAGGTCAACGACGCCGACGCCACGAACGACAACGAAGACGAGAACCCATTGAAGCGCTTGGAGTACGCTCTGGAGCAGAACGGAATGCTGGGAAACGTCTACAGCCACTGCGAAGAGGGCGACTTCACCATAGAAACCACGGACAAGCAAGGCATGAAGTCCTATCGCTGCCCGCTGTGCTCGTACACGACGCCCAACAGACACACGTTCGAGTGCCACCTGAACGGGCATTACGAGCACAAGTGCACGATCTGCAACTTCGTCGGCAAAAACGACGACCATTTGCGAGATCACTTGAAGGACGACCACAACATGTGCGTGGAGGAGCAGGACGAAAACGGCATCAGGATCCCTCGGGTCAACTCCCAGGGCAAAGTGAAAACGTTCAAGTGCAAGCAGTGCGAGTTTATAGCGTTGACGAAGCTAGACTTTTGGGAACATTCCCGCTCGCACATCAAGGCTGAGAAACTCTTGACGTGTCCCAAGTGTCCTTTTGTCACCGAGTACAAACACCACCTGGAATATCACCTCAGGAACCACTTCGGTTCCAAGCCTTTCAAATGCAACAAGTGCTCGTACTCGTGTGTCAACAAATCTATGCTCAATTCCCACATGAAATCCCATTCGAATATCTATCAGTACCGCTGCGCAGACTGTACCTATGCCACAAAGTATTGCCACAGCCTTAAGTTGCATCTCAGGAAATACAAGCACAAACCGGCCATGGTTCTGAATGCAGACGGATCCCCAAATCCTTTTCCGATCATTGATGTCTATGGCACTCGCAGAGGTCCCAAGTTGAAGAAGGACGACTGTGGTTTTCCGAAGTTCACTCCCCATGCAATGCCTTTCCACAATGCATCCTACGGAGTCCCAACCATTCACCATCCTTCGCCACATATGCCAACAAATATCCCTCTTCCGTACGGGGTGCCATTTTTTAACTCCTACAATCAGAACAACCAATTAATGATGAACAAGGATAAAATTACTTTACCAGAAGATGAAGATTCGGTAGGGAATGAAATGAAGGTTTCGATTCCACAAGAAAATGACAGGCGCATATCTCCTGACAATGTTCCTCTCCCATCGCAGTATGATGCATTCTTGCAACAGAAGCCTATAAAATGCACAATATGCGACTTCTGCACTTTGAGCAGGGATCACTTTGCTCACCATATGGTCTCACATGCTACTTGTAACAATGTAAATGCTCAAAACTCACTGAAACACAAGAACGAAATGGAAGGAAACAGAGGACAAGAAAGACAGCAGAACCAGCAAGAATGTTTTAACGTATCCCAAACGTTACAAAACTACCATCAGAATAACTCCAACAGTCAATCCCAAAAAGAAATTATGATAAACCGCATGCAAGGAAATCTGATGATGCCAGATGCTTCGCCATTAGGAGGTATACCGATCCCCGCATCTGAAGAGATCAAAGAGTATCTTGCTCGTGTGTTCTCCACACCACTCCTCTTTGGATCACAGGGCTTCTCAGGTATACCACAAGCAAAGGACAAAGTGCCTCAACCCGATAGATATACAAACTCTGGCACACCTCCCCAGAATCCAGAAGGCAAGTTCCCAAACTCCCCGAGAACGGAATCTGGTTCGCCACCAAAGGTTGAAGAGAAGAACGGAATTCCACTAGATTTAACCAAAGAAGGGCCTGCACTGCAAATCATGGCAAGTCAAGACTCGCCTGGCATGAAGAACAGGAGGAAAGGAAAGGCATTTAAACTAGAGCGCATAGCTATGAAACTTCAGGAGCGTCAGCCTCAAGACCAAAACAACCATGCCAATGCCTTTGATACATCAGAAGAAGCTGAAATAGAAACACCCCATCTTTCAACTGTTTCCAAACCGCTGGCTGTGAAATCTAAGGAAAGCAGAGATGAGTCTACTTCCCCAACAGAGTCGAATCAGGAAGAAGTGCCTGAGCCTTGGTGCGACGCGTACCAATGCAAATTCTGCGACATTGCATTCAGGGATATTGTGCTGTATACAATGCATATGGGTTATCATGCTCTTGAAGATCCGTTCAAATGCAACAGCTGTGGCAAAGTTACCTCTGATAAAGTTTCGTTCTTTGTTCACATTGCTAGATCTTCACATAGTTGAATCTTACTGTTCATGCTCTAGATTTTATAATTTTGTTTACATGACAAGCTGAGTAACCAGGTGATTGTTTTGAACTTTTTAATTCATTATAGCAATCTCAGAAATAGTTTCTTTTTTAAAGAAACAAATATTATCACTGAAAAAGGTCTTTATTTGTTGTTCTCTTTGATTCTTATACATATTGTTTTATAATCATAAACGTTCACTTTGGATACGTAATTTTAACACAAAGAAGGACACATTTTGAAATTTATCTATGTAAGTACATAGATTAATTACTAAAAGATTGTAATTGTCAGTTTGAAAGAAAATTTACAATAATGAAGTGTAAATTCATACTAAATGTAGATTGGTTCTGTACTACAATTTTCATTGCTTCTACTTGAATTATTGAAAAGAGATTAAACTGAAAATAATAAATGACTGTCAAATATGAATGGGCAATTTAATCCAATTGCAACTTTGACTTTATTATGCAAGTGACTCTTTATATACTACTCCCTCTGTCCCATAATTATTGTCTGGTACAATTTTCTTTGTTGTCCCATAATAATTGTCCGATAGGCAAACTGTGACATTGGTGTATACAGAAGAAGAAAATTAAACACTGGAATGAGTCATACAACGTTATTACTCAAGGATCAGTACAAATTGGCAGATGAAGTATCCAAAAGAACATAAATAAAAAGTCACCATTTTGGCATACCGGACTATAATTATGGGACAGAGGGAGTAATATATTTTCAATACAGGACAAGGATCTGTAAACAAAGTTAGATTTTTTAAAATATTTTAGCTGCAGAACATTTGAATCTTACATTGTTAAACTCATAAATTCAAGTACGTTTCAACATTTTTTCCTCCATAATATATATATATATACTGCTGGACAATGAAAACCGGACACTTTAATATTTGACATCTGAATTGCAATAACAGCTCGCAGGTATATTACAGAATGTTCGGCAGATCATGTAGTAACATATGCACCATTCATAGGCTCGGACTTTGTTTATGCATTCGTACTTAATTCAGTTTCTGCAACATTTAGTTAGCCCTTGTACCAGAGCTTTTATCAACCCATTGCGTTATCACAAAAAATGCAAGTGTCCGGTTTTTTTTGTCCAGCAGTATATTATAATAAATAAGGACAAATACACACAGACATATATTATCAGAAGCAGTTCTCCAACTCATAGTTTCCAACCAATTGGTCCTGTAATTTTTTTGTGGAAAAACATATTTAAGAGGAAATATACTTGAATTTCTGGTTATCATATTTTTCAATATACAAATGTTCTTAGCGAAAATGTTTTTCAAAAAACAACTTTTTTTCAAGAATTCTTGTCCTGTATATGATTGATTGCTTCTTTAGATATGGTTTCGAGTAATTGATATACTCAATATTTTTAAAAAATAATCATGCAATAAAATTTATACATACCTGGTTACTCATATGTAATGCAATGTGAATACTTCTCATGTACACATCGAAAGAGAACACTATATAACTAAGGACATCTGTTGCTCATGTTTGTTTTCTAGAAGCATGGAAAATATTTTGAACTAGTCAACAATAACTACAGGTAGTTTGCTTAATGTGTTCAAAACATATTTCGTATATGAGACTGAGTTTCTTTTTACTTTTTTAATATATTTATCGTCAGATGTGTTTGTTTTGAAGTGCAATTTATTTCCTAAAATTTCCTGTCATGTAGTCTGCCATAGTAGTTATGAACTTCTATATTTTTTTTGTGAAGGCATGCTATACTAAATATTTTTTTTTAAGATATTTGTGCAATATATTTAATTGTATTTATAAACTTCTTTACTCATTTTCTTGAAGTAATGTTAAGACATGATTTTTTATTTTTTATTGTAAATGAAACGCACAGACATGGTTTTTTGTTCCTATGGTAATTCATTGCATTTACACAATTATATGATACAGCAATACCCTTTGTCGTGAAAAGAAACTTGAAATTTTCATCATGCATGAAAACGAAGTAGCTATGTGCCATAGCAAATTTACTAACAAATAACTGTATTATGAGTTGTAATGCAGGGATGGCCAACTCCAGAGTTTCCGAAAAAGATTGTGTAATTAAAGGATTTGGAAGTAGGGTTGCATCCAGAGCTGGTCCTATAGGAGGAACAATTCGGTCACTCCCAAGGCCCCCTCCTCCAGTTAAAAATAGTTGTTTTGTGTACAGTTTATAACTAGTTATAGGATGCTGGTCTCATTTTTCTTGACTTAATGGATTGTTTCGACATACTATAAATATCCAAAATTACTGAAATTATATTCTAAAGAAAAAACTACATAAAAATAGTGTTCACATATTTCAATCAAAATAGTTAATGTACACAATTTGTTTAATTATAGTACTCAACATGTACCACTAATGAAAAAACTACCATATTGTGTTAATCAGTATTTCATATGAAACAATGAAAATTCACTAAAGCGTTAAAAGTCAATGAAAAATAAAGAGGATTATGATAGACAATATTATTGGACATGATAAAAAATAACCTTCCATAATTTTAGTTTTAACCTTCAACATGTTCTGCACATTTTTCTCAGGTAATTAATTAGTTGTAATAATATTTATATTGTGATTCTGTAGAACAAAGAACAAAAATCTGTTCTTTTTTTTTTCAAACCTCTGAAATTTTTTTGTTATAAGCCTCACATATGGCCCACCCGGTATTGTATGCCCCAGGACCCACATTCACCTAGGACCGGCACTGGCTACGTCCCATTGGAAACTGAATGCATGCTGAAGGACACATTTCTTACATGCGATAAAATTTCAGTATCAACATGATTAATTCAATTTGTGTGGGAAACATTGTGTGTGCCATGGGTTGGCCACCCGTGTTGTAATGTGATGATTTGAAACATTATCTACATAAATGAAACACTGTCAAGTATTATTTTGTATGCACTTGTTCTACATTCCCTAGTCAAATTATTTGTGATCCTTAAATGGGATTGTGATTTTTCCATACCTCTGGTAATCTGTTTTTTAGCATGATTTTGCAAATTGTATAATTTCATGTATATCATTTTTTCCAATTATTTAAATGGTGTCATTTGTTTCTTTTATCAGAAATGAAATTGTGACTAAAAATTATATCATATTTAATAGTTTTAAATCATATTTTGATGCAATATGAATCATTACACTTCAAGTTTGTTGTACGTACCATGACAATATTGAAGTTTTTTTTTGTATAAATGAAAGATCTTGTGCATATTTATGCCACTGTAGAAAGTGTAATTTTTTAAATCAAAGGTTGGACTCCACCAACATTACTATTTTTCTGCTTTTCAAATTCTTGTGATCTTTACAAAGTCATTAATATCTTGTCTAGTTTGCATATACACACATAATACAATGTATTGTATAGTTAGTAATACACTATATTATTTATTTTGAAAAGTGTTTTCCAGCAAATTCTGCTCTAGAACGTATTGTAACATACATAGAAGAATATGCGACACTAGAAGCAGGTTTTCTTTTTAAAATGTAAATTATGAATCTATCAAACAGGAGTTACGTGTAATATTCTCTGCCATTTAGTATGTAGTATGTGTTTGAATGTGATTTTTGTGAAGCTCAGGGAAAAAAATGCATTTACCTATTTCAGATGAAATGCACACAAGAAGTGCAGTTGTGAAAATATGCCAATTAATAAATTTCTAAGAAAAGAATGAAATTATACTTTTTTTTCAGAATTGATCTGAAAAGCTCAATGTTTCCTTTTCACAATACAGGCTCTCACCCAGGACATTGATGTCTGGAAACGTGTAATTTGTTATAACTAGGACCAGTGTTTACTATATAAACAAAGTGTTGCATTCAACATGCATGTGTTAATTCACTAATAGTGTGAAAAATAATTTAAAATATTTTAGCATTTTCTTAAGAATATAAATTTGGACACTACTAACCGGAAGAAATTTAGGTAAATAATTCCTTCACATTTTTGTGTGCACTTAGCAAAAATAAGATTATGAAACATGTTTCACAATTACTCCCATTACTAGGGAGCGGATTGCTTTCTGAACTCAATTTTGGGACTTTTAGGTGTGCTTATAATAAATTAATAACTACCAACTCTCAAACCTTCTTCAATCCGAAGGTTTGTGGCTGCAGCAACACAAGCATTCCATCGGTCTCTATCCTGGGCAAGATCAATCCAATCTTTTCCATCCCTACCGATTTCCTTTAGTTCCATCTCAATGTTTTCCCTCCATCTTAGATGCCTTCCGCTGGAAGCCATGCGGAAACTTGCTCTAAACAAAACATTGTGCCTGCACTTTTGCCTAGAGCATTCCGTAAGTCTGTAAAATAATTGATTCCACCAGGTTCACTAGCCCAGTTATCTTCGTTGAATTTGTTTGATTCGTTAAGACTTTTGGAACGCACCCTTGGTGTAAGCTTAAAAAAGTTCTGGGAAACCAAGATGAAACGTTGCAGGAAAAATAAAGACTACTCAAAATAAATGTATTCCAGTATTTTGCATACAAAAAGTGGTTATGCCAACGTTTAAGAGGAACAAATTGAAATAGTAATCATATCACTGGAACAAGAGGTTTTCCTATGGAGTGCAGGGTGGCCTCGTTGGGCCCGGCCCAGTTTTCACCAAAAAAAACCACTCAAAAAGTATTTTTTCTTCTTCAGAAAATGTAAATTATTGCTTTAAATAATTTTGACATTCTACGCCTCGCGTCAGGTTAAGTTTGTAGCAGGTTTTATGTATTCGTCTGCGCAAGAACGGAGCTCAGAATCATCCATGACAGTTTTGCCTGAACCTCCGATCTCTTCGTATCGCAGACAATGAGAGAATCGACAGTATTGCCAACCCCTTAATACATCAAAACCTGTACATGCATGTCTAGCAGAATGCATTTTTGCTTCTTTTTGTCTCCTCAACCTTACAATTTTTAAAGTACTTTCTGTGCATAGGTTATGTAATAAATGTGTCCTTACTTAATATAAATCGCGAAATATCTTCGAAACATAAGTGCATGTGTGTATATGTCGAGCACACACAAAAGAAAAAAAACAAAGGTAAAAGTAAACAACAGGCCCTCTTGAATTTAATGACTAGTTATTGTTTCTCATTTAGAAAGAAAAAAAATATGAATATTTTAGTTGCTTCGTTCGCAATACATACGTTACTATAAGATAAACACCCTTCAAGTTTATACTACCAAAAAAGCATGATTTGTTATTGGTGATATACAATGTAGTTTCAATTTATGAATCAATTCATTAAACCAGGAGCCAAATGTTGGTCTGTCCATTTCTTGGTGATAATCACCCTTCCCTTGCACAGAACAGTAAATATGAGTCTTCAACAAAGCCTTCATTGCCGCCAGTGGGTGAAACAATAAGCTTCCCCCTCCCTCATCCGTTGCTTCAGCCCTGGCCGTGGTTTTGCACGCTCCCACGCTTGAATAATTAACATGTTTCTTTTCATGGCAATATATTTTAGTATCGCGAATATTCTTTTGTCGTCAAACAACAAACAATCGTTTTCTACTCCTAAACTCAACCGCAAATCATTCAACACCAGAGACACAGTTCGTGCGCACATTGACGGCAAATCACCTCACGCACTGTTTTATTTTGATCTTGTTGCCGTAAGGAGGAATATGTATTTAAAACAACTTGTTGACTTTGAAGAGTTTTTTTCCTTCGGATGATGCTCAAAATTACACTGGTAAATCTGGGCACTGAACAGGAGACCTCGATTCAGCCATTCTCGCAGCTGTATAGCACGATTAGCAATGAATCAAGATAAACATAGGGTTTAAATAGTGGGATGTGCAACACTGGTATCACTGATTCCACGTGTTCTGCAACATATTCAGTCTCGCTAGACTCTCTTCAGTTTGAGTGACTTCCATGCAAAAGACATCCCAGTTGGCAAATCTGCACATCCAAGTTCGTCTGCACAGTGATTGCAACCAATCAAGTCCATGTCTGCTAATGGATGTATCATTTTGTCTGTATATTACAAGTTAAATAACTGTTTTCTTGCAAGTGTGCAGTTGTCGGAATGGAACCAGTCTCAGCGGAACTATATTCTGCATGCACGTTTGGATCTACATATGCAAAAACCTGCTGCAAATTTAACCTGACACGAAGCTTAGAATAGTCCCAGTCGAACAGTGAGAAAACTTGTAAAATAAAGGCTTAGCCAAGGTTATAATACTCAAATTAATTAATGTGGTACAAATCAGTGGGTTTTTTTCCCCACAATATTTTTCTCAAATCATGCTAGAAATGGACTTTTAACAGAAATAATACAAACATATATAAAAGAAACAAAAAAATCGGAAGGGTCTGAAATATTTAGATAAAACGTTGAACAAACAATGCTTATAATTTTGAAATGTGTTACCACTTTAGATATCAGTCACTTCTGTATGTAGGCAAAGCACATAGTTTCACCTGTGACGATCAACTTTTACAATGAATGCTAAAATTTTAGGTTATTCTCGTAGATTAATAAAATCAAGTCTTCGCTAAGTTGGGACATGACTTGAGCTTCAAGTTTTTAATAAACCATGCATCATATTACAGTTTTTAGGAAGAGTGGGAAAGTCACCATTTTTGAGACCATGATATCTGTAGCCAAATTTAGTTTCCAAGCTGAAATTCATGTCGCAACTAGATACACCTACGGAATGATTTCTTTTTGCATTTGCTGAAAATATTTCAAGATGCTGGATGAAAAATTGATTTTTCATATTCTGAGGTAGCTGCAAATTCTGATATGACACTCAAATATCTGCCTAAACTACATTTTTGGATATTAAGAAAACAGACTTAAATATTTTAGGGTATTTCTTAAGCTATGGCTTGACAAGGATTTTTTTTTTAAAATATAGTGCATGTGTATGTTGGGGGCTAAATTGGGGTCACTAATGTTTTTTCATGGCAACCAGATATTTTGGAGGATGGATTCGATATTCCATTTGGATGAAATCAGCCAATAAGTCAGCCTTATAATTTTGGCATGATTAATACACGGAGGAGATATTTCAGCTTGAAACCTTCACAAAAATAATGGGAAAACACAACTGTGATGTATCTACTGTGAACAAACTGTATTGAAGCAGATTTAAAAGTGTGCGTGTGTGTGTGCAGCTATCGTGTGTTGTATAGTAGGTAAAGGTAAAGTTTCCTGTGCATATATCACCCTGTCATGAAGGCACATTTAGGGGATATCAAGGTAGGGCCCCACATATTCTTGATCTCTGTCATTTTGGATCACAACCAAACTCTGGCTATCTTTACCGCCCGGGACCCATTGATTTGAGGCTGGGTGAGTCCCAGAGCTGCTTTATGCAGGGACAAGACTGGAAAATTCCAACCTTAGATCACCTACCCAAGATTCGAACCTGGGTCTTTTGCATGGCAGTCAGTCAGCATGTCTACTTTTTCTTTACATTTGCAATAAGAGTAATACCCCTAAGCAGTAGTATCCCCCATTTTCTTTCAATTATCACACACATCAATTTTCTCTGTTTACGGCATACGACACCAACTGGGGGTTCATCGTGCTGACCACACATCACCCTGAAACTGGTTGGATGATCTTCCACCCGAGTAGGATCAGGTGGGAGTGTGGCCAGTAGTCGGTAGGTAGGCCCGAGCCCCTGGACCTTTGGCATTCGATTTTTTTCAAATTTTCCTCTCCATTCAAAAAAGCTCTTGGATATTTCAAAATATGATAAATTACATACGCTTAGAATTGCTTCTAGAGCATTGAAGTGAATTTTCATGAATATTATCAATAGTTTAATAGACTTACGTAACCACGAAACTATTATCTAGACAACAGTGAAAGAAAACTACACGAAAATTCACTTCAATGCTCTAGAAGCAAATCTAAGCGTATGTAATTTTTCATATTTTGAAATATCCAAGAGCTTTTTCGAATGGAGAAAAAAAATTGCCCATTCGTATGCCAAAGGTCCAGCCAAGCCTTAATGGTCTGTTGCAGCACGGGTTATGTATGTTTTTAGTTTAATCATTTCAAGGTGTGAGACCTTGTCATTTCTTAACTATGTTAACAGAAAATATTACTCGTAGATAGTCTTTGATTCAGTGAACTAAAACAATACAAATTGAATCTTCCAATATATTACTATCAGGGAAAAATGTATTTCATTTTTAAAATATATATATTCATTACTGTTTACATTATAAATAATTAGTATTTTCATAGCATGTTTATGATCATAAAGCAGGATTGTCTTTTCCTTTTAGTCTGTTTTATATTTTGCAGTATTTCCCAGTTTTTTTTTTCCTTCTTCAGAATACTGGGTCAAGGGGGAAGGATTGTTTCAATCATGAACATCCCTTCGGGAACAATGGTAAATAAATCAGCCGTGTAAACATCCAGATGAGAACAAGGCAAGACCTTTTGAGATGATACCCACAAGAATATGACTTTGGGTCATTATTCAAGGCTTTTTAGGTTTCAAACTTTTACAGTGTGGCCTATCTAGGACGGTGATAAAATGCAAGTATAATTCCTGGTTTTCAAGGTGGACTTTCCAAAAATTCAAGGGTAAGAGTGGATGTTTCTTCTATTTCGTGTATGGTATAACCACCTCTCACCACCCACACACATATATTAACAATATAAAGGGACTGTGTGATTCCAATATATCCAAAAATTCTATTCCAGTTAAATTAAACAGCAAATTTACTGAAATATTTAAGGTGCAGAGTTTTCATTTATCATTTTGCATACCTACAACCGATAAGTCTCAAAATGTTAAGGGATACACATTTTAATGTACGAAAAATTGTTAATTGCATAAGAATCTCAAATTTAACTAATAAACTTAGAGATATCTTATCTTACAATAATCTTGTCTGTCATATAGATTGTTCTGCAAAGGACAATTAACAAAGTAAACAGCTTGAGAGAAGTCTGTTTTATTTTCAACGCAGTTTTCTTTTACTTCATTGATAAAAATAAAAAGCTAAACTGCCAGAAATGTGCGTTAAGACATTGTGTTTAAATTCAATGGCATTTGGTATAATAAAAGTTCCAATTTTTCACGTCTCCGGAGAAAATTTCAAGCACAATTCATGCAGAATTCCAGGAGCCAATAATTCCCTGTGTAGTGTCACCCTGTTTTACCTAAACCAAATATACTTTACCATGCAGTTTCTCTTTAGCCACAGCAAGCAGACAGACACATCTAACTGATTATTTGTAGATAAGTCATATTTTGGTTTATAGTAGTTACAGTCAATCAATAGCAACAGCTTTAACTTTACGTTTGTTTGTTTGTTGCGCATATATTGAGAATATTCTCTTTTCAGAGATTGTAACCACTGATGGTGCCAGAACAAAATGAGGGGTGGAATATTTTCTAGAGAGCGGTCACACTTAGAAAACATCCAAACACATTTTTCCGCACCCAAGACCAGTACACCTGTGCATGAGGTGTTTGGTGTCAAATGGTAAATCTTGCCTGCACTACATTATGCAACGTGAAACATATGAATTTGAGACCTGATCTAAGGGAACAATTCGATGAGAAATTCACAAGGAATATTTTGTGCACAATTTTCAGTATTTCTGTATCATCAACTACAATGAACATATCTTTATTCCTTTAAATAACAAAACTATTTAATATTGTACAAATTTCAATGCCTGCTTCTTTCAGAAATCAAATCAAGTTCTTTTCAATTGTATATATACACAAGTGTTATTTAACATAACTTAATACATATAGTATTTTAAGGGTTCAGTTCATCTAAAGTCTTCAAAAATATAGAATACCATTGTTTGGTTTGAGAATAAAGATCTTCAATTCACATTCATTCTCATGTGTTATAAATAGGGAATGGATTTTTAGGTCCATACCTTTTTTTTTTTTTTTGCTACATCCTAGACGTATGCTATTCCGAGATCTTCGCATTTCATGTACACAGCAACCCTTTACTGAAATTCTATAGGACCTAAAAATGCCTAAATGGACTATAAATTCCTATAAATGGCTAAAAGCCATATTTTGACTTGAAAAAATCCTTTTAAACCATTCACTTAACTTTAAAAGAACGACTCTTAATTTCCACCACAAAGATTTGAGACCCTTGAATCTTGAGACATTGCATGAATCCGAGCGACAAAACAAACAATGCAATGTCTGTGAAAATTTCCGCCATCTTTCAGCTTGCATCACAAAATTGGAAAAATGTCAAGCGAACAGACTGGGTGAGATGTTCTCCGTTGTTAAACGCTGTACTTCCAGGCAATTAAAATGACCGTAGGTGTAGCATACCAAACAAAAATGTGATCTGTTTTGGGACGGAATCCTAGCTACAATATCATTGAGTTGTTAAAAGAGGGCATTTTACTGACCTCCAAGGTTTTGAAACAACAGTGTAAGAGAGCAAGAAGATTCCAAAAACATCTCTGTCTGATTGGCTGTTTCGAGTGGCTGCAGTAACAAGTAGGAAAGGCAACCCTGGAAGTGACCAATCACATTGTCGGCATCCCCCATTGACGCAAGCGTTAGGTGAAAGGGGAGGCTCTGGAAACTACAACTGCCCTAGTATAGAGGCTGAGTTTTTTGAGCACACATTAAGTACATACAGACTAATCGGGACATGGCCTACTTTCAAGTGACTACTCATGGGCGACTAGCTGCTTCACCACGGAGAACATTGAAAAGCATCTAGTGGTACAGTACTTTAAAATATGATAAAGTTTTTACATTGGACAAATTGTATATTTTTTATAATGAAAGAATAGTATTCATTGCACTAAAAATAGTAACTTTTGTACATAAATTGCAGCTAAAACCAGTTATTTTACAACTATTAATAATTATGCCTATTAATTTATTTTAAGCACCTAAAAATACATTCCCTTCTTATAAAATACACAACTATTATTTTTTATTCCTAAGCCAATGAAGTGCAATAAAGATTGTCACTATCCTCCATTTGGGGGAACATTTTATGGTGTATCTTTAATTAAAATTCATAAAAAATGTACCAATTTAAAGCTTATAAATAGAGACCAGATTTTAAAGGGAATTCCTTTTTTATTTTTCAACACAGACAAACAGACAGATCATGGAAAAAAAATAATTTGGACCTAAAAGGGATGAGGAGACAGGTGAATGGAGAAGGTTACATAATTTAGAACTACATAACGTGTATTCATGTCCAGATGTTTAGAATAATTAAATCAAGAAGACTTAGGTGGGCAGGCCATGTGGCACGAATGGGAGAGGAAAGAGGAGTTCACAGGATTCTTGTTGGGAAACCTGATGGTAAGAGACCTATAGGAAGGCCAAGACGAAGATGGACCTAAAGGAAATTGGTAGAGATGGAAAAGAGTATATAGATCTTGCTCAAGATAGGGATAGATGGAAGGCCCGGGTTGCTGCAGCCATGAACCTTCGGGTTTAAGAAGGCTAGAGAGTTAGTTTATAATTGTCTTCCACCAACAAGATTACATGGTTTTGACTTCCCTTTTTCAGTCCACATTACTTTTTTTAAAACATTTTCCTTTCAGGTCCATTTATTAACTAGTTTTTCAACCTACATTCCCTTTTTACCCCTTTGGGTTCCTTTATTGACAAGATTTCAAATATTTTGTATGATTGTATTTTCCCTAAACAAAACATTCAACAATTGTCTTATTTGGTACAGCTTAGAGGAAAGAAAAAACAAGCACCTTCTGCCTTCCCTTCAAACTCCAAGGGGCTACGAAAAAAATTAAATTAACCAGAATATAATAAAAAACACACCAATGAAATAACACACTGTATTAAACATAAAACTGCATTAATACGCAAACTGTACACCTTACCTTACAATTGCTATGTTTTATCCATATCTCCATCCAGGAACAGGATAATGTGTTGGGTAATATCCCATATTGCTTGGCAATTTGGCTATTCTTTTTCATTCCTCTTTCTATCTCTCTAAGCACTTCAACTTTCTTATCTAGTGTTAAACTACAGTACACATCACGTTTCGACATTGTGAATCCACTAAAACACACAGACAAATGACCCCTTCTGTCTGGCTATCCCCTCCCCCCTCTCAACTTGTTTCCGAGGGGGTGAAGGCCACATTCCAACAAACAAAAGCTCTGGGGATTCCTGCTGCCGTCTCTTATCTGCAGTCGACACATCTGTTGGAATTTCTTTGGTCTTTCTTGGAAAGATTTATGTTAAATTATTGGATTATTGACTTCAAATTATCCAAATTTAACCTTCAAAATTCGAATTAAGTAGTCATTTTTAACATTGTTTTAGATAGGGGTTTCAAGGGGAATGTGCTTGTTTGAATTATCCAAGTTCGAATTAAAGATAGCGCACAAAAATAAACTACAGTTCTTTTTCATTTCCCTTTTTTGCCTTTAAAATACAGTCTGTACTTATACATTAGGCTACAACCTTTAGTTCAAACAATTTCCTTTCAAATTATTCAAAATTTACAAGGTAAAAAACTTTAATTAATAAGAACTACAAAAATTAGTTTTTTAAAAAATTACAGCAAAACCAATTACATTAGTGAAAAATAAATCTCTTTCATAGCCCATTTCAGAGAATCGAGAGTAAAAAAAAATATCTGGCTCTGATTATTAAATAAGAAGGTGTGCGTCAGGAACTGTATGTGTATCTGAGGTTGGGGAGGGGGGGGGGGGTGGAACTTTTGGGATTTTGCACTAATAGTAATGTTCTAACGACTGACCAAAATTAAGATTTACAGAATTACTCTACATTTGTTTTTCCCTTCACTGAGTGGGCTAAAAAGAACACTAAATTCAGTTTCTCGTACTTCATACTTCTGACTGAAAGGTTTGTACATGGTGGTATCGATGTTGTCAGTAATCAACATCAGTGGCACCATCGATATCAATATATGAACTAGATATTGAACAGCCCTAATCCCCTGCTTCATCACCCATTCATTCCAAGACTTTGTATTTGTGTTCCATCTTCGACCATCACTAACCATCTTGGCCCCTACTCCTCTACGATACATTCAGGAAGTAGATTACACGTATCATAATCGTACTCCTTCTTAATACATATACATCAAAATTCAAGTCTCCAGTTAGCTCTCAAAATTTAAAAAAGGTGACATGTTATTTGAAGACCGACCATGATACAGCTGACTCTCAATGATCACAATGATGAAACCACACAAAAATCTTCGCCATGGAATCTATGAAGAAGGTCGAAAGACATTCGTAGCATCTGAAGAGGTGATTTTGTCGTTATACCATAACAACTATTCCCACACAGCTTCATTAGTCGATTCTCGGGGAAACAGGTAGTGGTTCATGCTATCCATATTTTTTATTCCCGGATGGAATAAAAAGGTCACTTGTTTGAGAACGAAGCAAAAATACTTGGACAAGAGCATATTTTGCAGAGGGAACTCTGAAGAATACCACAATAAATAACTACCCCATTTGCAGACATATAAGACTTTTTCCTTTAAAAATAGGTCAGAAAAACAGGGTGTGTCTCATACACCCATACTCCGATTTTGATTATGTACCTTGATTTCTGGAAATTTTCTGTTCTGAGTTGGACGATTTCTTTCTTGTTTCCTTGCAGTGTGCGACGAATAAGATAGTAGCAAGGGTGGGATTAGCAATGGGCTGCTCGACTTGGGACTCATCTTCCAACATTGCCAAAATAATGATTGTAACCACCAAAAGCTGATGCTAAAGTCCTCATTTTCTAACAATTATAAATAGTGAGGAATTTCAAGTGTTTTATAATAGTACACAGTTGGGAGGTGTAGAAAAGAAAAATAATAAAATAAAAAAAAACATTGTTCAGATGACAGAAAACTTGTAATTAATGCAACTGGAGGGCATAAAAAAGGTTGTAAACTTTCGTTTCTTTAACGTCTTTGGACGTGTTATTCACAACACATTCACCCAACTCCTTTGGTCACACAGGGTCATGTAGTTATTTGGCAAATATGAAGTATATGTAAAAATAACTAAAATATGAGCCACATCCTAATATACAGGGGATGGACAAAAATATGGAAACACCTGGTATAAAACACGTAGCTGGCGCTGTGGTCACTTGCACTTCCTGCAAGGTATACATAGGGTTACCAGATCGCTGTAAGTGAATTGTAGGACATGCTGTCCCAAAATGTAGGACATTAAGTCAAAATGTAGGACACAAAACATTCTCAATAAATAATACATATTTCTATAGAACACATTAGAAAGTAGTTGAAAAATGACACTTTTCAGTTTTAAAAAATGGATTCTTAATGAATTTTTAAATGCAAAATTTCAAAACTTGCAATCACATTAATCAATGCACCTCTTACTACATGATTTAAGTGGTACTTCTCAGAGGAGACAATTTTTATCAAAATCTCAGGTTTAGTCAAACTATATTTATGTTAGAGTGGACAGTCAATTTGAAATTATGGTCCAGTACCAAACGAACATTTTACAGACTTTATGAAAAAATAATTTCTCTCGTGAGTCTGTTGTGCTGATGGTAATGAAAGTACTCTCTCAACATTTGAATTATGACCTGTAATGGCAAACAAATATTCAGCAATTACCGTAATTTAAAATGGTTTGTGAAGTTTTTAGTTCAATAACAGGGTGTCTACCAAAATAACACATCCAGAATTCTTGAATTTTTCTGGACTCTTCCAGACCTTTTTTCAGTTTTTCTTAACGTTTATTTATTCGACCCCTACTTAGGTAAAGTTGGAAATTAGTAATTAAGAAAATAAATATTTATTTAATGAAGACCCCTACCAAAGGACCAGTTAAGATAAAAACTGAAGCTGAATTTAAGAAGAGGATTAGATCTGCTTTCTCATATTAATGCATCCTGAACTGTGTTTGGCACACAAGCGAGGCTTTGGCATCTGGGCTCACAGCCAGTATAATCTTATGTGGGGCTTGTGTCGGTTGTCCCTATATGTTTGTGACTGTCCCTTCATCCATCTTATGTTACCACCATTCATCTTCATCTTCGCAATTAGCCAAAAGGACAGAAAAAGTGAAGTAAAATAAACTAAATCAACCAATCAGTCATTATGATAGCAAAAATTCTTGACCATAAGAATAATTTATTGCCTTTTTATTGACTTCTTACTTGTTGATTTCTTTACTTTTTCTTGACTGGCATACACTCTGAATATCTTTGTTCTCTATACCTCTGCTTTACAATAAAATTATATTGAACATTGAATAAGAATGGGCAACACCTCGTTCCATCAGTATAAACCCTAATGCAAGAAATTCTGCTCAGGCATTGAACAGTGACGTTATCAGAAAGTGGTCCCAAAACTTTGTTCATTAATTGCTTCAATTTTCCCCATTTGTTTAATAGCAGGACAAACTTTTTTCTTTATGTTCAATGACTGAATCAAAATAAATTTCACCATTAAGTTTGGAAGCGCGGTCCATAGACTTGTAACTTGCATGATTTTCTTCTGTTACCTATTTTTATAATTAATATTATGTAACTCTCAAAATGTAGGACATTTATGATATTTTTCAAATTCCTCCCGGACGCCAGACATAAGGCTAAAATGTAGGACATGTCCGGGAAAATCCGGATGTCTGGTAACCCTAGGTATACACCCTGGCTAACCTGACAGATGGGCCAGTTACAGTTCAGCGACCGGTCCGTGCAGGTTATCGTGAATCTTGTCTGAGCTTAGAAAGTTTCAGAGGGCAAATTGTGGGTGCGCGTATGGTGGGAGCTTCCGTGACGAAAGTAGCGGAAATCTTTGGTGTATCAAGAGGCACAGTCTCGAAGATCATGACTGCATACAAGACTTCCGGAAAAAATGCATCAGCGAAGCACCAGCGTGGACGCAAGTGTGTGTTGCGTGACAGAGACAGACACACATTGGGTAGGATTGTGACCAAGCAGAAGATCACCACGGCTCCAAAAGTCACTGCTGAGCTGAATACAGTGCTTACAAACCCTGTTAGCGTCAAAACAGTCAGAAGAGAACTCCACAAGCAGGGTATGCATGGCAGATCTGCAATTCTCAAACCACCATGGCGGTGGTTCAGTGATGATTTTGGCAGCCATCTCCTGGTATTCTGCCGACCCATCATTACCCTACATGGACATGTCACTGCCAGGGACTACGTAACCATTTTGAGTGACCAGCTGCATCCCATGGTGCAAACTTTGTTTCCTGATGGTGATGCCGTGTTTCAAGATGACAAGAGCCTCTGTTCATACAGCTCACATCGTCCAGGACTGGTTTGATGAGCACGAAGATGAAGTGTCACATCTGCCATGGTCTCCACAATCGCCAGACCTAAATATTAGTGAGTCCTGTGGTCGGTTTTGGAGACCAAGGTGGGAGCCTGCTACCCACCACCATCGTCTCTCCAACAACTTGCAGCTGCTTTGGAGGAAGAATGGTACAACATCCCTTTGACAACCATACGCGACCTGTATTTGTCCATTCCACGTCGACTGCAGGCCGTTCTGCATACCAAAGGTGGTCCTACTCGATATTAATAAAGGTAATGTGCATTTCTGCATGTGTTTCCATATTTTTGTCCATCCCCTGTATGTACAAATGTGGAAAATAAAAACTGAATTTTTTGAATTTACATGTCATGATGCGCAAAGATAATACAAAAGATAACCGATTTCAGCTTCATACATAAATATGTATTTACATATAAATCCGTTCCCCATTTATGACATTGGAAAAGACATGTTCACAAATCTCACCCATTAAGTATTAACAGAGTCCAGAAAAATAATGGAATGTAACTGTTTAGTGCATTACAAAATAATATATTTCCAGTTATTTCTGGATAATACTCGCATGTACTAAACTACCAGTAAATAAGAAAGAAGAAATTCTTCTGAAAGTTTATTGTACACATAGTGATTACAAAGATGACAACTTGAAATAAATGCACTTTACTTACAAGTTGTCACCATTCTCATCCTTTGGTTGCACAATGATCCCGCTTAGTCAAACAACCCGAAGCCCATGTCGTCATCAGACTCCTCCTCGGGCTCTTCCTTCTTCTCCTCCTTCTTGGCCTCTGCTGGAGCACTTGCAGCAGGAGTGGTGGTCGCTACAGCAGCTACAAACTTTGATGGATCCTACATAACGAATTACAACAATTAATACTTTGCAGACTGGACTGAATGCATGTTTTTTCCAAGGAGTTTTTCAGAAAATCATAGAAAATACATACGTTCCTAAGTGAGTTATTGTTTACTAGAGATGGGACACATTAATCGGTCCTCTAGCGGTACCTGCCGATGTAGGCATTACCGATTATTTTACAGATCAAATATATCTATAAACATCTAACAATTTAGTGCAAAAAATTCTGCCATTGGATAATCTTCATGCTCTACTTTTAAAAAAGTTACTGTCTAAATATGCAACTTCATTTGCACTGTAGGAACCTCAAAAAGGAGCCATTAATGTTCAAGGACCATTTGGAATTTTATATCAGATCTGTAGTCTACATATCAGCCCACCTCTTATTATTTACTAAACTTTTCTGAAATCTACAAGATATTGTCTTTCCACAGATATATAACATGCTACATTTAATATACATTTTCTCACATTCATGAATGTTTTTTTGTAATAGTTTTTAAAAAAATATATATAACTAAAAACTACATCTTTGGATTGAAATAGTCACTAAAGGTGAAATCCTGGTAAACAAAATGTCCACAATGTGCATACAAATTGTTCAATGCTATTCTCAAGAGTATAAACACACAAGAAAACACTGCAATTTGCTAAGTAATTAATGATTTTTAAGTAGCAGTTGTAACAGCACAATTTTTTTTAAAAAAAATAGCATCAGATAATAGTCACACCCCACTTTTTTGCAGGAAATTCTGGCATAAAATTTTGTGACGATTATGTACTCGATTGATTTAGTTTATTTTACTTTGCTTGCCTGCCACTTTTGGCTACTCATGAAGATGAGGATGAGTGATGAAATGATGAAGGGACACACTTTAAAGATCACCCGAGCCCAGGTCAGGATTCGAATCCGTGACCCCTGGCATTGTATCACACTGTGCTAATCATTCCACCATGGAGCTTGGTGATGCAACATTATGTAAGGACACACAAGACAAAAATAACATGGCATTTAGTGGGGGACAAAAAGAGGCACGTGTGGATTTATTTTTGTGTGATACTTTGTAAGTGTCATGTTTTTGAAAAATATCTCTTGCTTTTAACTACCCAATTCAAGTGTAGGTTGCTCCAGGGTGCGAAATCATTGAAAACTGGTGAGGGGTGAACGTTCTTAATCTACAAATCCCCTTCCCCACAAACATAGCTATGCGTAAATTATACGATATAGGTACATATTTGTAATGTTATTGAAAGTAAAAATAAATTACCCAATTAAAAATATTATTATTATGATTATTAATTACATAAAGGAACTTAATTTGTTACTTTTACACATATCAGATAGTGTTATTAGATTTCATACTTATTATTGTCTTGCATTCTTGCTTTATTTTTACTGTGTGTATTGATGTAGACATGTAAATAATCTCGAGCGAAAAAGCATTCAATACTCACAACCACACTAATTTGTGCATGTTTACGAAATTATTCTTAGTAAAGTATATTTGAAATTAAAAGTAATTGCTTATCTTTTGCTTGTTATAACAAGAACTCTCCCCCCCCGAATTTTTTGGTGGGGGGTATTTTTGAGGCCAAGATTGTTGGTGGGGTGAAATCCAGGGTTTCGCACCCTGGGTTGCTCAGTCAGGGTTTCAATGTACTAAAAGCTGTATCTAAACGAACCATTAAATTCTATTGTAAAAATGATAAATAACTTTGGTATATTATACAGAACAGCAACATTCTAAAAAGTGGTGGTGAAGATTCAGGACAGATGAAGAGGATGGGTGCAGAAAAACTGCCAGTAAGAGCTTACAATGCATAAGGAGTGGGAGTAAGATGTTGGTGGAAAGAGCAGATAGTGGAGAATGTTAGGAGAAGAGGGCAAGATTGGAACACTGTGGAAAGAGAGGAATGCTGGAAGACCAAAACTAAATGGAGAGGCTTGTCTTCTACGCCAATCCAGCTGGAGGCAGGAAACAGCAAAGGATGATGATGAGCAACATACACATCAAACTATCAAAAAAGAAAAATACCACACTAACCTTAATGAATTCCTTCACTGTTTCTGCTTCCTTGAATTCTATTTCTGTCACAGCTGCAAGGGCAAGTAAGTTCTTAAAGCCATTGACAATGCTGTGGGGGACAGAGGCAACTGTTGGGTACCCTATGCTCAAACAAACGGCTACTACATTCCGTACTCCCTGCAAAGGAACATTCATCAGCGACATGATTCAACATAATATGATGTAGTCTGGTTAATAACTGACACTGAATAATTCCAGTAGTTGCTGGCACACACAATCACAAAGAGTAATATTTTATCATCATACGAATTCCATTAAGTCATGCATATTTTGTTTTTGACGAGAACACGAAATGTGAAATAACACATTGTAATGTTAATTGTTCATGTTTCTGAAAGGTGTGAGGGGCATTTTCCTACCATGTTTTGTCATGATGCAAAATGAGAAATGCGACTAAAAAAAATAATTAGGGTTTATTTACCAATGTGTGAAGTCTGAATTACCCTGCGAGTTTTGCAAAGCATGGAAAATTGATTAATTTTGCTGTAAATATTTGAGAAGCCAAAATGGACCCCTCTATACAGGAATAAACTTAATACTGTATTAACTAGATAAATGTGTAATTAGAAGGGATATGTTTATTTTATGTAATAAGTGCATATTTTAAATTAAATTTAGGATTACATTCACAATTTTAAAACAAAAGTGCCATTCTATATACAGCTTTTGAACCTGAAATTGACTGTTTTAGTACTGAAATTTGCTTTATTATTTACCAAAAATATGTGCATTTAGTAATACAATATTTCTTTTTGAACAGTTTAACTGCAAATAAATGCTTTATGCCGTATATAATAATAAAAAAATGGAGTGACAAACAATTTGCCTGCAAGAACAAATATACAGATGTCAATATGCAAGTGGATGAAAGTGGCCACTTTTAAGAAGGAGATTACAATTATATTGTTACTATATACATAAAATGGAAAATTAAACACTATGAATTCACAACGATAACTACTAGCAAATGAATAATGACAAAGCAGCATACGAGAATAGATATACAATAATGTTCTAATATTATTGAGTCAGGCAAATGCTACATATGCCACAAAATGTATGTTACATTTGTAATAAACAATATGTAGAGGCACATAATTTTGGTAAATAAAAAAGCAAAATTTCAGTATAAAAACAGTCACTTTCGGGTTCAAAAGCGGTAAATAAAATAAAATTTCGGTGTTATAGCAGTGAAAAATTGAATGGAAGTGGTACATAAAAAGACATTTTAGTTTTAAAATTGTGAACAAAATCCTAAATTTGATTTAAAAACTACAGTTATTACACAAAATTAACATTTTTCTTCTAATAGCACATTTATGTAGTCAGAATACGTAGCACATGTGCAAATTACTCACTCATGGCCAACTGAATAATAATGCTTTCCAAAAAATTCCTTAAAAATTCTTTTAAAATAGAATGGAAATAGGTATGCAGGGATTCTGTATTACAAAGGAGTCTCCGAAAAGATTGAGAAAATAACTAAGGAGCATGGCATAAAATGTGGGATGAAAGCCCCCCGAAGTATCGAGAAACATTTCACAGAGTATAAAAGGGAAGGTATGGGAAAGAAAAAGAGGAAGAGAAAGGCATTTATAGAATAAAATTTAGTTGCAACGAAGAATACATCTGTCAAACCGGAAGGAATATGGGGATAAAGTGGAAGGAACATAGTAAGGATATAAACCGGGGGGGTCCCAGAACAGGCCTTTCGGAACATATATTAGAAAAATCCCGTAAAATAAGGAAGAGAGGTTATCCAGAGGGAAAACAAACCGATAAGTAGGAATGTTTATGAGGATGCCTACATTTCTACGGAAAGACGCAAGAAATCGAACAGGGATGATGGGAATGTAGACAAAATCTGGGTTAGAATGTTTAAAGAATGGGATGTACCCAAAAAGAAAAACAGAATTGGTTTCCATGTTACACCCGAGGTTATCCGGGCTGCTCAGCAAACACGGGACTTTGTGGTGGATGTGACGTAAACTTCGGCAGGGAGGAGCGGGGGAGGGGGTAAGCGGAAGGAAAATACGTCTGCAACTTCTTGCATTCCAAGAAGAACCAGGTACCAGCATGGGCGACTGTGTACGGGACGTTTTTAACAGTTTTAGGTTTGAATTTTTAACTTCCTCGGGGATTCTTAACGGGAGTAATAATGGTTTTGAGAAGCTTTTTACCAAGGCTTAGGCAAGTTTTTTAAAGTATTTTAATTTTCCAAATGTATCTTTTAACCAATCCTTGTTTTTAAATAAGTGACGTGGCATGTAGGATAAACTATAGATCGACCGCAAGGAAAAAAAAAACCTTGGGACGAGAAGTCCCCGCGCAACTTTCCCTTCTTCCCTCCACCTCGGGCCATAAGGAAGCATGGTCAACTCTCCCCCTCCCCTACTCGCGGGGGTACGGTGCACATGACTCGCGGGTCTGCGCAGGTTGTTTTGCTCGTGGTTCCACTATAGTGCCAAGTGAAGCCTGAAGAAGGGGGTTGTAGGAACCTTGAAACATTGCTCAAACAACAAAATATGTACTTCCCAATATGTAAGTAATCAGTTTTTAGATGTTTTTAAAATAATTTTTAAGGAATTTTTTGGAAAGCATTAATCAGTTTACATTTATGTAGCTATAAGAGTATTAAGTTTCTTTCTGTGTAAAGGAGTCAATTTTTGCTCCTCCAATATGAACAGCAGAATTAATCAATTTTCCATTAATTGCATAACTCACAGGATAAATCAGACACAAGGTGTCATGTCAGTAAATAAACTATAAATTTAGTGTTTAAAAGTTAATTTCGCATTATTTCGTGAGAAAACATGGTAGCAAAAGGTATCTCACACCCTTCTGAAAAACATGTTTTTTGACATTTTGTTTTTTCGTCAAAAGCAATAAGTAACATGTAGGTTGTGGCGCTACTTTCAATTAAATGTACTCTAATAAAGACACAGGTGTGAATTTCATGTAAAGCATTCTTACAGGAAATGCAGTGCGTTCAGTTTGGCTCAGGGCAGAGATGGTGCATGACTGCGGATGGCAGAGATGTAAGCATTTTCGATCCATAACGTCCTGCTTATTTTTACGCACATCTTTAGCATGCAGGCAATTATATTTTATGTTGCATAATGAGAACTAACCTGTTATAAGCATATAAGTGCACTCCAGTACACCAAGACCAGCAGTGCTGGCCAATGCAATTACAGTTGAAAAACACTTTTATTAACCTTCAATTCTTCCCTATTACCTTCAAGGTTCGTTCATTTCTATTTGAGAGACCATCCCAAAATCCATCAAATCGTTCAAGCAGGGTGTGGGAAACTGGCCATCCACACCTTATTGTGGCATGTTGACAAAACATGAGACACTCACCCTTGAAAGGGAATGCAGGCTGTGTTTGGCTTTGGAAACAGGTGACCTTGAACTATTGAATGTGAGGCTACCTTATATGGAGGAAAACTTTTCCCCCCAATCTGCAGTGTCTGAAATGACAGTCTGTGCCATCAGGAAAGTCTACTGATGTATTCAAGTGTTGCAAACTGCACGATTAAGTGTCCATGTATATTGCATATTGCAAGCATGATAGAAGATCAACCAAGGCAAGCATGATAGAAGATCAACCAATCAGGTTATAACAACAGAAATTCAGAAACATGATTGCTGCTGAGCTTGGTGTGAGCTTGGTCTATTATACGACATCTAAAACGTCCATAGACACATCTGTCAAAAGTAGTTGGTAACACTTAATGGCTGCAGTCACATCTTTTACAAATGCTTTGCGAAGTTAAAAGTTACTGTTTTTCCGGTGTGTGAATTTCAGTTTGTTTCTTCTTGCATACTCATTTCTCTCCCTCTCTCTGTGCATGTGCTGTTTTTCTTAGTTGAAGAGCTTCAAAAGAAACCAGTTCTCACTTTCACCTTTGAAAAGAAAGCCATCATTTCCAGAGGAGGAGGACAAACTCTACATATTCCTGAATTGTGGCAGCAGGTAAGGCTTCAACTACGGAAATTCAGGGTGTCTACCAAAATAACGAATCTGAAATTCTTCTTTCCTTTTTTTCTAGTTTATCTGAACATTTAATCGCCCCCTACTTAAGTACAGTTGAAAATTAAGAAAATTTATATTGTTACATACCTGCATTGTCATTTTGTAAAATATTTGTACAAATATTCAAATTATCAAATCCCAGTACAGATATATAACAATGTAAATTCACAATACTGTAAAAAAATATCAAAATGTTCTTGATCATAAGCATAATTCCTTGACCTACCTGTTGATTTCTTGACATTCTTGACTGGTAAGACACCCTGAAATTGAAATGGTTATGTGGACACCCAAAGCTTCAAAACTTTTTTTCTTTTTGTATTGTTAATTATTCTCTACGGAAGAACTAAGTGGTTGCAATTTAAATCATGAAAATGAAGTTCGAATAATTAACAACTGCCACCACAACATTCAGAAACGAAGAATTCATGAATGATGATCACGATTTTCTTAATCGTTCTGGAACAGCTTCCCAACGGAAAATGCCACCGCATGCCACTGGTTATAAGAATTTTTCGAAGTAAAGCTACCTTGGCCCAGAGCCAAACTGACAACACTGTACAATGGTACATTGATTTATATGTTTTGGCTAATGAATTTAAAATAGGGTTCACTTACCTCCATGAATTTGACTCTTAGATCTTCAGGTTTGATATCAAGAATTCTAGGTTCAAAAATTGTTCCAGAGTCATAGACCATCTCTACCAGCAAACCATAAGAAAAGGGAGAGATGTTCAGCATGTTCAATAATGTAGCTTCGGATGGACCCACCTTATCTCCATCTTTCAAAATATGGACATCACTCTGGGAAGAAATATAATGGGCAACATTAAGATAAATGCACACATTCTACATAAATAAACCTATCTTCACAGGATTTTTAATCTCAAAATTCAGGTGCATGATTAATAGAGACGTACATATTTTGTTTTTGAGGGAACACAATGTGAAATAATACACTGTGATGTTATTTTTTCATATTTTCAAGGGTGTGAAGTGAGTTTCCCTAACATGCTTTGTCATGAAAATAAATAACTGCAAAATAACTCTTCAGCATGACAATTTATTACAGATAATTCTGCAGTAAAAATTTGAGATGCGAAATTGTACTTCCACACACAGGAATAAACTTAATTAATACATAATGTATTTGTGTGTAAGATGCACCAGCCTTTTTTGTACAAGTTTTTTTTAGGAAAATCCTTAATCACTGATTAAATAATTGATTTACAGTATCTCAAATTAAAGTAATATGTATATGTATACTTAGCTAATCTAAATGTGTTTCGTCACACACTGCAAGGAAGCAAGAAAGAAATCATCTAACTCAGAACAAATAAAATATCCACAAATGAAGGTAATGAAAAACTGAGCATTTTCCAGATCTAGGGAAAAAGTCTCTCATACACCAGCAAATACGGTAAATGTTATCATTAGAAGGAAAATGTTTAGTTTATGTACTACGTATATTTTAAAATCATATTTAGGTCTTTATTCACCATTTTAACACTGAAATGCTAATTTACATAACACCTTTGATCTTGAAATGTGTCTTAGTTTATTTCACAGATATCTTGATCTATTCATCATAAATGTGGCCCTGGTGATTAACAATAGGCCAGCATAGGAAAGTACTTATGTGTAATTAAGGAGAAAAATCAGTGTTTCATTTCATTTACACAGATTTTCTGCCTCTTTAAGCTGTTCCTAATGAAGAATAATAGTGATAATTATTAATGTATCAATAATAAAGGGGACATTCACAAAATAATTATTTTTGCTAATGTTAGACATTTCTGCTCAAAAATACCTTTCAAGCAAATGCATTTTCTTTTCAGATTTTTCAAAGTATATTCAAACATGAGACTGTGCAATAAGATTTATTGGTTGTTCGGATTAAATTGAAAGAACAGTATCAAAACGTGAAAAGCTGTTTCTACACACGTGTAAAGTATAAAAAGATTCATGCTTTTTTTTTCCAGAACGCATATAGTAGGATAATGGTGCCGTACTAAAATATTGTGTACTCATTCAAATTCTCACGTGAAATCATGTTACTTCTGACAAATATTCCTTTCCTGTGTGTTATGCCCATGAATATATTGATCATAGCTGTACAGCTCATGCTAGAAGATCTCACAATCTCAATATAGCAGCTGTGTTGAATGGTATGACTTTATCACATGCACTGTATTTGTAAGTATAATACAGTAGAGTCTTGTTTATTCAACATATCACTTGAAAAAAAATCATCAATGGGCAACAAGAACTGCAAGTTGTGAGCATAGTCTATTTTTAGTTTCTTCCGACTCGACTGTCTGCCTACACTATGACTCATGTGTCTGTCATTCGCTACTCAGTGCAGTGCAGTTTATCATTGTATGCGGATCAGTTTATCGTCTGATAGATGCATATGTGTTTGTGTGTGTGAATTTGACAAACACTGCTGTGTTGTTTAAAAGTTGAAATTTACGCAAGTACAAAATGGCGACAAAAAGAAAGAAAGTTGTGGTATCGATGAAATAAAAACTTGAGGCAATCAAGAGACTGGAAAAGGGAGAGACAATGCAGAAGGTAGCTGACAAGTTTGGCCTTGGACGGGTAACAGTAGGAGACTGGAAAAGAAAATGAATAGAAATAGAAAAAATGTGTGCATCAAGAGTTACTTATGGAGGGTGTATTAAAAGAAAGAAAAACTATGAAAAAATGTGACTATGAAAAAGTTAGTGAAGCTTTGTATGTCTGGCAGCGAAGAAACTGCATCGTCAGGAAAGCAGACTACGATCAAAAATTTATTTCAATCAAAACAGGACTGAACTTTGAAGTACTGTACATACGTACTGTGTTTAACTTCAGACAATTCTGCAACTGTAAGTTCATTTTTCCAGTTGATTTTTTCTATATAGTTGTAAAACATGTTTACTGTATTAGGTTCGTAATGTGTAAAATTATAACATTAATTTGAAGTTTCATAGGCTTTTTCTTACCACCTCCCTATTATCAGACATTTTCGCTTATCTGACGTTCTGCTGGCCCTTTCATGTCCGATAAGCGAGACTCCTACACAGTTGCCATTTGAACAACCACAAGGATTTATCAGAAGCCATATGCATTTGTTTACAATGACTTTGTTCTTACAGTGGACAGAGAATAAATTATGGTTATAAAAAACAACATTCCCCATGTATGCAAGTAACTAAAAACTTATTACAAAAAACAGGGCTAACATTTCAAGAATATGCACAAAATCTGTAAACTGGACATATTGGATGATGTAATTGAAGAGAATAGAAATACAGACATGATGAATTGACAAAAATGTGGAGTGTGTAAAATGCAGAACTAGCTAAAACTATCAGAATTCATCTATATTTTTGCACGAAATTCTTCAATTCATCATGCGAGAACCAGAGGGACGTAATTCCCATTTATCAAATTCACAGGAGAGAGGAAATAATGTTGACACTTAAGGGGAAGTGACAATTTCGCACAAGTTCTTTATTTAAATATCGTCGGAATGGGCACTGCTACTAAAAAAAAACTGGACAAGAGTGTATGAATTTCTTCACATCTTACAAGTGGAAGTGGTTTTTTAAGGTGATTATAAAGCTAGGCACAATGTTTGAAAAATGATGAATAAGTATTACAGAATCCCATGTATTCCTTGTTGGAAATCAACTTGAACTTCAAGTTACGGCTAATCAAATGGGAGTTTCACTTCTCCTATGACTAAAACATTGTTCAACGAGCCCTTTCCTACATCATTGGATATTTGATATTCCCGAGATAGGGAATAAAATAATGCTCTCATAAGCATAATGCATTTCTCCTTGCCTCTTCCAGCCACCCTGGCAGTGTTGCCAAATTTGATGCACATAAAAGAGCTAAATTTCATCTTAAATGGAGCTAAAGTTGACTTTCAAGGAGCTAGATTTAGAAGGCTAGATAAAGTGCCTCCTGGGTAATTTTAGTTGTCAAGGGGGTTGGGGGCATTGTTAACTTTAAGTGATGACAATGTATTCTTAGTTTTGACTGTCTAGATCTGGCGGCATCCCCCCATCTCAATAATTCACTGATGGTCATATGAAATTGAAAATAAAGGATTCCCAGATAACAATATTGTCATTTTCACCTTAATAATAAAAGTAGCTGGGGAGGTAAGAGGGGGTGGGGTGACGCAGCCAATATAACAATATCATGTCACCTGCAAAATGTGTGCTCATGGCAAAAGTTGGTGGGCTGGAGCCCATTTTAGTGGGGCAGGTGCCACAGTTCACAAGTACACGAGCCAGATCTGGCTCCAATAGAGCTAAGTTGGCAACAGTGCTCCCCAGCTTCCTCAGAGAGAAGGACCTTGGGGAAATTGTCATCCTTCCTCTTAAAACAGTCAGTTCATTGGAGATACATGACTTCACTTACTGCTAAGGATTACAAGTGGAGATATGTGGGTCTGATTCCACATAGAGATCTTCAGAAGAGATTATTTAAGTGAAACAGAAAACTGCATTGTTTGAGTTATATTCCTCTAGTTCTCATATGACAAATGAATACCGTATTTACGCATGTATAATGCGCACCCTAGTTTTTGATGGGGAAAAATGACAAACAATTTTATCTCTTGTATAATGCGCAGTACAATCCAGGTTCACGAAATGATTTCTTAGTTGTAGGTCGTAAAGCTGTTGCAATGCCACATCATACTTATCCAATGAGTCACCTGTTGCTATGTGGACCAAGAGGAGAATATCCTCTTGTGTAAACAAAGTCACCAACCCAAGCCACCTCTCCCCTCTCCCTTCACTGTGCTTAGCATCCCAAAGCTTTCACTCTTTAGCCACCTTATTTATTCTGTAATAGTAGAAAGGGAGATCAAATTTACGTTATGGATTTGTAGTACTCACGAAGTTATTTTCTGTTATTTCTCACGGAACAAATACAGCTGATACACATCCCCCGTGATGGGAGGTACATGCACAAATTCTGCCAGAATGGCACTGTTTTTTTTTTGTGTCGCAGTACATTATATTACAAAGTGAAAAATCATGGAAAATGGCCTTTAAATAACCTTTTATGTGTGGTTTTGCTCATTTTCTCTTTACTCTTTGTAAAAAAAAAAACCTTCAAAATGTATACCTTTTCCATGACTGACATAATTATAAGAGGCCCATTCAGGACCGTCAATCTAGCAAACTTTCTTTCATTAAGGCATTTACACAATCCATATATGTCATATTATTTGGCCACTAATACATTTTAATTGTTATTTTCTTTCTCCTTATCTTTTCTTTCATCCAAAGAACCACAAAAATCAGAATGTTCCTTCATTTTGCGCAAGTTTATTTCAACTGCATTCACATTAGTGTCGCCATATTGAATGGAATACTGTTGCCATATTCAGAAACTACAGAATTCAGGCTTTACATCGATATATAACATGATAGGGTTCCGTAAACATGAAAAAAAAAATCTGTGCATAATACGCATTAAAGTTTTTGGATGCAAAAATTTGGGGAAAAAGTGCTCATTATACACGAGTAAATATGGTATATAGAGTGCAGTCAACTTGTAACACATTTATTAAGGAGGTCAATGAACGTTTCAGGTTCTTCAAGGACCATTTCTAATCTTATATCAGATTGGTAGAATATCGGTTAATTTTATATTGGTACTTTATCGGTACCCATCCATAATTTCTATTAAAAAAAATTTCAACAATGGTTCCAAACCTGAGACCACATACCTTTCATGATTTCTCTTAAAAAATAAAAAAAAGTTTGTGAAATATTACCTGTTACAAAAAACTGTGCTGTTTATAGATATTGAAAAGTGGATAATAATAAAGTATGGAATTTCCCGACAAATTGTTATCTCCACCTTTACTTACAATAATTTCAATTGTTCCCTTAGAGATCTTGGTTGGAATTGACAAGGCCTGGAAAAACGATGTCTTCTCAGGTCCCAAGCCGGTATTCTGTGCAGGGATTACAACAAGTGAAGGGGCAATTGCACCAGGCCTAGCAGGTGCACGGACTTTGTTCTCCAGAAGTTTGTCACGGACTTCCACCAAATCACCTCGCGTGAAAACAAATCCGACATTTCCTCGGATGTGAGGGAGCAATCTGAAAGAAGAAAAAAAAATTATTATTTCATGTCTTGGGGGAATCAACCCATTAACTAACTCTCTAGCCTTCTTGAGGCCACCAAAAAAAAAAATAATCATAAAGAATTTCACAGAACAGCAAGTACTTCTTTTCAGTATATTTATCCATTATTATTCACATGCTACAGTAACTTGTGTATTCAATGCAAGGGTAGCAGCTGACAAAATTTGTGACAATGAAGGGTCTGGAACGATCAGTAAATATGCTGAAACAGAATAGTTCTGGTGCCTGAAGACGACACACGAAAGTCTGGAAGAAATTTGATCGTCAAACACCAAGCAATTCTCGAAGCTGCTCAACAGGGGTCACCATTATCAGATCCTACCATTCGGAGATTACCTCCAGAAGTGACTGGTGGTCAATCCATATCAAATATTAAAAGATCTTTTAAAAAATCACAGTTACAAGTATTTACTTCTTAATAAACCATAATATAATTAGAATTATTATACATCATGCGAGTGTCACAGTAAACCCATTAACTAACTAACTCTCTAGCCCTCTTGAATCCGAAAGTTCATGTCTGCAGCAACACAGGCCTTCCACCTGTCCCTATCTTGAGCAAGATCTATATACTCTTTTCCATCCCTACCAATTTCCTTTAAGGCCACCTCAACATTATCCCTTCATCTTCATCTTGGTCTTTTACCATCAGGTTTCCCAATAAGAATTCTGTAAACTCTTCTTTCCTCTCCCATTCATGCCACATGGCCTGCCGCCCACCTAAGTCTTCTTGATTTAATCATTCTAATAATATCTGGACATGAATACAAATTATGTAACCTTCTCCACTCACCTGTCTCCTCATCCCTTTTAGGCCCAAATATTTTCCTAAGGATCTTATTTTCAAATACTCACAATTTATGTTCCTCTTTCAACGTAAGGGACCAAATTTCGCATGCATATAATACTACAGGCAAAATTACCGTTTTGTGTATTTTAACTTTTACTTTCCAAGATAAAAGTAACATGCATTTCCTGAATTAAGCCTGCTTTTTATTTCCTCTTTAATATTATTTTCATTTGTTAGTATTACTCCTAAGTACTTGAATTTGAAAACTGGTTCAAACAAGCTGTTATCAATAACTACATTTTGATTATTACTAGAGGCACATATTATTGGCAAATAGAAAAACAAAATTTCGGTACAGAAACAGTCGATTTTGGGTTCAAAAGCGGTAAATAAAATAAAATTTCGGTGCTATAGCGGTGAATAATCATAAAATAAACTTATCCCTTCTAATAGCACATTTATGTACTTACCAGAGTATTGATTGATTGATTTATTTATTTTATTTTACTTCGCGTTTTGTCTCTCTCGGCTAATTTGCGAAGATGGGGATGAGTTATGAAATGATGAATGGACATACACAAACAACCAAGCCCGAGTGGGATTCGAACCCGGGACCCTTGGCGTCGCAGCACGATGTGCTAACCACTCAGCCACAGGGTCTGGCAGTTACCAGAGTATTAAGTTTATTCCTGTGTAGAGGGGTCCATTTTTACTTCTCAAAATATTTACAGCAGAATTAATCAATTTTCCGTGAAATTGCATAGCTCACAAGATACTTCAGACTTCACGTCGGTATGTAAACGGTGAATTTCGTGTTCAAGAGTATATTTCGCATTATTTTGTGACAAAACAGGGTAGGAAAATGCATCTCACACCTTTCAGAAACATGAATAATGAATATGAAAAACTAAATATGCTGACCAAGGCAGTAATTTATTTTATTAAAAACATAAACTAACGTAACGTTTCAACCTTCTAGCAAGGTCTTCTTTAGACTCTGTATCAAGTACAAAAGTAACCAGATACAACAAGAAGGGTAATATATATACACAAACATTACTCCCTCCAGACTATTTAGAAAGTTGTTTGGAACTTTCTAGCAGATGACTTTCACTTTCCAACTTTACTTTCACCTAAGGAAGGGAAGGAAGCCAAGGAAATAGAGAAGAAAGGCGAAGAAGACACAATGAACTGGAATGGGGGACTGAAGTTAAACAAAGAATGGAAGAAGATGTTGGAAAGAGTGGAAAGGACAAGAGAAAAAGAGGAGAGGAGAAGGAAGAAAAATGAAGGGAAAAGAGCTTGAGATTAAAAAGTCCAACCACATTCTATATGGAAGTAATTGTGTTTAGCCTTTTAGGTGAAAGTAAAGTTGGAAAGTGAAAGTCATCTGCTAGAAAGTTCCAAACAACTTTCTAAATAGTCTGGAGGGAGTAATGTTTGTGTATATATATTACCCTTCTTGTTGTATCTGGTTACTTTTGTACTTGATACAGAGTCTGAAGAAGACCTTGCTAGAAGGTTGAAACGTTACGTTAGTTTATGTTTTTAATAAAATAAATTACTGCCTTGGTCAGCATATTTAGTTTTTCATAATCATGGAAACAAGGCTTAATGGAGTTATAAATGAATAATGAACATTACAGCATGTTATTTCATATTTCATGTTTTCGTCAAAAACTAATTTTGCATGCCTCTATAATTATTACCTAACACTTGGTCTCTGCCTGTAAGCATATATTTAGTTTTCTCTTTGCTAACTTCCAAATTTATATATTTAGCTGCTTTGAAAAATATTTTAGAATTATTCTTAATTGTATTTACATCATCCCCCGGTTAGTCTACATCATCTGCATATCCTAACAGCTGAGTTACACCCTATAATTTTAGTCCTTCATTAGTTTATTTTACCTTCCTAACAGCGTATTCTAAGCAGGGTTTGAAAAAACAGTTCCAGGTGGGTTTAATTGGGTTTTGTCGAGCTTTTATAAATAAAATGTGAATACATGTAATATAATTCACATTTGTAATTGCTGCTCAACCTACCACTACATCTCGCCGTGCGGCACACCAACTAGCAGACCACGACAAACTGCTAAACCATAGTAATATTTATCTTTTAGCCTTTATTCTCTTACGACTTCCTGGTTACCTCTGTGCCTAGCAAGTTTGTGTTTGAATTGATATTAACAGATGTTGCAATAATGGATACATTACGATATAAGATACATTACAACTTTTGTCAGAATGCAATTGCAGGGGTGTAGTATTATCTTCAGTCACAAGCATAATAAAATAGCAATAGCATAGATGGTATACATATATTCCCCCGTAGATTTTTTTTTCAAGAAATACGCTGTTACGTAAAACATAATAGTTGTGTTATTGTAATAATGTAATCCTATGCTACTAGGTATACAAACTAGAATGTATTCAATATTGAGCAAACATAAATACGTTGCTGTTCAACATACACATTGGAATCTCTTGTCTAAAGTACCTGCAGAATCTACAACTTAATATAGGCCTATGTAATTTCTTAATATAGATTAAATGTTTGCATTGGTGTACCGAGTTCTGATATTTCGTTCTACTTCATTTCAATATTAGAAGTGTGCATTTTAGATAGCAAAATTAATCTAGAGTTATAATGACAGTCGTGATTGCATTCCATGAATCTAAAATGCAATCTTCAATAATATACACCTCTATGATGTTCCTTCATTTCAGAAATCATTGAAATACTAAAGTTAATGAAAATCCCACTGGGTTTTAAAATGTTATTTTCTTTCAAGTGGGCCCAACCCCGATTCTAAGACAAAATTAAAGAGCAATGGAGATAATGCATCTCCTTGATTTAACCCATCATGAATTTTAAATTTGTAAGACATATTAATACCCACACGAATGTTACTTTCTGTTTCAATGGTGCATACTTTTATCATATTAACAAGCTTCTTAGGTATTCCAAAGTAGACTAATATCATATATAATTTATCTCATTTGACTGATTCATATGCTTTTTTTAAATCAATGAATACCTGATGGACATTTTGATTATATCCCCACTTTTTCTGAAGTGGGTCTAATGTGAAAAATTTGATCTCATAGTAAGGCCATTACTAACAATAATGCATAAAAAAAGTGTCTGGGACCAGATTGTTGAACGGGTTAAAACATGCAAGCAGAGTATTATATATGTGACTAGTAACATAAATTTCAATTTTTGGCACCATCCCCTATTGTAACTTTGTTATCTATAGAATATCAAACACAAAATATTTTTTACGGGTACACAGTAAGAGTACTCTCTATGCTATAAATATCATTTTTTTATTACGACCCCCACCAGAGATACTGGGCATAAAATTTTGCAAAAAAAAAAAAAAAAAAATTGTATTTTCAAAGACCTATAACTAAAAGAGGGAACAGATAAAGTTCAAATATTTTCTGCTACATAAAATTGCATGTATTATCTTTAGTCTAAAGAAAATTATAGCTATAATATTACATTAATTCCCAGCTAAAAAAATCCTCAACTTTGATTTTTTGAGAGCCATTATTAGTTTTGGCCATAAATTCAGGCATTTGCATTATATAAAACAAAAAAGCCCAAGACATAAAATGTAACATGAAATGCACTCAAAACAATGTTTTTTACCCCAGCTTTCTACAATGTTTCTTTTCAGAATTATCAAACTTATCAAAGGCCAAATATACCAGAAGCCATTAAATTAAAATGGCTGTCATTTTAAAACCAACTAAAAAAAAAAAAAAATGCATTTTGAACTACCCTTGAATAGGGGTTAGAACAATAATAATTTTAAAAAATTGTCAAGCAACCAGTACCAGACCATTTGGTATCAGGGTGGCTACAAACAAGCAAAAATGAAATTCCCTGACTTTTCCAGGTTTTCCAGGACAAAATTTACATTTTTCCCTGACAATTACAAACTAAACTAAAGCGATGTTTTTGTAAATTGAAATAATAAACTCATACAGATCCAGGCATGGATTTGTTAAGCACCAATATTATCTTCAATGAAATTGACTTAATTCCTCTATTCTCTATGATTTGAATTCAAACTGCAAAATAGTGAATTTGGAAAATTATTACAATTCACAAGCTAAGGAAGGATTACGGAATTTTGTTGTACCCAGTAAGTTTAAAATAAAATACTTGATTATTTTTAAAGTTACGACTAAATGAGATAAGAGTGAAGAGTGAATAATTAAGAAATACAATTTGTAATTTATCAGTCTCCTTATCCATTCTCGGTATTATATGTTGATATTTCCACTGAAGTTTGGAAGCCTCTGCTTGCAAGAACCATGAGTGTGGACTCAATTTTCAATGCATAAAGCTACCTCCCTCTTCTCTGTAAAGGAAACAACTTAACTCTTTCATATAAGTGAAACAATTGAATCGAACAAAATAAAGTGTCACATTTCCTTACATTATCAATGGGATTTCTGCTTCAGTACAGTATATCCAAGTGAAGTACTGTGAAATTGACAACATGCAGTTATACCATTAATGCTGACGAAAAGGGTATGTAGATATTAGAAATTTAACGCAAGGAATTTATAGAATTGCATTGTATAAGTACCTGATTTAGCTAACCACACATTAAAACACTAATAATAAAAGCTTCTGAAAGTTCATATACGAGGGGAATCCTGAAAAAAGCTCCAATGGTGCCTATACGCAGCACTAGTGGTCGGAGAGGGACACACACACATGCAGGCAGGAAGAAGTGGCATTTAGCTGTAAATGGTAATAGTCGTAATGCAGCCGTTTTGGTTAAAGATTGCAGCTCTCATACAGTCTCCCACAGACTGCGATGTAACCTACATTGCACGCTCGGAATTTGGCACAGAGCCACCAGCAATTGTGTGAGGTGTGCAGACCGGACGTCGTGAACGATAGTATGGTCAGACGATGTTGCAGACAATTCACGGAAGGCCAATCGAATGTGCACAACCCCATACAGCACAACACAAGCCCTTTGCATCACTTCAGGTGAGAGATCTTGGACCACTCCCTGTACAGCCCTGGCGTTGAATGTACCGACTTTCATCTCTTTGTTTAACTGAAAAGGTTTTTGGCAGGGCAAGGCTTTGACAGCTACACTGCAGTAGAGATCGTTCCAGTCTTTGCTGTCCGACACATATACCATGGGCATACAAAATTTAGTGACATGCTACGACAAATGCCAGAAGAACGGTGGTGATTATGCCGAAAATTAAGTTAGGACTCACTGTTACTAATGCAATAAATTACTACTGATATTCTTGTTTTATTTATGCCTAATCGGTAGGGACCTTAATATTTTGTAGTTTTTTTCTAAATTGGTGCATTTTTTTATTTTTTAGTTTTTACTATACGGTGTTATTTATCCCAAATTCACATTTTCATTTTAGCGCATTTTCTGGCAAATATCTGAAATTATACCTTGACGGTGTTTTTAAACTACTGTTTCACATGGCCTACATATCTTCATGAGAGTTTGATATGTTGAAAGTTCTTTTGAGAAAGTTATTTTCCATACATCTTTTTTTTTAATTTTAAGGTAAGGATTTTAGATAATGGAATTTCCCCCGTATATACTGAAGGGTGCATAATGACCATAAGTGGCGACGCATCAAAAAAAAATTTAATCAATCAATCTCACGTGACAGTGTTATGTTTCCCAAAATTCGCGTTTTTGTTTTAGAACATTTATCTGCCAAATATACCGAAACTTAATACTTCATTGTGCTTTTAAACTATTATTTTAAATTGTAGGTCACATGGTCTACGTATTTTCGTGACAGTTTGATATGTTGGAACTGATTTTTGAGGAAGTAAAAGTAAAGTGCTCCCCTGCACTTTTCCATGAAGGTGTATAGGGTTGTGGAGTTAGGGTCCCACACTTTCTTGATCACGGCTGAAGGTGGCTAGTGATGTGACCAGCACCACACTCCTGGCTACCTTTATGCCTCAAAGTTTCCTCAAGGTACCAGTTTCATATTATGCTGGCGCCGGAGCAGTTTGAATATGTGGAAAACATCCCAGTTCTCCCCCGCAGGGGATCGACCCCAGGTCTCTCGCATATTAGTCAGATGCCCTAACGACTGAGCTCCATTATTACTCGCTTGACAAATGCCAATAGTGCACACTTAGCTTGGTAATTCAAAACATATCTCATGCGACAAATACGAAGATGTGGCTCCCGTGTGACGGTAGATACGCACTCGATCTCCTGTTAGAACCCTGCCGCTTTGCTCTGTGATGCAAATGGTTTTGATAGAAGTTGAAAAAATCGTGGGAAATACATGATTTAATATGTGTCTATCAGAATTATTCCATGTACGTATAACTCTACAATTTACTCTTGAGTAAAATGTTGGAAAACTTGCATGTTCTATGTACATAAACATGGCCTAGAAAAGACAAGAATGTTGGATTTCATGGAATTTTTCATTTTTTTAGGACATTTCTTTTAAAAAAAATCGTTAAAAATGCCAACAATTCGCATTTTATGCCAAATTCGCATTATTTCGATATTTCGAAGGGGCGAAAAATGTGTCCAGACATCACTGCACATTCCTAAACATAACTTCGCAGCAATTACCATTTTTCACGGTTTTGGCGTTTGCGAAAAATCAATGTCCCTACTAATTGGAAATTACTTTCTGGCCACCCCTCATATAAATCAGTAGATGGAAAGTGAAAATTTAGCAGGGCTGGTAGAGAAAAGTCAATCCTTGATGAAAGTGATTTGCTTTTATGACTGAATGAATCGAGTAAATATGATATTAAAATATTTACGTATTTATTATTAGTATTTTGTTTCATAATATTGGATATTAACCTTACCCTGTGAGAGATTAATGACCATCTCTCACGAGTTTAAACAGACAGGACAGAGAGTGGCGTTAATTTCAATGCAATACTAGTGTTACAGTAAATTTGAGGTTGGGAGCATGCTCTTGCCAATTTTTATAACTTTCACCAATGCAGTTTATGTTTCACTTTTTCGTGATAGTATTCAATATATATCCCGTTCGGTTGAATTCTTCTTGATATCTAAGAATAGTGCAATGTCATTGTAAACGTATGTTAACTTGTGTGAAACCAGTAATACGTCAGGATGATGAAAGAAGACCTACATAAGCACTGCTACATTAAATAAGGTGAAGTGAGCCAGAAGAGTAATAAAATTCCAGCAGCATATTTGCAGTCCATGCAATTTCTGTCGCATGTTGTAGTGAGATACTTTGTCAGGTGGCGATATTCAACAAAAATCGTGTGTACCAATGGAACCTATTTGTTTCCATGTTCCTTCAGTTTGCCCAACAAAATGCTTTACTACGTGACAAGTCCCCTTACTACTCCCATATGGACAAGAAAAAATGATAATTCAATGCATTTTGCACGTAATATTTAGAGGCTTAACCCTTACTCCCCCAATGATACCATATGTTATCATCAGAGTAAGGTCGTACTGGCCTGATGATACCATATGGTATAATGGTGCTGATTACGAAATGAATGTGCTTTTTGGACATTCATACTCTTATGTTTGGTTGGAAACTCTGACACAGGTCTGGAGCAAGCCTGGGAAATTCATATTGATGACCAACCTCCCCCCTCTCCGCAACATATCCATGCCACATTTCCGAACAGAGTTTCACATTTTGGCTCATTATTCAATCTGTATGGCACCCAGGAACATGAAATATGTTTCAATCTCTTTGGAAACGACCATTCTTTGAAGAGAATACTAAGGTTTGTGCCTTTTCACTAAAATAGCGAGAGAAAAGGGGGCAAACCTCAGATTTTTGTTTTTTTCATTGAATTTCGGTGGTCGCACCCTCAAACCCCCCTTCCTCCGTTCGGCGATCTGAATTGTACACGGTTGCATGCTCTGATGTTTTATCTGTAAAACAAAACTTATCCGAAGTAGATTGCTCCCATAGTGCCCGAGTTATAACAATTTTCCTCCAAAAATGCAAATTACCTATTTTTCGTAAAAAAAATTATCACATTTTGGCTTATTATTCAACTTGTATAGCAGTCAAGAACATGAAACATGTTTCATTCTCTTGAGAAATGCCCATTCTTTGAAAAGAAAACTAAACTTCGTGCCTTCGTCCCAAATAGCGGGAGAAGAGGGGGCAAACTCCAGATTTTTATAGTTTTTAATTAAAATTCGGGGGCCGCGCCCCCAACCCCCCCCTTCCTCAGTTCGGCGTTCTGAATTGTACACGGTTACATGCTATGATGTTTTAGCCGCAAAACAAAACTTATCTGAAGTAGATTGCTCCCATAGTGCAAGAGTTATAACAATTTTCTGAGCAATATGCAAATTACCTATTTTTAGTAAAAAAACAGTGTTTCACATTTTGGCTTATGGCACCCAAGAACATGAAACATGTTTCATTCTCTTTGGAAACGTCCATTCTTTGAAGAGAATACTAAGGTTTGCACCTTATACCCAAAATAGCGGGAGAAGAGGGGGCAAACTTCAGATTTTTATGTTTTTTTCAATGAAATTCGGGGTCGGTCTCCAACAAATTCCCTTCCTCGGTCAGGCGTTCTGAATTGTACATGGTTGTATGCTGTGATGTTCTATCTGAAAAACAAAACTTATCTGAAGTAGATTGCTCCTATAGTGCCCGAGTTATAATAATTTACCTCCAAAAATGCAAATTACATATCTTTCGTAAAAAAAATCACATTTTGGCTTATTATTCAACTTGTATGGCACCTAAGAACATGAAACACGTTACGTTCTCTTGAGAAATGTCCATTCTTTGAAAACAATAATAAAATTCGTGTCCTGTACACAAAATAGCGGGGGAAGTAGGGGCAAAATCCATTTTTTTCCATTGAAATTCGGGGGTCATGCCCCCAGCCCCTCTTTCTCGGTCCGGCATTCTGAATTGTACACGGTTACATGCACTGATGTTTTATCTGAAAAACAAAACTTATCTGAAGTAGATTGCTCCTATAGTGCCCGAGTTATAACAATTTTCCTCCAAAAATGCAAGTTACATATTTTTCATTAAAAAAAATCACATTTTGGCTTATTATTCTACTTGTATGGCACCCAAGAACATGAAACATGTTTCATTCTCTTGAGAAATGTCCATTCTTTGAGAAGAATACTAAAGTTTGCGCCTTCTTCCCAAAATAGTGGGAGATTTTTGTTTTTTCTATTGAAATTCGGGGGTCGTGCCCCCAAACCCCCTTCCTCGGTTCAGCGTTCTGAATTGTACACGGTTGCATGCTATGATGTTTTAGCTGCAAAACAAAACTTATCCGAAGTAGATTGCTCCCATAGTACCCGAGTTATAACAATTTTCCTCCAAAAATGCAAATTACATATTTTTCATTAAAAAAAAAATCACATTTTGGCTTATTATTCTACTTGTATGGCACCCAAGAACATGAAACATGTTTCGTTCTCTTGAGAAATGTCCATTCTTTGAGAAGAATACTAAAGTTTGCGCCTTCTTCCCAAAATAGTGGGAGATTTTTGTTTTTTCTATTGAAATTCGGGGGTCGCGCCCCCAAACCCCCTTCCTCTTTTCAGCGTTCTGAATTGTACACGGTTGCATGCTATGATGTTTTAGCTGCAAAACAAAACTTATCTGAAGTAGATTGCTCCTATAGTGCCCGAGTTATAACAATTTTCCTCCAAAAATGCAAGTTACATATTTTTCATTAAAAAAATCACATTTTGGCTTATTATTCTACTTGTATGGCACCCAAGAACATGAAACATGTTTCATTCTCTTGAGAAATGTCCATTCTTTGAGAAGAATACTAAAGTTTGCGCCTTCTTCCCAAAATAGTGGGAGATTTTTGTTTTTTCTATTGAAATTCGGGGGTCGAGCCCCCCAAACCCCCTTCCTCGTTCCGGCGTTCTGAATTGTACACGTTTGCATGCGCTTATGTCTTAGCTGCAAAACAAAACTTATCCGAAGTAGTTTGCTCCCATAGTGCCCGAGTTATAACAATTTCCTGTTCCCGTGCAGACTTCCATAACGATATCTTTAAATAAAAAAATTAAAAAAAGTCAATGAAGACAAAATTCCCTGACATTTCCCTGACTTTTTTTGACACCTCAAATTCCCTGACTTTTCCCGGTTTTCCAGGTTTTCCAGGTCTGTCGCCACCCTGGGTATTGATCATTGAACTATATATTACTGGAACGCTAGCTGCAATGCCTGATCAGCGCGAAAACTGAAGCTGCTTTTGCGATTCCTTTCTCCTGGGAACATTGGAAGAAAACGTGGTGATTCTATAAGCTAACGTGTATTTCTCTTCTCTTTGCTTTCATATAGCACAAAAAACATTCATGACCCATATTTATGCATTCAATGCTGTATATGAATGTCTTATTAGGTGTTTCTTTGCTACATTAATAGTGGACTTTTATTTTTCGAACAATTTATCCAATCTTAAGTGGGTTGAACATGGTACGATCGTGTTCGGCTTTTGGATAATAATAATAATAATCATAATAATAAAATGGTCAAAAATGTACAAACCGTTTAGATAGGGGCCTGGTGTCCACTTTTATCAGTATCATTTTTCTATGAAAAAATGTATTTGTTAAAAGTTGATGGTAATTAAATGTTATAGCAAAAGCTTTCGAATGTGTTTACTCCCACATGTTTCATATCCTGTCACAAGTCATTAAACTTTGTAATAATCAATTGGAATTTTTCATACTTATAAATATATGAAATTAATTGATTCATGGAGAGAAGCTAACCAGAAGTAACAAAGCGAATTATAATAACTAATCTCTGGATAGATGGTCATAAAATATTAGTTTTATCTACATGCCATGCTTACGAGCAATTTGTGTATTGTTGGCATGTCAAGCAGCGATTCCTGAATTTTGCACACAGAAAAGTGCCTCCATGTTATGGTCTAACTTCCATACAAAGTATGTTTCTTGCAAAATGCACAGGAAGAAAAAATGTGTGGAATTGTTGACCGTGATTCAGTTGCAGGGTGACCACTCAAGAACAATGATAAAATTCAAGTATAATTCCCGGTTTTCAATGCAACCTTTCCAAAAAATCTAGGGTTCAAGCAAACGTGTTCTCTATTTCAACCTTAGGTATTACCACCTTTTACCACCCACACACAAATATATAAACAATGTAAAGGGTGCGATTCCAATGTATCCCAAAATTCTAATTCAATTAAACGGTGTATGTACTATTAAAAATATTCACTGGAAGGTATGTGAGTTTAGACTTGTTAATTGTATAAGAATTTCAAACTCAAATGTACCTAATAAACTTCATCATATCTTGCAATAATCTTCTGCATGTCACATAGATTGTTCTGCAAAATACACTAACAGAATTAACGGATTGAGAAAATTATTTTCATCCTACATAAAAATAAAAGCTCAACTGTGTAACACTTGGCTTGGGGCATTTGTAAATGTATGAATTCATTTGGATTAATAGAAGTTGCAATTTTTCATGTCTACAGAGAAAAATTCATGTAGAATTCACACAATTCCCAGAGCCAATAATTCATGCATAATTCCAGGAATTTAACTCTTTCGCTGCGGAATTCTCTGGCACACAATATCCCTTGGCTGCGTAATTAAATTTGAAAAAATATTTTTTTTATAAACAAATAATTTTCACAATTACATTGCGTTATATATGAGAGAGAACTTACAAAATTCATTCCTTGCACTGGAAAACCATTCTGTAGTCCATAGTGGTATGATATTTTCAAAAATTTTGAAATTTTGAAAAAAATTTTTAGAAAGAATAATTTTAAAACATTACATTGCAAAATATGTTATAGAGAAATTACAAAAGTCATTCCTTGCACTGGCAAACCATTCTGTAGTCCCTGATGGTATGGTATTTCTCAAAACACGGGATGACACAGAGTGGTGGAGCAGCGTGGAAATTCGTAAATAGTATCAAGATACTGGGTGGAGAAAACTTCAGTTTGTTCTGCTGTGTGTTCAAATACTGAGCGGGGGAAATATTTGATAAAACAAGAAAATGGTGTGCTAAATACTGTACTGTCACCAAGTAACTTAGCACTTGCCTGTGTTGAACTTCCCGCACCTAGATCAATGCTGCTTTGTACTCTGCTCAATGATGTTACGGATGGCGGTACAAATTCTTCATCAGACACTACACAATCACTGTCACCACTTGAAGTCTCATAAAAATTGTCCCTATTATCGTCGCAACTTAATTCACCTTCTGATTCAACAGTTGAGTAACATGATTATCAGACAAGTGTTGACGACTTGACGAAGCCATGTTGTTTACATTCGAACATGCATTTGAAACTGACATGTCAGAGCACTCAACGTTCGTATTCTAAACGGAGGCGTAATTAGCGACATCATACGGATATAAACAAAACTACAAGTTCAAATAGTTCCAAATAGTATCAACAGATGTCTGGAAGCTACTAAAAGTGACGTACTGCGGAAATGCGACACCCGCAGCGAGTGGAAGTACGAACTCGCAATAATGCGACTTCCGTGGAGCAAGGCACCTGGCGTGCTGTGCATAAATGCGACGAGCGCAGCGAAAGAGTTAAGGAATTCCCAGTGAGTAGCCACCCTGAGTTGATTCCTTTACTGAAAGTGTTAATTGTGCCCAACATCATGTTATCAGGCTGCCTACTAGCCTAGAAATCCTACAAAAATCAGGGAAATTTAGTGTATTTGTGGCAAAATCAACGTTTTTGTAGAACTACACCAAGGGTAGGTTTTCGAAATTTCAAACTTGTTGCAGTTAAATAATTTAGGAAAAGGTAACACTTCAAAATTTGCATAAATCTTTCGTTAATCACAAGTAAATACATGCCAAATATTACATAAAAGCTTGCCCCTGATAACTCCATACCTCCTATGTGCCTTCATGGCAAGGTGCAAAGCACAAGAGTAATTTACTTTTACTTTTTACTGCCCCGGCATCAGTCAAGGCCCAGCCAGGCTTTAATGCAGATGGACATATGGCAAAATATAACAACATTAAGCCTTGTTTCCATGATATGAAAAAATTCATTATGCTGACCAAGGCAGAAATTTATCTTATTATAAAACATAAATTAAACGTAACGTTTCAACCTTCTAGCAAGGTCTTCTTCAGACTCTGTACCTAGAAGGTAGAAACGTTACATTTAATTTATGTTTTATAATAAAATAAATTTCTGCCTTGGTCAGCATATTGAGTTTTTCATATCATGGAAACAAACATAGTATGTACCTTTACGAGAAAATTTGGATAACTGAAGGAATCATCCTTAATACATTTTTATCACTACATCCTATGAATAATAGATGCAAAATGATCACAGCAAGCTGATTAAGTAACATACTTCTCCAAGGCAGGGTTCCTTTCCAGGTGTCCTCGGATAGCTTTTCTCATCATGGTATTTTTCCCCATCAGTACCACAGCGGTGCCTCGCAAACTTATTCTTATCTGCTGCATCTGCTTCGACCCAACATTGTCTGCACCCACTATGAAGCATTTTGGATACTCATCCAACAGTTGCTGGAAGGAAGGAAATGAAAATTATTACACTGGCAATATTTATACAAACAGGATTTAACTGAATATTTTTGTTCTCCAGCACACAGAGTTTCCTTTTCAATTCATATTTATCAAAGGATGATGATCCGCTTGTAGCTTATCTACCACGTAACCTCACTGGGTACATATCATCATCCTCTTCTCCATTCCATTTTGTCATTAACCGCACCAATTGCGCGTTTATTTCAGTATCGCCCGAATGGGCACTGCTACTAAAACAAACCCTGGGTGTATCCAAGAGTATGAATTTCTCTCCATGTTGCAAGTGGAAACATTTTGTTATGTTGATTATTAAGCTGGACACAATGTTTGAAAAATATGATGAATAATAATTTTTGGAATCCCATGTATTCCTTATGGGGAATCAACTTCAACATCAAGTTACGGCTAATCAAATGGGAGTTTCGACTTTTCCGCTGGTGAAATTCGTCTTCAAACTGCCCTCTTCACGTTGGCATCTCTTTCTATTCCATCGGAAGTTTTATATTCACAAGAGAATGAATCAAATCATACTCCCATATGATCAATGCTTTTTTCCTTGCCTCCTGGCAATGTTGCCAAACCTGATGGGCATAAAAGAACTAAATTTCACCTTGAATGGAGTTAAAACTTGACTCTCATGGAGCTAGATTTACGATGGCTGGATAAGTGCTTTCTATTGTAATGTTAGTTGTCAAAGGGGTGGGGCACTGCTATTATCGTTAACTCTAAATTGATGACAATTTATTCTTAGTTTTCAACATCTAGATCCGGCGGCATCGCTCATCTCAATAATCCACCGATGGTGGTATGAAATCGAAAGTAAAGAATTTCCTCACGACAATATTATGTCAATTTCACATCTAACATTGCGCTATTAAGAAGTAGCTGGGGAGATAAAAGAGAGTGGGGCGACGCAGCCAATATAACAATATCACGTCACGTGCAAAATGTATAATTATGACGAAAGGTGGGTTGAAACCAGAGATGGCATCATAATGGGGCATGGGGGGTGGGCGTCCCAGTTCACAGCTGAACTAGTGCACGAAATATTGATAGATTGATTTAGTTTATTTTACTTTGCGTTTTGTGCCTCTTGGCTAATTTTTGAAGATGGCGATGAGTGAGGAAATTGAATGGACATTCGCAAACAACCAAGCCCGAGCGGGATTCGAACCCGGAACCCTTGGCATTGCAGCGCGATGTGCTAACCACTCAGTCACAGGGTCTGGCTAAAGTGCACGAAAACAGATCTAAGTTGGCAGACTGCCATGGACGGAAGGGCTTGGGAAGACTCCCGTGGAAATTGTATCGCATGCCCTTAAGAAGAAAATTGTAATGGTTCGTGGGGCTATCCGTCCCAGAATCTGTGGGAAATTTAAACTAAAAAATTCTTTTCGTTTGAAATTTCTGAGTCCAAATTTCCCACCGATTCAGGGGTCCACCCCTGGGGTAAATGACCTACCGCCCCCTACAGCTACCATGGCCCCACCCCCGCTCTGCTCTGGCTACCTCTATAGAGTCCCTGCTAAGGCATGTTAGGAATTGGCCGGAGTCACCTGCTCCCAAATGAGCCCTAAACTTGTAAATTTGAAGAAATCAGTTTCCAGGATACGAAAAATTTACCTGAATTTCACCACGCATCCACGACACGTCATATTAGGCATATACCCACAGCTCATTCCTTCTAATGAGTAGCTTACATTCACTGCCACATTTTAGACATTTCTCTCCTTTCTTCACGATGCAGTGTTCAAATAAATTAAAAAATCCACTGGATCTTCCACACCCGGTACGAATTTCACCATGCATTCACGACACATCATGTTTCTAACTTTCGTTGCAAACACAGACAGGTCGAAACACTGGATACCCAATGAACATGAACCAAACACATTCACGACGTGTGATGATGTACGAGCCAAAGGCTTTGTCCGTCGGAGAATTACTTATCAACAAAGAACATGAATTTCCACTATCATACATTCCGACATCACACAAAACAAAACACTTTCCAGATGTTAGACAATGCTACAGGAACTTATTACCGTAAGTAGTTTCTTGTGTAAAAATGAAGAAATCTGTCCGGGGAATAGTAAATTAGTACTGAATGATTTTTCTAAGTCAGTGCAGTTCATACTTGGAGAATCTTGGAATGGAAGAAAGGATAAACCACTGAAAGCTTGAGGGGTTATAAAAATGAAACCAGACAAGTTAGATACAAAAAAAAATATGTGTAGTTTCTCACCATTACGCAAGGATTAAATGTGCCAAGTTTCATCAAAATCAGAGCATGGGTTCCCAAACCCCCCCTTTTTTGGTCGAATTGACATGGAATGACCCTGTGGGAACTCTGCCAATAAGTCACATGCATTTGTTCTTACATTGAACAGAGAATAGAAAGTAGTTGAGCTTTCTGCCATAAATAAAATTAGAGAAGAAACACACTGTTGAAAATGTAGAAACAGTAAATGATATCTGCCAAATTCTCATTTTCCCTTGAGCCTCAAACACAGCTAAAGCATGTGTTAGTTCTTCCCCCCCCCCCCTCAATATAGGTTGACCAGGATTCATTTTATTGTGTGCTTTTGTCATTTGTGCTAACTAATTGTGATCATTTTGGTCTAACAACTCCAGCTATTTCCCTGCAACAAGAGATCATTTTTCTATAATAAATTACGCTACATCTACTTCCTATGTTATTATAGTTTACAGAAACAATATACTCACAACAAGCTTGGTAAAGAAATTAGCCTTCCAAGTGGCCTTGTCCTCCCTACCCATCTTGTGTGTGTAAGGATCTATCTAATCGACAGTTTTAAGGACCTGTTAAAAAAATAAAAAGTACATTATAAAAACATTAAAATTCTGATGTACTTGTTACATCTTAACAATTCAAACTGTCAGCAGCTTCCATTAAAACATATACACAGCAGTATTAACATTCATATTACTTCCACAGATACAAAACAAAAGAATATAAAAATCACGCAGAAACCTCTTCCCCTGCAGTTACATGACACCAGCCCACATACCAGGTGTACTTGAAACACAAATTCAATCAATCAAAACCTTACAGGACCAGAGTTGTTATTTGCATGCAAAAATTAGAGAGAAGTGTAATATAAGAAAATCCATATTCACCCTGGATGCACAAATCACTAGGTAAGAAACTGAATATACACACATATATATGTCAATTTCACAATGAGATGAAGGATATGAAGTAATGCTACACACACACACGAATAATGATGCATGCTGTTCATTGATTACCTTGGACCCCCCCCCCCCCAAGATAACCTACGTGCTATCACGACTTCTACGATGCCATGTGATATGAGGTGCAGAGAGTTCTGTTAGATAAAGCGGGTCTTGCAACACATGTTCATGTAATATCTGGACTCAAGCAGAGTAATTACGTTCCTTAGCATACGCTTTTCCTACTTAGAGAGAGTCCAGCTTCAATTACATACAAATATTTTGGTCCACAAATGTGATGCTGGGGAGGCGAGGCGACATCACTGTTTAAAAGTTTGATTCACTTGCAGTATATAATGGTCCACACATTGATCACAATTAATACAAAAAATTTTGGTAAATGTTGTTAAAAAATACACATTTAAGCATTTGACCTAACTGAACCTAACCTAACCTTCAGTGAATGGATTGTGGATCAATTTTTACTTAAATACCTTTTGTGAATAGTTTGTGCGGCATTTTTCGGTTCATAAGTTTGGAAACACTGCATAATAATAATAATAATAATAATAATAATTTTTATTGTAGAAACATGTGAGAACATCACATGTATTACAATCGTCAGAAATGTACAAATAAAGTAGCTATAGATCTTACAAAAAAAAAAAAAAAACAACATCCAAAAAGCATTTTAGAAACGTAACATCACTTACATAAATTTAGTTGTTAACATTATTGTTTTACAATCATAACTATTTTACCTAATACAATTAATTTCAAAGAATTCTTCTACCCTATATATACAGTTATCGGTTAATATTTTTTGTACTTTTCTTTTGAATTCTAAAAAGGGCAGTTGCCTTAAAGACAGAGGGAGAGCATTGTGAAACTTAACTGACATGTAGTAGAAGGTTTTTTGTGTCTTCTTGTAATTACATCTAAACAATCCTAAACAATCCCTATTTCTGGTTTGATAGGCATGTGAACACCCTAACTCCTCATAAATGTGAATGTTCTCTTTTATATAGAGTATCACCTGACTATAGAAAATGTGAGTCAAGATTTGCCCGCCATATTGTGTGTAACGAAAGCTTATTAGCAACGGGTAAAAGTTAGATATATAGTGAAAACGCATTTCACACTTTACTATACAGGACACGGATTTCTTCAAATTTACAGGAGAAAGTACTTACATTTTCTGTAGCGTTGTTGATGTTCGGGAATGTAGTTTTGATCCATTTTAATGCGAATGCATGTGGTTTTCTACGAAAATCTATTTCCGACGCGCTATTGCTGCTGCCGCCGATGTTGTCCGTATATCCTAAATTGAACGAAAGGAGTGCTAATGGAACCTAACCTAGTAGGCTTACCTCGTCCCTGTGATGGTTCGTGGGGCTATCGTGAATTTTTGGGCTAACGTCAATAGTTTAATAATTACTCTTAATTCGTGAATTGCTTTTCATTTTTCATAAAAATTTAGGTATTTTTCATTAGAAATTCATTATTTCACCTAAAGAAATTTTCCGCAATGCAAAATAGTACGTTAGCAATGTAAAAAATTGTGAAATAAATCATTGATAGGTGTCTCCGGTATAGTAAAGTAGTACCCACATTTCTTCAAATATACAGCAGAAATGACGGGAAAGTACTTACGCAATTGAGTCCCTGTGGACTTTTGGAAGCTGGTTATAGTGGGTTTTTTTTTCATTCGTGCAACTTTTTCAGCCGCTAAATAACGTCATTTTCGACATTAATGTATCTCCGTTGCACGACAGCTCGTGCCACCATTACAGTCGACTACGTGAATGTTCCGTGCGTTCGAATATGTAACGTCCTGTCAGTGTAGCAACCATGAGGTAGTTTTACCAGATGACGTGTAAGTGGCTTCCCACCCCCCTCCAATTTAATTTTCTGTTTGCCTAATCTAACTGAACCTAACCTTACGTGAATGGTTTGTGGATGAATTTTCGCTTAAAAACCTTTTGTCAATAGTTTGTGCATCATTTTTCGGTTCATAAGTTTGGAAACACTGCATATCAGCTGACGATAGACAACGTGAGTCAAGATTTGCCCGCCATATTGTGTGTAACGAAAGCGAATTAGCAACGACCAATAAATACTTGTAATATGAAAAATTACGCTTTTATCAATGAAAAAAAAATAATCCCAAGTTGAAAAATATTCTGCTATGCATATAAGGTGTACAAATGTAAATAATTAGGAAATAAACGAGTTAAATGGGTTTTCACTATATCTAACTGATACCTGTCCGCTTCAAGTATTGACCCTACATTCCTTTGGTAATCCCTATATGGATATTCAGGCACTTAATAAGACAATGGAATGAAAAATGTTATTATTGTTATAGTTACCATTAACCGATATCATAATATTTCACAATAAAAATTAAGGCTAAAACAATACAATTACCGAGGGAAAGATCCCATGCAGATGCCATGTGTATTAGAATTCCTAAGTTTAAATTCTTTGGTTCATGGAAATTTCGAAATTTTGCTTCCAATAAAAAGGTATGTTTTAATACGTTTCACAAATACGAGATGCAAAACCTGATGGCAAAGTAAGTAATTAAATATGTTAGATATAGATGAAATATACTTACCTCCGAATATATCCCACGTATGAGAAATTATATTTCAATGTTGCCAGACCCAAAGGCATAGACAAACCACTAAGGTGTTTGGGTATCTCTTATCACACAACACATGAGCAACATTGCGTTCTGACGTCGCCGGAAAATGCTTTCATTTATTTTTTAGGATAAATGCCTAAGTTGTAGGTTGTAGCATGGAATGCTACCACCTCCTTCACCGTTGCCTGCGGAGACTTTTTCAGGCCTCCGCGCATGGCTCTGCGAAACGGCCAGACCATGCTGGCCCAGAGCAAGTGAGAGAACAGCTGGGGATACGGCGCAGGGATTGAGTCGGCCGTAAGCTCGAACGCTTACGAGATTCGAATCTCCTTGTTCGTAAATGTATTAATTTAACTATATTTTGGCGAAGAAAGTGTTTTTTTTTTTCTGAAGGTAGAGCCACCATGACACGGCGGCTCCCCCCTTAGAGCCACCGCTGACTTCAATTAATTATTCTCTACACAAATCCAACTCTTTACAAAACAAATATCCACATTTATGTGACCAGAATTAATGATTTTGCTTTACTAAATCGGGACGCGCCGTCGATGGCGGTGCGCTGGGCAGTCTCTTGGGTCGCCCCGCCCTAAGCCGACCACACACACACACCTACACGTATTGTTTTGAACGTTGCAACTTTCATTCACATCAATACAGTATGAAGTAGCAAACACGTGTTTACAGGTACATGTAAAAAAAAACAACAGTAATCCTGATTAGGCTATATAAAACAGTGGCATATTGACAAGAGAATATTTTCAACTTCTGCTTGACTTTTCCGAAGGGAAACAAAGGTGACTTTGAAATGGACTGGCTCAGTCAAGAGCATGTAGACTACAGTATTCCCATGCTTCTTCCTCTATTCTCGCACATATTCATTCATAATATACCACGCGTTTTCCTTAATTCATTGTCGGTTTGAAAAAGGAAATACTGAAATAGTAAACACACAAGCACAAGGAAGGCACTCAAACTGAGTGATAGTCCCACATTATTGATTCTGCTCATTTCAGAGCAGAATCCTGCGTCATTTCCATGGCCGTAGGCAGGAAAAAAATTCGGGGGGGTTCATTCATAATTGTTCCCATGGGCGTCGCTAGAAATTTGAATAATAGAAATAATAACAATAATTGTACAATAATAATTAAAATTTCATAATAAAACAATTTTATTCGATAATAATAATTATTATATTATTGTTATATCCTTGAGGGTGCTTACTCAATCCAGCAGATGAGTGAATATACAGCACAAGTTTCTTTTTGTTTCATTTACGTTTCATACAGTGTGTACTGAAATGCACAATTATTATACTTCGTCATTAAACTTTAGATACCTTCAAGAGAAAAGCTTTAAAAGTTAGATGGAAATTTTAGTCATAAAGCTTTTGTTGTTTGACTTTAAAATTAAATTTTTGGAATTTTGAAAAGTGTGGAATCAGTTATTCTTTTTAAAAACTTAGCCTGGTGCATGGATTGTAACCTCAATCGCGAACGTAATGCGCTACAAAACTGGAGATCGTAGGTTTGAACTCCATATCAATGGGGCTTTTTGACATTATCGGACAGGGAATTTAAAAGCTGGAAAGGGAATTTTGGGACAATCATAAGGGAATCTTCAGTCTATATTCCTTGTGACGCAGGAGCAACACTGGAAAGATGACAACAGAAGTGATAATGGTGGGGTCGCAAATAGGCTACGATTCTGAGAATAAATCCTGTTTCACTCAAGTTTCAGAATTCCAAATGTATGAAAATTCTAGCTCGATCGTTTCAACATTGTCTACATGTATTTTTGTGATACTTCGAAAAAAAATTGAAAATTTGTTACAGATTTTGGTTTCTGAACTTCCATTAATCCAACATGTCAGAAGTTTCGGGGGGGTTGAACCCTAGAAACCCCCCTCTAAATACGGCCATGGTCATTTCCACCTGCTGTGTGCGAATTTTCTGTGTGCAAAAGTTATGTAATAATATGTTGAAAGTTATACATTTGGCCCCCTATAGAAGGGGGGGGGGACAAACTGGAGGGACCCGTTCCCCTACCCCCCAATATATGCGCTCGTGGTGATGTGAAGTATATATGACACTGTTTTGTCACAACTGGAAAGTGTGACATTTGTTACAATCATAACATTTTCCTGTTTAAAGATAGGTTGAAGAAACCTTCACCACTGCATTTCTCATGAAATTCTAACCTGATTTGATTCTAGACTGACTGCGGATTTTTTTCGGCTTTGCCCCCGCATAAAGCAGATCCAGGACCCACCCAGCTCAAAATGAAATGGTTCCCGGTGGGCGGGGAGTAAAGGCGACTGGAGCGTGGTGCTGATAACCAGTGGCGTACGCAAGGCGGGTTACCGGGTTTAAACCCCCCCCTTGAGCTTTTGAAATATTATGGAAAAGGCTGTAGAAAAAATTAAAAATGGCTAATTTATTATAGTCAAAGATCTGCGACAGTAATAATAATAATAACAATAGTCTACTACTACTAATAATAATTTGAATTATTATTCCCATGCAGCATGGAGAAAAACATAGCATTCCAAACACAATCTAAGCGGCCGTAAAGTTCAATTTTGCAATTTTTTGTGCAAAAAGTCGCGCAGCGACTCTCGCGACAATTGTGAAACTTCCTTGCTTCGTCGCAGTGTGCCGACCTTATTGCAAACGTTCTTCCCGGTACTGATTTCACATCCCCTTGTGAACTCTCAAGTGATGCTGAGTCTACATCCACATCATTAAATAATGTTGAAGAAGTGTTTTGTGAATCACCTAGAAGTGATAAATGTGTTGGAATATTTATAAACTTACTTTTGAACGAAAACATAGACTCAGTGGAATTTAGCAACACGTATTCTCGCGCTTCATCATCATCCTGGGTGAGTTCCATAAATGTAAATTTCCCCGTGTATATAGCACCGTGCCATGAAGGCACACGTAGTGGTGTGGTGGGCCCCACACATTCTCGATCTAGGCCACTTTGCAGGTGATGTGATCAGCACCATGCTCCTGCAGCCTTTATACCCCAGGATTGCTCTCAGGTACCCATTGATATTAGGATGGGTGCGGAGACAAGGCTAGATAAATTCCAACCAATTCCGGGAATCGAACCTGGATCTCCCACGAGGTTGTCAGACAAGACCACCGCGGCTCCTTGAATGAGTTTCATATTTTGATTATTTCAATAATTTTAATATACGTGTATTTGCTCGTTTTTATGGATTTTCATCACACTTGAAATGTCTCACCTATCATATACAAATAACCGTTGACTAGACAATTATTTCGTAAGAAAGAAACAAAAAAATGTAATTTTGTTATATTGCTTTCATAAATATATTTACGTAGATCTCTACTACTTAATAATAGTAGTGATATAAGTAGTAACAGCAGCTGCATTAGTAGTATTATTAGTAGTAATTAAACTAATTAATTAATTATAAGTATTATTAATTAATTAATTAAAGTATAATAAAACAATGGTAATGTGAATTTGTAGAAAGTTTTCGAAATAACCCCCCCACCCTTGATGAAATTCTGCGTACGCTACTGCTGATAACATCACCTCCAAGATGTGCCACCTAAATGTGCCTTCATGGAACGGTTCTATATGCACAGGGAACTTTAACTTTACCTTTACCTGTATATACAGAATATTGTATTCGTTTCTGTACCCCTGAGTAACTACGTTTATTTTTTACATACGCGAACCCTCTACTATGTCCCGGCACTCATAGTATGTCTATGCTCATAACCTAAGAATGTAGGCAATCCTCGTATGAAGTCAGAACCAGGTGCCTGCAGTCTTGTATCACTCCTTGCTTTCGTTTTGAAGCCAGTGGGCGGAGCTTATTGACTGCCCAAGATGGCCGCATCTACTTCATCTGACAGAAGAACATCGCATCGCGTACTGCAAACGCACATATTATGGCGACCACGAATGTTTTGGTCTGACTTCGCTTCGTCCTGTCACGTGACCCGGCTTCAGAAAAATCACGCGGGCTTGCTCCTTCCCCTTCTTACCTCCATGGTCAGAACGCAATGTTGCTCAAATGTTGTGCGATAAGGTAATACCTAGACCCGACAAAAACTTACTACAATCTTGTTTCATTGTGTAGAATGATATGTTTTTCTCTAATGTGAAATCTGTCTTTCATTCTTCTTAGTAAAGGAACGTTATTCAAATTTAATTTAGTTTACACAGCTAGAAAATACATGACGGTGTACAAACGACAAATTGTTCGATACCCGGTGGAGGCACATGGCGCAGTGGTTCGGATCCCACTTTAAACCGTAGGTCCAGTCCCGATTAGCCTTACTGTGCATAAAGTGGACATAAAACACCAACTCAAACCAAAACAAACGACAAACTGAACTCATTATTCCAAATGAAACTTTTCACATGCGTCTCCCTTATCCCACAACGATAGGACAAAATTGTTTTCTGACGTGAGATGAAAATGCCTACGTTGTTAGGTTAGGTATGGCTTACTTAGCACAAATACAATGCAAATATATCATTTATGCTAAGAGAACCAAACCTAACTAGCCTAACCGAACCAGTGGCGCAGGAACGGGGGGGTACAGGGGTACATTGTACCCCTAAAATTTTTGAAGGGGTACACTACCCAATAAATCCGTAAATCGAGTTGTCCCCCCTTTGGTAATTTGACAGCAGACGAAAGGTGCTACTGTTAAAATAACCTATTTTCAGTTCGCCCAATAAAAAAAGTGTATATTGTTTAAACTTATAAACATTATCTTCCTTACCACAGAAATTGAAACCATTGTAAACTTATTCTACTACATTGTGGTTGCTACTAGTTAGTTCATTGACCTATGTTCTTGGAAACCTCTGGAGATGAAAATTGTTTAAAATGTGTGTGGAACGATGGAATCAGATTTGCTCTTAGAAAATCACGCTGCAGACGAATGATCCTTTGCGAAAGGGGGGGGGGGTACACTTTTTTTAAGAAGTGGTTTCGTGGATTCGAAGATAAGATACAAGTCTTCATCAGAAGAGTATATGACTGACTCCATTTTCTTTTGAATATTTAAAATGAAATTTTCTAAAGCGAAATACTTACACGAACCAGACGAGACACTACAGACCTACTTGGGGGGTACAATGTACTCCCTCCTGTACCTCACCCATATTTTTCATAACTTTGTAAGAGGGTGATAGGAAAACTATACTTAAACCTATATATTAAGAGATTTTGATAATAGAGTTCCGATTAGCCTATCTCAGCATGAAGTGAATCTAGAATAAATTTTAATAACTTCAGAGTGGAAACCGAAAGAAAAATAAGCACAAACAAGAACGAGAAGGACCTCGCCACACAGGAGACGAGATGAGGCTGTGAAAATTCTCGACTCATCGCATCGCGATATCATTCCTAGATGAAATGAAATTTTTCCTAGACATTTAAACAGGGTGCAATTTGCAATATTATCAGTGGAGGGGGAGGATTATTTTTCCCTATGATTTGGTATACTTATAATTGGACATTAATTGCTTAAAATCTAATTTTGGTATCGAATGCAACACAAACACAACGCCATTTTAAGTTAAACCCTAAAGTCAACCTTTGAGAAAATTACATTAGTCAGATGAATGCACGAGATAAATGAAACTCACTGCAGGTTCTATTGGTAGATTTTGGATTGGATTCACAAGGTCTTTGAGTGAGATGGGAATGTTTCATTGATTTATTTGACTTATTTTACTTCGCATTTCTGCCACTTTTGGCTAATCGCGAAGATGAAGATGGGTGATGATATGATGAAATTGATGAACAGTCATGCCCAACCTGGGACCTCTGGCTTCATAGATCACTATTCTAACCCCTCCGCCACGGAGGCCGGCGAGGTGGGAATCTGTTTTGGATTTTCTTTGTAGATGCGAAAATCTTTAACTGTGAAGCGCACATGCTTTTGCTTACATTAAAGTTTACCTTTTCACATATATGAGAAATTGACATGTCACCCTAAAACAAACGCATGTATCTGCATTTAATACCACTATACATACGGAAAGAAACCTGGGGCGGCTATTCATATTGCCCACCAAAGATTGAAAAAAACAACTTTTGAGCGTATCCCTTTCCTTGCTTCCTCTGACATCTGAAGGATTTCGGTTTTGTATATGTAATGATAGTACTTTCAGTGCTTGAAGAGTGTCATTAGAAGAGCCCGGAAGTTCAGGCATTTATTTTCGTTAAAATAGGCAGGCAAAAAGGCATTTATAATGTGGAAAATGGGCACTTAAAATTAAAAAAAGGTAAAATAAACCGAAAAAAGGCACATTTGGAAGTCGCTTACTTTTATCTATAATTTCTGGCAACATGTTAAAATCTACATTGGGAAGAGCATTTCAATTTTCTCCGTCTTGATTGCACATAACTACAACGTGTTTCTTTTAATTACTCAACATTCATTGATAGTAGTCTGTCAGAGAGAATGTTTTTCATAATAGAAAATGATATTTCTACTTCGGCAGAAGTTATTGGAGCATACATAAAACAAGCTAATGTAGCTGGACGCATTTCGGTAACAGCATTTTCACCTTTTAGAATATCACAAATTGTTTTCAATTGTTTCAAGTCCTCATTTGCACTCACTACCCGCTTGCACTTCTCCGCAACAGCTGACCCCTTTTCTCCTGGCACTTCCATCATCTGCTGCATAGATTCCTCGTACATTTTCATGGATGTTACAAGGTGTTTTTTTAAGTTCTGTAATTGTAATTGTCTCTGGGAATGCACCATAATGTGCAAAAATAAACTTGAATAGCACAGGAGTTTTTTCACTTCACGAATTGAAGCCGCTTCATTTTCTGGAAGAGCATCTATCACCTCACTGATTTTTTCAAGGTTGTTAGCATAATATATAGCTGCTGATATCCAGGTTCCCCATCTGGTCAAGACTGGTTGCGGAGGTAAACTAAGCTCAGATTCAACTTCCTTAAATTTTCGGGTTCGAGAGGGAGATTTCAGAAATATCTTTTTTGTGTTCGAAATCAACCTGTAACCAAGGAAATGTTAACCGACAGGCAATATCCTAACTGAGCATGAAATACATTTTTTCTCACACTTTTCTCCTTCAGCAATGTTGAAACATGCATGAGTTTAATATTACTTAAATAAGGCGAAAATTATTCAAATAATAAACGAAAGAAAAATAAATGCCAACAACGTTTTTTGGGAGAAAAATAATTTATATACACATTTTTTTTAAAAAATGGTCAAATTTAATTGAAAAAGGCAAAAAAAGGCAATATAATTAAAAATAGGTAGTGGGGTCCCAAATAGGCAAAATAGGCAAAATGAAAAGGCTTCTAAAACATTCGAAACAACATGAGAAACGTATATCCGGAAAAATTTTATCAATATATGCAGTAGATAAAAAGAGGCATTTTGCCAAACTTCCGGGCTCTAGTCATTAGGTACGTACAGCTAATTATGTAACAAATAAATGTTTTGTCAAATGTTTCACAAATATTTTAAAGTTAGACTTCTTACGAATTTATCGGGAACCATCTCAACCCAGTTCTTCTTTAATACAACGCCCTATAGATGTTTAAGAAAATACCAAATAGACTACATGGCTTTTAAAAGACATTGGATGTGGTACTCATGTGCCATAAATTGTTTAAAGATATTTATATGCGTAGCCATGGGACTTCAAAATTAGAATGAACTGAACTGAAGTGGAACTCTATAAGTATGATACTGTATATTCAATAATGTGGTTTCTATATCCAGTGGATGGGAGATGATTATTCCTGGTTGGGGTGGCTCAAGATCCTCTTCCCCCTTTAATCTCAACCTGCATTAAAATGAATAGATGTATCTTTGTTTGCAATTTTCACATTTCGAACTCCACATTTCCGTTAAATCCAAATAAGGCCAGAACGAGGTCCAGAGCTTTATATGTTTCAGAATTGTTATCTGGTTTTAAAATCTGTTTTTTAAGAAAAACAAATTCTAAGAAACACGAAAAAAAAAATGCAAATTTTGCTTTAAATAACAGGACATTCGTGTGTGCTGTTCTAAAATAGAATATTTCCCATGGCTTCACATTATAGGTATCAAGGACGTATTTTGGGGATTCCAGGGGGTTCGGACCCGCACCCTTCGAAAGACTTACTAGGTAGTAAAAGTAAATAATCAAAATATAATTGATTAGCATTTGTTATATCGATGGTTATTTCCGCTGAACTTATTGGCAGGCATGGAATTTGGCTCATACGGCTTTGAAGTGTTCCAAATATTTATGCACACAACTAATGATAATATCCATAAAATTTGAATCAGGAACTTTACTTTTCGTTAATTGGATCTAACTCCTTGTTTGTTATTCAATAAATATTCAATTCTTTTTCTATTTGACATTAAATTCTTTGCCAGGTCAGTTGTTTTTAAACAAATCTTAGCGATCTTAACTACGCGTAAGCTAGATAATGAATATGTGCTGTTACATCTATATTCGTTTACTATCTTTTACCTATTCATGTAATAACAACAATACAACAGTAATTAATTTACATATTTAATTATTATTTTAATTTAATTATATATAATTATTATTGCAACACTTGGTTTGACCTCCCCGAAATGTATTTCTAGGTGCAGTAATATGTGTGTTTATATATGGGAGACTGAATTTTGCACCTTCCCAAATGAAAACGTTCCTGCGCCACTGAACCGAACAACTTAAGCAATTAGCCAAGCAATAAAAGTTTTTCCAGAAGACGTCAGAGAACGAAACGTTGTCCTAGCGATGTGCGATAAGGGAGATCACTTCATACCACAAGTTCTGGCTGATGCTCCGTTGTTCTGGTAACACTGGTCTTTTCCTTGCGTCTACAAATGTATGTTCGATAGGTGAATTTCTGTTGGAAGGAACACATCCGATATGGGTAAATCATAATGTCACTTTATATCTGTAACCATCCTAGGTGTAAAATGTACAGATTACATTGATATTACGTAAATATGTTAGAGGATAATCTATTATTATATTAACTGTCCCATCACAAGCATGTGGTGTATATGGCGATGACCATGTTGGCTGAAGAATTTCTATGACTAACGTTATTACCATGCCCTATGAAATGTTGTGGTACTTTATTTTTGGTTGTAGTTATAAACCCGTTCATTATTTTAAAAAGTAAAGCTTTTTCTCATTTATACATAGTATTTGTAGAGTAATAGTCAAAAATTATAATTTCATTAGTTTCACATTTCGTTAGTTTATTTTTTTTTACTATCCTACTGTTGAGCACAGGTACAGAAATGCAAAATTTAGAAACGGATATATAACATCAGGGTAAAAATGTCATAGCCGGGAAATGGATTTCTTAAAATTTACACGAGAAAGTGCTTACGGAATTGAGTTTGTGTAATTTCGGAAGGTCGTAGAAGTGTTATCTCGCATTTTTTAATGTATTTGGCCGCTTAATCATGTATTTTTCTATAACATTGTCCGGCCGATGCACGAAAGCTGTTGCTTGCATTTCCATCCATGTACTTGAACTGGATGTTGCGAGCATCTGATGACGTAATCCCCAGTAAGTGTTTCCAAACACACAGTTTTCCCGCTATATTGGCCAACCTAAATCAACCTAACCTGCGTTGGGCTACTCGTTGATGGTTATACGATCCAGAATGGTTTTTGGGGCTATTTGTGGATGTTCATACTATCCGAAATGGTTTTTGGGGCTATGCGTGAATGGTTTTTGTGGCTATGCGTGAATGGTTTTTGGAGCTATGTGGGAATTTGTTCTGTTAAGAAAGTTCAAACACTGCTTTGCCGTTTGAAACACAACGCTAGTCAAGATTTGCCTGCCATTTTGCATGTTCAGGAAGCGAGAAAACTGAATAATAATTGCTCGATATTTCGACAATAAATACTAATTTCGTTAAAAAAAGCTAAATCCCTTGTTAAACAATCTTTTGCAATGCAGAATAAGTAAGTACGAATGTCAACAATTACAGAATAAAAGAGTTACAGACAATTCCCGGCTTTGATAGTTTTACCACAGTTGTTGTTATGAAATGCATTAACAATAACTTTGGTAAAACTATCAAAGCCGGGAATTGTCTGTAACTCTTTTATTCTGTAATTGTTGACATTCATACTTAGTTATTCTGCATTGCAAAAGATTGTTTAACAAGGGTAAAAATGTCATAGTCGGGAAATGGATTTCCTCAAATTTACAGGAGAAAGTACTTACGGAATTGAGTTTGTGTACTTTCGGAAGGTCGTAGAAGTGTTATCTCGCATTTTTCAATGTATTTGGCTGCTTAATCATGTATTTTTCTATAATATTGTCCGGCCGATGCACGAAAGCTGTTGCTTGCATTTCCATCCATGTACTTGAACTGGATGATGTGAGTTTCTGATGACGTAATCCCCAGTAAGTGTTTCCAAACACACAGTTTTTTCCACTATATTGGCCAACCTAAAGCAACCTAACCTAACCTTACCGTGATTGTGCGTTGGGCTATTCGTGGATGGTTATACGATCCAGAATGGTTTTTGGGGCTATGGAGGAAAGGTTTTTTTTGGGCCTATTCGTTGATGGTCATACTATCCCGAATGGTTTTTGGGGCTATGCGGGAATTGTTCTGTTAAGAAAGTTGAAACACTGCTTTGCCATTTGAAACACACCGCTAGTCAAGATTTGCCTGCCATTTTGCGTGTTCAGGAAGCGAGAAAACCGAATAATAATTTCTCGATATTTATTCAATAAATACTAATTTCGTTAAAAAAAGTGAAATCCCTTGTTAAACAATATTTTGCAATGCAGAATAAGTAAGTACGAATGTCAACAATTACAGAATAAAGGAGTTAGACAATTCCCGGCTTTGATAGTTTTACCAAAGTTATTGTTAATGCATTTCTCCTGCTACACAGTTGCAAAGGTGAAAAGTATTCATGAATGCATCAGCAACCATGTGATCGGTGTTCATCCAATTTGTTATATCCTGGAGCACTTCCACAGTTTTGTAAGAACATGTGGAACAGTTTTCGCCACATACTTACCTCCGAGACAGTGTTGCCAACTTAACTCTTTTGGGGCCAGATCTGACACACTCGTGCACTCTGGCTGTGAACTGGTTTGCTCATCCTTATGCCCCACTATGATGCCATCACTGGCTCTGGCCCACATAGACCAACTTTTGCTATGAGTATATGTTTTGCACGTGATGTGATATTGTGCTATTGGCTGTTTTGCCCCACCCCCCTCTTACCTTCCCAGCTACTTCTTTATAGTGGCATGGAGGCGACATAATATTGTTATATACAGGACTCCTTTATTTTCGATTACGTACAGTGGATTATTGAGATGTTGGTGTTCCCGGAAAACTCAGAATAAATTGTCATTACTTTAAAAGTTAAGGGTAAAAGCAGTGTCTCCACCCCTTTAACACATATAATTAAAATTACCCTAGGAGCACTTTATCCAGCCTTTGTATATCTAGGTCCTTGAAAATCCATTTTAACTCATTGTGAAATTAGCTATGTTATGCACATTAGGTTTGGCAACAGTGCCAGTATGGACGTAGAAGGCAAGGAGAAATGCATTGCACTTTTGGGAGTATTATTTGATTTGTTCTCTTGGGAATATCAAACTTCAGATGCCATCGAAAAATATATCAACGGAAAGAGGGCAGTTTGATGAAGCTTTTGAGTGGAGGAAAAGTGAAAACTTCCATTTGATTACCTGCTACCTGAATTTTGAAGTTGAGGTTTTTTTTTCTCCACAAGGAATACATGGGATTCTGAAAATCACTCATCATATTTTTCAAGTATTATGTCTAGCTTAATAATCGACATAGAAAAAACCCTTGCAGAAAAAATCTTCCACTTGCAACATGGGGAGAAATTCATACTTTTGATTATGCCCAGATTTTTTAATAGCAGTGCCCATTGTGACGATATTGGAATAAATGCACACATGGTGTAACTGTAACTCCTCACCTTAAGCAATATATTGTTCTATGGAATTGCACGCACACACACACTTGCACAAAATAACTTAATTTCTAGCAGCATGTAACCTAACCCATCTACTTCTAGCAGCATGTAACCTAACCCTTCTACCCTAACAAATATGTAAAATGACCGTGAACAACAATGCAGCAACTTAGGTACTTGCATGAATAATGAAATGTGTGTTATGTTTCTGGCAATAGGTAAAGGAAAACTGAGAAATTGAATTTGAACCACCATGTGCATAGAATGTCTTGAATACTAATCTCCCTTTCTGTTATAATAGGTATTTCCCGGGATAGTTGGCATAAACGCAGAGCAACAGGAGGAAGGAGAAAGCAAATTCGAAAGAAGAGGAAATTTGAACTTGGAAGACCAGCTGCTAACACTAAAGTACGTTTTGTATTTTTATTTAATGCATTATATTGTAGCTAAAGTAGAGGGCTATTAGTTTTAAATTTGACCTAACCCTGTCATATAATAGAGCAATTGTTGAAAGAGGTAATTATGAATGGCCATATCTGGGTATCATATATTTTGATATTCAGGTTATCCGAAATATCTGCAATACCCGAATGTGTGCATTATCCGGACAATCTTATCATTGATCCGTTTTACTGGCTCTCTGCAATTCTGTTATTCATCATGTACATATTTCTACTGTACAGATTATCTATCTACTTTAAGGATTTTACACATTATTTAAATGTTTACAAAGTTTGGCAAGAATATACAATACCAGACCCTTCTGTAATTTCTGTGCTACTGCTTTTACTCACGAAATTATTAGTCACAATGATTTATCTGAGGTTAACATGTTGGGGTGACGTGTAGAAATTGTTCATTAACATGTAGAAGTTGTAAAATAAGCTTTTCTATTCTCGCAATGATTCTCTGTATACAAGTATGAGAACCATATTTGTTGATATGAGGGTCAATTCCATGTCAAATCAACCATTTTTTTTTAGAAAAATTTCATTTTTAGTACATAACTTTGTACATGTTTCTAGATATCAAAACCAATTTTCAAACAAAAATATTGTCTTTAGTTCTCCTGGGGCAGCCATTTTTCCAACATGGCGCCTGGCTTTTTTTTTGCTCATGTAGCAGTATACAGAAACCTTAATATCTCAAAAACCATTAAAGCTAGAGACCTGAAACAAAATTCATTTTGTAGCTAATGAAGTATACTTCCTATGATATTCAGGTATGTTTTGCTTGAAATTGCATTGTAAGTACGAAAATTATGGTGCAAAATGGGGTAACAATAGTTAAAAAATTGCATTTTTAAGCCAGATTTTTTAATGAATGTGTTTATTCTAAGGCTTGATTTTTTTTTCATGTGTAGACCTACCTGCAGGGTGTCTGTTAGTAAAGTATCAGTGCTTAGAAATGCACCCCTTTGTTACAGCATGGGCACAAACATGGCCGTTAATTGAATTTTGACAGTTTTCGGGGTTAAATATCTCGGATGGATCCCCTTTAAAAATTCTGAAATTTGGCAGATAGGAAGCCCTTCATGAACCTAACTCGCAGTAAAATTCTCAACTTTTAGATTCAACTCGTTTTTGTCAATATGAGGTAACGTATGTTACCTAATTCTTACGTTGCATAGTAAGGTTAAACTACATCCCATACTTAAAATAATGAAGTCTTTTCTTTTTCTTTTTTAAATTTTTGTTAAATAAAGGCTCAGAAAATAAAGTAACATAAGGTTTTAATACTTGACTTATCAGAAATTGAAATTACAAGGTATGACAATTGAAAATCTGCGAAATTTCATTGCGAAAGGTTTGATTTATCAGGTACCCACGACCAGTTGGTATTGTCAGCTCCAGTTTCCTATTCATTCTCTTTGTTAAATCAGGCAGGATTCTTTGTTCTTTGACTAGCAATCAAACTAATGATTCGGGCCTTTTCAACATTAGTTTTTTGCTCATTTACATTTTTCTTCTTATAATTTCAATTATATGATTGTACTGGCCACGCAAAGGATTGTCACACTTGCTTTCCTTTTCTTCAGTTTTAATACTTAGTGAAAAGCAACTTTCCAGTATCATTTGCACTCCTTGTAGGATGCGAATAGTTTTTCAAGCAAGATCACTTTATTGTTTATCTGCAATCAGCCTCCTCAGTTTTGTAACAGGAGATGCATAAATAAAATAACAGACTTCATGCATTTCCTTTTAGTTTTCCTTGGCTTTGCACAAAGACATGATTTCAATTCTGGCATTTAAGTGAGTTACTTTCTTCACATATGAAACTTTTACTCCAACATATCAGGAATTTTGATTTAACTGGTAAAAGGCTTTCTTGACACTTTTTTACCTTACCTTACTTAACCTTTTCTTTAAGTGGTACTTCTGAAGATCACAACATACTTTACCATATAAAAAGCTATATTTAATGGTATTTGCATATTGTCTCTAAGCCATACACCTGTAGTCTTAACCTAAGAAGTGTTATTTTCACTGACTTTAAGATTAGTTAGGTCTTTGGGAACCTTACCAAAAGGGTATTTATGATAGTCCTCTCCAGTTAAAAATATTACAGAACACTCCATTTCCTGTCACAGATAACGAACATTGACAAGTCACTACTCTCGACACATTAGGCAAAGGAAGAATGACAGCAGAGATTGTACATGCACAGATCAATTCCAGGCTTGCCTCACATCCTATCAAAACATGTCTCTGAATCTTCTGGTGTGCATGACTCATCTATTTCAACGAATGTCTTTTCTTGGAAAAAAAAAGGTGGAAAATAAAGGAAACAAAAGATAATATATTATACCAGCTTTGACACTCCAAAATAAATAGCCTACTTTCGGTGGAGTGCCCAAGGGAGGGTTTGTGGAGGTCATAACCCAATACCTTTGGCCTAGTATTCCATAAACAATTACGTCAAAGGCAGGATAATGTGGCAAAAGCAGGGCTGTATACTAAAAAAGTATATGTACCCCCCCTCCCTTTCGAAATTCCTGGACATGCCACTGCCTATCTTAAGCTGTATGTACAGCTACATTGATAAAAATATGGGGGAAGAACAGTTTTGGAGCTGACAATACCAACTGGTCATGGGTACCAAATAAATCAAACCCAGGGTTGCTACGCGACTGGAAAACAGGGAAAAGTCAGGGAATTTTGTTGGTCAGGGAATAGTCAGGGAATTTTGCATATTTTCTGGAATTTACGTGCATTTTGGAGTTGCAGGAGAACCAGTTACAAAATGAACGAACGGTTCATTTCCACTTCCGAATTCGGTTCTTGTGATTCCAGTCCCCCCAAAAGATTCAGTTCAGAAACTTTTTCCTCTCGTCATTATGACTTCTAGTCTGTTACGTACACAATTATGGTTCCTTTGCATTTCAATTCTATATTTATTCACACTCAGATCTAGGTTTTTGGATCTGTTCATTTTGCGACTTGTTCTTGTGAACCTGTTCAAGACCGGAATTTGGAGAGGCGTGAGATTTTTCCTTAGAGAACAAGCTACTTGAGACGAAACCTACGCACCAGCCATTGTCAGAATTTCTTGCAGAAAAAATGTTGCTTTAGCTTTGTGTGTGGTGAGAAAATTTCCTTTCTTCAAGAACACACCCGTTCGGAACCCGTTCTCTTTTGATACCGTGAAGCAGAGCAGGTTGGTGTTCGGACAGTTCATTGGTTTTGGATCTGCAATAAAGCTTGAAGAGCAGAATTTCACGTAACTAGCTGTGATTGACGTCACACTGGATGGGTGCGGACGCTGAGTAAAAACAAAGGGACTCACTACTTCGTTCCCCCCATGAACCCGTTCTATGAATTTGAGTCCTTCGTTTGCGACCTATTCAGAAGCAACCTGATCAACTAGTTCATTTGCTCGTTGTCGTAGTTTTTACATTGCAGAGATGTGTTACACCCGAGAAGTTAGTGATTTTATGCAGTATCAGTGACGTCATTATTCGAATATGCACGTGTTTTGTGCATGTAGAACAAATTTATTTTTTAAAAACTGGTGCGAAATAGAGGAATTAAACGTACGCTGGTCACACATCGTTGTTAGGTTAGGAATGTTGGTTTGATGCCGATAGTAATTTTATGTATTGTTTGCATGTAGAATGAAATTATGCTGAAAAGTGGTGAAAATGAGCCCAAGTTCCTTTTGTTTTATGATTTCATCATGCTACAAATGCAACTTTTACATGGTTCGATTTCGATTTATGTCTGTTAACACATACTGCAGAGTTTTAGCAATTACTTAAGATTTTGTGAATATATGCTTTTGTGGTTAGGTTAATAATGTCAGGTTTGGTTGTCTTAGAATTAAAATGAAGTCCCTGAATGCACTTCACTAAGGTTCTGATACTTACTGTCACTTGTCAACTGGAGAATACCTTGTCCATGGGAAGCATGTATGATTGAGTAAGGTCATTTTGAAGGTTTTTTTTTCAACATAACTTTTTCGAATCCAAATAGTGCTCATTATTTTAAGAAAGGTTCAAATTTCGTTTCACAATGATTGCCAAAATTCTATGATAACACAGTGCAACAAATTTGAACTTTGTGTCTTGCTGCAAGATGAAAGAAGGTGTTCTTTACTAAATCAAATACGCTGATTACGAAAATGAACTCAGAAATATTCCATCACATACCAATTTTTCTGGAAAAGATATGCTACATGTACCACTTAGCCTATATTTCATATAGTAAGCAATATATTGTAATTCAGGAGAAACAAAGTAGGAACTTTCGCGACAATTGGAATCGACTCCATTACAGTACAGGAGGAACCTGTAGCTGGATAAAATACAGATCATGGAACAAAATTAATTGTTTGTATTACAAAATATAAAAAAGGTACGAGAAAGCTGCAAAAAACATGAAATGTATTTATAAGTTAGAAACATGTCCTGAAAACTTTCCGTTTGTGTGTGGATGGTGAAACTTCTTGTAGGAGTGTCCTGCAGTAATCTGCCAAAAGGTTTGGTGACCATCTTCCCTTATATCGTCTTTCCATGGCAGCGATATCTTGGTGAAATCACTCACCATGTTCGTCACACACATCTCCGAGATTAGGCGGGAAGAAATCCTAATGAAAATGCAGGAAATCTATTTTGAAAGACGTGTTGCACCCCATAGCCTTGTAACAGTCCAGCATGTGTTCCGTCAGTTCCCTGTAATTGTCAGACCTGACGTTACCCAAGAAATTGGTGCATACATTTTTGAAGGAAAGCCAAGCTGCCTTCTCAGTATCTGTCAGCAACTCTTCAAAGGTTACGTCATTCATCAAGTCACGAATCTGAGGACCAATGAAAATACCTTTAATTTTTGCAGTACTAATCGCAGGAAATTTGGATAGTAGAAAGCCCCTGCCATCTTTGTTCATTGCTTTCACAAAATTCCTCATGAAGCCCAATTTCACATGGAGCGGTGGTAACAGCACACTGTCCTTGTCAACAACGGGTTCATGTCAATTCTGCCTGTGACAATGGCTGTGGTTGGGGCTGTGATATAGATGGCGTGTAATCAAGATCTTCGTGATCTATTGGTTGGTCACTACCATCGTCCATTTCATCTTCCAGTGGCCATTCCCTTGGTAATTTTGGAACTGGGAGAGAATCGGAATGCGGAACTGGGCGCACTGCAGATTCCAAATTTGGATATGAAACTGTGTGTTTTTATTGACTTGAGATTCCAGTTAGTTTCATTAAACAAAAGTAGCAATCTGTTATGTGGTCTCTAGGTTCCCTCCACAACTGTGGTATGGCAAATGGCATAGGTGGGTGGGTTCCATGCAACCAGCCTCTTAAATAGCAAGAGCAACAGTTCTGTGGTGCCCAACACTTACCCTCATATACCTTTGATTCAAAATACTACTCGTAAGCCTTTTTTGACGAGCGGGGAAATGGGATGTCTTTGAGACTTCGTCGTAAACTCACCACACACATAACAGAAAAGATTTGGTAAATTAACACACTTCCTAGCCATCGCTGAACCCAAGAAACACATGAACATGCACAAATACTATTATTCACGTTAGGAGTTTTGAATGACACACACTGCAGGAACAGACACTGTGTGATCCCACTAGCAACTGACTGATGCAAATATACCTTACTATACCTCAACCAAGTGGCTTTCTATCCCTTCTCTCTCCACCCCCTCCCCTATGCACTGTCGAGCCCTAGTAACAGGCTGTGCTGATAAGTGCCCCGACAACAATAAAATGCAGTCGTGCGCTGATAAAATTGCGTTTCCAGAGAAAAGTTTAGGTGATAGCGAAAAACAGTTTTCACTATCGTCATCAGGGCACTGAACTCCATAGGAATCACATGTTTTTGTTCTGCGGCAATTTTCATTGTCGCACAGTGTAATTAGTCTTCCTGCTAGGAAAATTTGAAAAAAAAGCCATAAAACATTCGGAACTTTTACCTTTTAAAAGACAGATTTCGATGTTTTCCGTAATATAAAATTGGTTCCAGCATGTGGAAAACTCAAATAATGAAGATATTTGATTCCAAAGTATGGCCCGCGTATATATTTTTTTTAGGTGTATGGTTGGTCACCAGCCCCATTGAAGTTCTGAATTTCCGTAATATGTACTATTTTCAATAAATTAAAAAATATAATAATTAAACGTATTGCATATTTTCTAAAGGTACATGACCTAATTTTCTGTTGTTTCTCATTTGTATTGAAATAGGCTAATTGAGGTTGTCTACAGGTTACATTGTAAAGCTTTGATATATGCCACATTTTTTTATTGATTTTTTTTACACCACCTTAATTGTAATGACTTAGTGAAAACGGGGGAGTACAATAGTTATTTGTTTTTTCATTGAATAGCATTATATTAATCACTTGGTAAATTTTCAGCTAATAACTGTGTATATTCATAATCATAATAATTAACGTGCCTGCATATTTTATTGAAAAACATGAGGTTCAAAAGCAAATATCATGACGACAAACATGTCTGGAAAAATTTTATTTCTGGTCTGGAAAACCTGGAAAAGTCAGGGAATTTCATAATCAATAAATCGTAGCTACCCTGAAACCTTTCACAATGAAATTTCGCAGATTTTCAATTGTCATACCTTGTAATTTCAATTTCTTGTAAGTCAAGTATTAAAACCTTATGTTACTTTATTTTCTGAGCCTTTATTTAACCCAAATTTAAAAAAGAAAAGACTTCATTATTTTAAGTATGGGATGTAGTTTAACCTTACTTTGCAACATAAGAATTAGGTGACATACTTTACCTCATATTGACAAAAACGAGTTGAATCTAAAAGTTGAGAATTTTACTGCGAGTTAGGTTCATGAAGGGCTTCCTATGTGCCAAATTTCAGAATTTTTAAAGGGGACCCATCTGAGATATTTAACCCCGAAAACTGTCAAAATTCAATGAACGGCCATGTTTGAGCCCATGCTGTAACAAAGGGGTGCATTTCTAAGCACTGATATTTTATTTACAGACACCCTGCAGGTAGGTCTACACATGAAAACAAAATCAAGCCTTACACTAAATCCCTTCATTAAAAAAAATCGAGCTTAAAAAATGCAATTTTTTAACTATTGTTACCCCATTTTGCACCATAATTTTCGTACTTACGATGCAATTTCAAGAAAAAAACATACCTGAATATCATAGGAAGTATACTTTATTAGCTACAAAATGAATTTTGTTTCAGGTCTCTAGCTTTAATGGTTTTTGAGATATTAAGGTTTCTGTATACTGCTACATGAGCAAAAAAAAGCCAGGCGCCATGTTGGAAAAATGGCTGCCCCAGGAGAACTGAAGACAATAATTTTTTTTGAACATTGGTTTTGATATCTAGAAACATGTACAAAGGTATGTACTAAAAATGAATTTTTTCTAAAATGGTCATGCAATGGTCATGGTTTGGCATTGAGCTTGGGATTCTGGAAGGATCAGGTGGGTGCGCGATGCGCTTGATTGATTCTCTCTCGTTCTCAGAGCATGTCCGCGGGATCTTCGCATTCGGGAGATACCGTACCTGTTTCCCCGGAGTCTGACGCCTCTTCCGACACTCTTGAACCAGTGGCGGACGTCCCCCGAGCTCTTCAATTGCCTGTTTTCGTCTCCATTGCATGCGATTGCACGCCGAGATCAGCCTTTCGCACCCCAATTACGGCCCGCCAAGTGACGCTTGACACCCTGTGGAACATTACCCCCCGGACTTCAGTGGCGGACCAGAACCCCACGTGTAAGATGGAAGAATTTCGACAGATGCTACAGGATGCGCTACGTCCTCTCCAAGCAGAAGTCCAAGAACTTCGTCGGAAGGTCGACACGGCTCCCCAGGCACGAGTTGCACCTCATGTGGACCCTGCTCCTGATTTTGATGTGGACGCAGCAGTGGCGTTCCTCCGCAGTCGACACACCGACCCGGCTATGCCGACTAGAGACTACTGGGAGATCGCTCATCTGCTGCTTGAAGCCAAGTACACGGAGCACTTCACCCCGGAAGACCTCCAGCTCTTCACTCGCCGTTTGCGAATCCTGGTCATCGCCGTTTCCAGAGGATGGAAGGTGGCAGCTTATAACGACACGGCGTGTGCCATTCCGGGAATCACCATCCAGGAGCCGCCTCCAGTCTACCGTCAGCCTCCGGCGCCCAGAGGACGTCGAGGGGCACGGGGCCCCTTTCGTGCAGCCAAAGCCGAAACGAATGCGACGTATCCTGCCGCTACGTCCCATCGCCCCTCGTCTTCTCCCCGTCGAGCGGCCGCCATCCCCTCGTCAGCCGCCAGATCCGGATCCTCGCCTCGTCTTTGATCGCCTAATGAATCAACTACAGTACGACGAAGTGCTGGTGGAAGAAGATGTACGCGAGATCGAAGATTGGGATTTCTGGAGACCGTTGATTGAGATGCTATCCCAACACATTCATGACGCGGGAGACGAGGACGGCAACGATGAAGATGAGGAAGACCAACCGGACCATCAACCTGGCCAACCTGCGGAACGTGATCCCGAGGACGACGACGCTAGCCTAGCTCCACCCGTGATCCACAGACTTCGCCTGAAGCCCGCAGACCTTCCTACATGGACATTCATGGCCCCAGGTTCTTTTGGCGCTCCGCCACTAGTGCACACTCCGCCCCGGGACTGCCCTTTGCGCGCAAGACGAACGCACCCAGCGTTTCTCCCGGCGATCAGGTGTATGGTTGCGGCGGGCATTCTCGAAGAATGCGACTCGGTTCGCAACGCCTTTGCCTTGCATGCAGTGCCTAAACAGGGTTCGAGCACCCCACGCTTGATCTACGACTGCAGCGAATGGACAGCTTTCTATCCGAAATTGCCGTTCCATCTACCAACAATTTATGGCCTTCAGAAGCATCTTCATCATGATGATTACTTGGTGAAACTCGACCTCGTAGACGGCTTTTATCATGTTGATGTGGCGCCCGTGTTAGCCCAATACTTTGGTGTACGTTGTGCCGGTCATTGGTTCAGGTTTCGAAAGTTACCTATGGGCTGGACTTGGAGTCCGTTTCACATGCAACGGCTCGCCTCCGACTTCTTTGTTCGCTGGCAAACCGAAACGACACATGTTTGGGTGTATTATGATGACATTCTCATCTCTGGTCCCCCACAGGATTTGCGTCGCATTGTCCAAGAAATTTGTGTATCAAGCGTACGAGTAAACACCGCCAAAAGTGTCCTATCCCCGGTGCGAGCCTTAACGTACCTAGGACTGGAAGTGAATCTGGACACAAATTACATTAGTGCTCCGGCTAGATACCTGCATATTGTGAAATCGGTGCCTCGTTCCTTGGTGAAACTTAAACGTGTGCTACAGGCCTTAGCCGGTTACATAGCGTGGGCGGGCCCTATTCTCAACTTGTCCCTGTGTGTAGCTTTCGCCCTCGTTCAACAGGACCCAGCCCTATGGGACTGGGCCCTCGCACGGCTTCGGCGGGCTAAGAATACGCCACAGCCAGTTTTTCAACGAGATTTAGTGTTTAGTGCACTCTACTCAGATGCCACCACTTCTTCAATCGCTGCAGCATGGGATGATGGACAGATTTTGTTTCAAATGCTTCACTTGCCAGAAGAAAAAGCGTTTTATTATGAATTTCTCGCCGCCTTGGGGGCAATTTTGTATGCTTCCCCCCAACCGGTAGATTTGCATGTAGACAATATAGCAGTATTTTATTGTTTGAATAGATATGTTTGTCATGTACCTCATTTACTGCCTCTGGCAGATTTTGTATTTCGACATTGTAATTTCATATGTACCTTTGTATACTCAGAATTTAATAAAGCAGATGGCCCATCGCGTGGCTCATCTGGATGGATCAGGTGGGTGCGCGATGCGCTTGATTGATTCTCTCTCGTTCTCAGAGCATGTCCGCGGGATCTTCGCATTCGGGAGATACCGTACCTGTTTCCCCGGAGTCTGACGCCTCTTCCGACACTCTTGAACCAGTGGCGGACGTCCCCCGAGCTCTTCAATTGCCTGTTTTCGTCTCCATTGCATGCGATTGCACGCCGAGATCAGCCTTTCGCACCCCAATTACGGCCCGCCAAGTGACGCTTGACACCCTGTGGAACATTACCCCCCGGACTTCAGTGGCGGACCAGAACCCCACGTGTAAGATGGAAGAATTTCGACAGATGCTACAGGATGCGCTACGTCCTCTCCAAGCAGAAGTCCAAGAACTTCGTCGGAAGGTCGACACGGCTCCCCAGGCACGAGTTGCACCTCATGTGGACCCTGCTCCTGATTTTGATGTGGACGCAGCAGTGGCGTTCCTCCGCAGTCGACACACCGACCCGGCTATGCCGACTAGAGACTACTGGGAGATCGCTCATCTGCTGCTTGAAGCCAAGTACACGGAGCACTTCACCCCGGAAGACCTCCAGCTCTTCACTCGCCGTTTGCGAATCCTGGTCATCGCCGTTTCCAGAGGATGGAAGGTGGCAGCTTATAACGACACGGCGTGTGCCATTCCGGGAATCACCATCCAGGAGCCGCCTCCAGTCTACCGTCAGCCTCCGGCGCCCAGAGGACGTCGAGGGGCACGGGGCCCCTTTCGTGCAGCCAAAGCCGAAACGAATGCGACGTATCCTGCCGCTACGTCCCATCGCCCCTCGTCTTCTCCCCGTCGAGCGGCCGCCATCCCCTCGTCAGCCGCCAGATCCGGATCCTCGCCTCGTCTTTGATCGCCTAATGAATCAACTACAGTACGACGAAGTGCTGGTGGAAGAAGATGTACGCGAGATCGAAGATTGGGATTTCTGGAGACCGTTGATTGAGATGCTATCCCAACACATTCATGACGCGGGAGACGAGGACGGCAACGATGAAGATGAGGAAGACCAACCGGACCATCAACCTGGCCAACCTGCGGAACGTGATCCCGAGGACGACGACGCTAGCCTAGCTCCACCCGTGATCCACAGACTTCGCCTGAAGCCCGCAGACCTTCCTACATGGACATTCATGGCCCCAGGTTCTTTTGGCGCTCCGCCACTAGTGCACACTCCGCCCCGGGACTGCCCTTTGCGCGCAAGACGAACGCACCCAGCGTTTCTCCCGGCGATCAGGTGTATGGTTGCGGCGGGCATTCTCGAAGAATGCGACTCGGTTCGCAACGCCTTTGCCTTGCATGCAGTGCCTAAACAGGGTTCGAGCACCCCACGCTTGATCTACGACTGCAGCGAATGGACAGCTTTCTATCCGAAATTGCCGTTCCATCTACCAACAATTTATGGCCTTCAGAAGCATCTTCATCATGATGATTACTTGGTGAAACTCGACCTCGTAGACGGCTTTTATCATGTTGATGTGGCGCCCGTGTTAGCCCAATACTTTGGTGTACGTTGTGCCGGTCATTGGTTCAGGTTTCGAAAGTTACCTATGGGCTGGACTTGGAGTCCGTTTCACATGCAACGGCTCGCCTCCGACTTCTTTGTTCGCTGGCAAACCGAAACGACACATGTTTGGGTGTATTATGATGACATTCTCATCTCTGGTCCCCCACAGGATTTGCGTCGCATTGTCCAAGAAATTTGTGTATCAAGCGTACGAGTAAACACCGCCAAAAGTGTCCTATCCCCGGTGCGAGCCTTAACGTACCTAGGACTGGAAGTGAATCTGGACACAAATTACATTAGTGCTCCGGCTAGATACCTGCATATTGTGAAATCGGTGCCTCGTTCCTTGGTGAAACTTAAACGTGTGCTACAGGCCTTAGCCGGTTACATAGCGTGGGCGGGCCCTATTCTCAACTTGTCCCTGTGTGTAGCTTTCGCCCTCGTTCAACAGGACCCAGCCCTATGGGACTGGGCCCTCGCACGGCTTCGGCGGGCTAAGAATACGCCACAGCCAGTTTTTCAACGAGATTTAGTGTTTAGTGCACTCTACTCAGATGCCACCACTTCTTCAATCGCTGCAGCATGGGATGATGGACAGATTTTGTTTCAAATGCTTCACTTGCCAGAAGAAAAAGCGTTTTATTATGAATTTCTCGCCGCCTTGGGGGCAATTTTGTATGCTTCCCCCCAACCGGTAGATTTGCATGTAGACAATATAGCAGTATTTTATTGTTTGAATAGATATGTTTGTCATGTACCTCATTTACTGCCTCTGGCAGATTTTGTATTTCGACATTGTAATTTCATATGTACCTTTGTATACTCAGAATTTAATAAAGCAGATGGCCCATCGCGTGGCTCATCTGGATGGATCAGGTGGGTGCGCGATGCGCTTGATTGATTCTCTCTCGTTCTCAGAGCATGTCCGCGGGATCTTCGCATTCGGGAGATACCGTACCTGTTTCCCCGGAGTCTGACGCCTCTTCCGACACTCTTGAACCAGTGGCGGACGTCCCCCGAGCTCTTCAATTGCCTGTTTTCGTCTCCATTGCATGCGATTGCACGCCGAGATCAGCCTTTCGCACCCCAATTACGGCCCGCCAAGTGACGCTTGACACCCTGTGGAACATTACCCCCCGGACTTCAGTGGCGGACCAGAACCCCACGTGTAAGATGGAAGAATTTCGACAGATGCTACAGGATGCGCTACGTCCTCTCCAAGCAGAAGTCCAAGAACTTCGTCGGAAGGTCGACACGGCTCCCCAGGCACGAGTTGCACCTCATGTGGACCCTGCTCCTGATTTTGATGTGGACGCAGCAGTGGCGTTCCTCCGCAGTCGACACACCGACCCGGCTATGCCGACTAGAGACTACTGGGAGATCGCTCATCTGCTGCTTGAAGCCAAGTACACGGAGCACTTCACCCCGGAAGACCTCCAGCTCTTCACTCGCCGTTTGCGAATCCTGGTCATCGCCGTTTCCAGAGGATGGAAGGTGGCAGCTTATAACGACACGGCGTGTGCCATTCCGGGAATCACCATCCAGGAGCCGCCTCCAGTCTACCGTCAGCCTCCGGCGCCCAGAGGACGTCGAGGGGCACGGGGCCCCTTTCGTGCAGCCAAAGCCGAAACGAATGCGACGTATCCTGCCGCTACGTCCCATCGCCCCTCGTCTTCTCCCCGTCGAGCGGCCGCCATCCCCTCGTCAGCCGCCAGATCCGGATCCTCGCCTCGTCTTTGATCGCCTAATGAATCAACTACAGTACGACGAAGTGCTGGTGGAAGAAGATGTACGCGAGATCGAAGATTGGGATTTCTGGAGACCGTTGATTGAGATGCTATCCCAACACATTCATGACGCGGGAGACGAGGACGGCAACGATGAAGATGAGGAAGACCAACCGGACCATCAACCTGGCCAACCTGCGGAACGTGATCCCGAGGACGACGACGCTAGCCTAGCTCCACCCGTGATCCACAGACTTCGCCTGAAGCCCGCAGACCTTCCTACATGGACATTCATGGCCCCAGGTTCTTTTGGCGCTCCGCCACTAGTGCACACTCCGCCCCGGGACTGCCCTTTGCGCGCAAGACGAACGCACCCAGCGTTTCTCCCGGCGATCAGGTGTATGGTTGCGGCGGGCATTCTCGAAGAATGCGACTCGGTTCGCAACGCCTTTGCCTTGCATGCAGTGCCTAAACAGGGTTCGAGCACCCCACGCTTGATCTACGACTGCAGCGAATGGACAGCTTTCTATCCGAAATTGCCGTTCCATCTACCAACAATTTATGGCCTTCAGAAGCATCTTCATCATGATGATTACTTGGTGAAACTCGACCTCGTAGACGGCTTTTATCATGTTGATGTGGCGCCCGTGTTAGCCCAATACTTTGGTGTACGTTGTGCCGGTCATTGGTTCAGGTTTCGAAAGTTACCTATGGGCTGGACTTGGAGTCCGTTTCACATGCAACGGCTCGCCTCCGACTTCTTTGTTCGCTGGCAAACCGAAACGACACATGTTTGGGTGTATTATGATGACATTCTCATCTCTTTCCCCATGCTGATTTTTTTTTTCTTTTGCACTGCATATAGACCCTGTATACTAAAACTTTTATTTTTGATGTTAAAGTTTAGTGCTTGGGATTGTGTTTTACGAGCCTTTATGCACATTTTGTAATGTAATTTTTTAGGAGGACACACACTCTTGTCATCAGGCATTTATGTTTAGTTTCAATTTTCTTTCAGCTTGGTGCAGTCCGTGTTCACACTGTAAGAACTCGAGGCGGCAACAAGAAATTCAGGGCTCTTAGACTTGACCACGGTAACTTCGCCTGGGGTTCTGAGTGTAAGTATTGACATGACTTAACTGAATTGAATTTCATCTTAAGAGGATCAAGCAACAGTTTTCAAAAGTCAATAAGGATGAAGTAATTCACCTAGGCTGAAATAAAAGTAATCTGAATTATTGTTTTGTTTGAGGGAAAAGTTAATTGATTACAAAGTTTTCCTTTTTTGGAGCATGGACTAGGTGGTTGGAGTTCCAATCGTGTAAATGTGTTTTGCAAGTTGTCCAGGAGTATTAGGAATATTTAGAATAGTGGAAATACAAAAGCAGATGAAATGTTTTTGACCTGACAAGGAAGGAAATTAGCTAGATCCATGAAATTTTCCTGCTGTTCCACACATTCACCCTAAAGTTCAACATACTTGACACATCATGTCTAGAATATCTTTTAACTTTACCAGAAAGATTTGTTTTGCCTGGTTGCAAAAATAAACTGCTTTCTTGCTGCTATCATCCCTGAATCCTTGGGTCAATCCATGTCAAGTGGTCCAGGATACGAGTTAACCGTTGCTCGATAATTTTTTAAAAATCTAATTTTCTCTGTGCAGTTACTGTACCATGTTGTTAGTTGAAAACGGTCATTATTTTAATTTTAGTGGCTGTAGGTTTCGAGTGGCAGCCATATTTGTTTTCAAAGATCCGCCATTTCGTGGTGTCGTATGGGGTTACCGAATCTGAAATATCTCAGCCCCTAATTATCCTATCGATGTGGAGCAAAAACCCAAATGATCAGCAAACTGTAAGCTACAAGACTGTGTATTAGTCATTGCTATATATGAATTATGAAAGGGTGAAATTTACGTTTGAAAAAGTAGGTCAGTTACGTCAGATAATATTTGCAAGAAGGGAAATGGTCAGGAAGTTGAGCTTTACTGGATAAAGAGCTCTGATATAGATGTGCTCATTCACCAAGTTGTGAACATCTATATCAGATGTGCTCATTGTGGAGAGATGTATACATCTCTCCACAATGGTCCTTTCAGTGGCTGAAAACAAATGAAAGAATAGTATTGTGTTCCTGCAAATGGGAATTAACTCTACAGCGAGAATGACAAAATTACAAGTATTTTGAGAGCAGGGCTGGCCTGCGAACACATGGACAGCCCACAATAAAAGTCCCTCATATTATACCGTCCAGATGCCAGAGCCTCGTTCATCTGCAAAAGGAGGGTAAGGTGTACTGCGTGGACGAGAGAATGACAATTAGTGTGTCTTCAAAAAAGGTTGCCAGACCCACCAGCTCTACCTCTGACAGATAGAGCCAATGAGCAATTTTCTTTCTGTACTGAGTACTACGAGCTTCATGAATTTGGTTCGGAAGTTGATGACCTAAAAAATCTCGAAAAATGACCTATAGAATGGCCTAAACATTATTGAAATATGATCTGAAAATTTTTGCTCTTAAAATGAAAGGTTGATTTTGAATTTTGACTGTTATATACTTCGTATGAACAGTTCATACAGACTATTTTAAGTTTGCTGGAGGAAAGATAAATTTACCACAATTATTATTTAACCCATTGCCAAACATTTCAGTTAAAAATAATATTGTACATTTTCATTGACCATATTTTTGATGATTGGCAAACTTGCCAATATGACCATGTCAGGAAATTTAAATATGCTAGCAAATGCATTTAAAATTCATGAAACAGGGGAAGAGAAAAACTAAATACTAAGAACTAAATATGCATGCCTCTAAATATCAGTTATCGGTGTCGTTAAATTTTATATCTGTATGTCAAAATTTCATCTGTCCATCACATATATATGCACTTAAATGCTGATGATTGCCTGTTTTCTTTGGTGAATAATCTTTTAAGATATGTTGTGGACAAACTGTACTTGAATTTGATATATTGAGCATTATCGGTGGTTGCAATAAAATTGCGTATTAAAAGGTGGTGTGAAATATTTTCATGTAGATAATACTACAGTAATTAACTATTGGAGTGTCTCACTTGCTTGTTCAATTTGTGGGTTGTGTTTCTAGATACTAGAATTATTATAGATACTATATTAAATTGTACTGTAATTATGCATTATTTATGCTAGAATTATTTTTTCAATAAAAAACATCTTTGTTAACATAAGTCAATAAGTGTCAAGTATTACATAAGAGCTCACCTTTGATACTCCTTTTCAACAGCCAATTTCTATAGTTCCCCTTCTTATCACTTTTACATGTGAAGTGAATAGTCTAAAAACTTGGTTAAGTGTTATTGTAAGCACGGTGTTAGCTAAAATATATTGACCTTCTTACACAAATGTTTAAATACATAAATTGCCCTAATGGCTTTAGTCTGAAGAATTATGGTTTTTGTTTTGAAATTTTGGTGTCTTGAAATTGTAGACACCCTGACCACTTTAGCATTTCTAAAAGCTAAGGAAAAGGGAGAAGCTAACTTAACCTCTTCAATAACTGATGGTATTCATGTTGGTGGGTTGCACTTAGAACTGTATTTTTCTGCAGGTTGTACCAGAAAGACCCGCATCATCGATGTTGTTTACAATGCATCAAACAATGAGTTGGTGAGAACCAAGACATTGGTGAAGAATGCTATTGTTATTATTGATGCTACACCATACAGACAGTGGTATGAAGCACACTATGCCCTTCCATTGGCAAGAAAGAAAGGAGCCAAATTGGTAAGAATAACTGCCAGATGGCATTTTTTTTCTTTTTAAACTACCATTCTCCATACTGAATGTTCAGAGAAACTTGCCAGTAAGTAATGCAAGAAAACCTTTAATGGAATGTCATTTTTATGTGGTGTGGATTTACTCTTTGATGTACAGTGTTTGTAGGTGCAAATTTTATAAATCAGACTGTAAACTTAGAACTGCATTTACTCCGTATTTACGCATGTATAATGCACACTCTGGTATTTGATGGGGAAAGTGACAACCAATTATATTTCAATGCACAGTATAATCTAGTTTCAAGAAATGGCCTTCTTAGTTGTAGATCTCAAAGCTGTTGTTATGCTGATCAAGAGTGAATGACATCATACCTATTCAATTAATCGCTTGTAGCTATGTGGACCAAGAGGAGAAGAATATCACCATAAGTCACCAACCCACACCACCTCCCCCTGCTCCCTACACTGTGTTTAGCATCCCAAAGATTTCACTCTTTAACCACCTTATTTATTCTGTAATAGTAGACAGTGTGTTCAAAATTTTGTTATGGATTTGCAGTGCTCAGTAAGTTATTTTCTATTATTTCTTAACCCAACAAATACCGCTGATACTCATCCCATGTGACAGGAGATGCATTCTTGAATTCCACCAGGATGGCACTGCTTTCCTTGGTGTTGCAGAACATTACATTACAAAGTAAAAATCGTGGGAAATTGCTTTCAAATTTTATACGTGGTTTTGCTCATTCCTCCTTTACTTTTTCCAAGAAAACTTCAAAATGTATACTTTTTTCGTGATTAACGTAACATTTAGGACTCTCAAACTAGCAGTTAGCAGCACAAGATTTTCTTCCATTAAGGCATTTACGCACTTTATATATACAGTCAACTCTCGATTCAACGACCTTTCACAGTTCCCGGGAAAAGGGTCGTTATTTCGAAGGGGTCGTTATTGGAATTTGCACCAATTTTCAGCTTAAAGGGAGCTCCAACGGACACAAGGATGCCTAGGAGATGGTAACACCATTTATTCTGGTAGTTATACAACCTGTTATGCACAGGATGCATGTTGTGAGAAGGAAAATAGAACATGAAAAAGTTTTCACAAACGAGAATTTAAAATAATGTTACTTTGTTTCAATTGCGCACAGTCGTTGCTTTTCCAGGAAATTCTTACAATTCTAGTTCATGAGAAACCAGTTTGCACTGAGACCAATGGAAAGGAAAACAATCTCTCGCTTATTGCAAGCGAAACTCGAAGAATCTTGACACCAGTCAGACTGGTGCCAGCAAAAGTCTGGAGATAATCGGGCTGAATGAATGTTGGATTTTATACGGGTTTACTGGAGCATTGTCTGTTACAAGATTAACTGGTAAGATTAGATCTCTCGGGAGAAACAACACAACCTCTCTAGTTACCAGACAAAAAAAAATAAAGGCAGGGCTATAATTTTCGTTCTGGTTCGTCTGTTTAAAATACATCGTAAAAAAAAAGTCACTTTTCTTTGCTTCAACCAACTTCATTCACCCTCCTTCCCCATTCAAGGGAGCAGTCCAAACTCCTTCCTTGACTTGCATTGTAATCCAGGGTGAAAAAGGAAACGTGCAACTTGCGATCTGTTTTCACCCAATGCGTATTCTAGGACACGTCATCAAACAGCGTGGCAGTCGATAATCATTCGGGTTTGGAATTGAATTTCACTTTAAACTGTTTATTTAGTCCCAATTAGCCCATCAGCATAAAATGAACTGAAAACAAGCTTTATGAAACTGCGCATTTTCACATATCAAAATGGTAGATCGTTATTTACTCTCACGTTAATCGACCATTTAATGTTGGATTTAGGAGTATTCTCAATGTCAAACACCCACCCCTCCAAACATTTTCCCCTTAAACAATGTCTTTTTAATCGGTCTCAGCGACCATTCCTACATTGAACTTATTTTTTTTTCTCCACATGAATGGTTTTGAAGAAAAGTGGATGCAAATTAAATTTACAGATTTGCTTATCAGAAGGCGCAGAACATGAAGTTATTTTAACTCTTGTTTTCCTTTCTGGAGATCGAATTTCATTATCGTCAAATCAAAACAGCTTTGCGAGATTCAAAACAATAACTTTTTCCTTCACACTGGATGAGTCATCGCTAGAGGCACATATTTTTGGTAAATAAAAAAGCAAAATTTCGGTACAAAAACTAAGTCAATTTCGGGTTCAAAAGCGGTAAATAAAATTAAATATCGGTGTTATAGCGGTGAAAAATTGGATGAAAAGTGGTATATAAAAAGACATTTTGGTTTTAAAATTGTGAATATAATCCTAAATTTGATTTAAAAACTACACTTATTCCACAGAATTAACATTTCACTTCTAATAGCACATTTATGTAGTTATAAGAGTATTAAGTTTATTTCTGTGTAAAGGAGTCCATTTTTGCTTCTCCAATATTAACAGCAGAATTAATCAATTTTCCGGGAATTGCATAACTCACAGGATACTTCAGACTTCAGAAAGTGTCGCGTTGGTATATAAATGGTAAATTTCGTGTTTAAGAGTTAATTTCGCTTTTTGAAGTTCATTTCGCATTATTTCGTGACAAAACATGGTCACAAAATGCATCTCACACCTTTCAAAAACATGAAAAATTAACACTACAATGTGTTTTTTCAAATTTCGTTTTTCGTCAAAAACGAAATATGCATGCCCCTAGTCATCGCTGTTATCGGCAAGCAAGAGCTTTCCAGACGGTAGAACCTGGCGCCAGCTGCATCGTAAAAACAAGGAGACCAGCTGGAAGTTCGAGCAACAGGTGGCGGAAGAGAAAAATCCCAGCATTTTAAAGATAACGCAACTGTCGAAGACTGAACTTTTGACAGCAGTGTAAAGAAGAAAGAAATGACCCTTGCTTTACGTTTTACCATGCAACAGACAATAATACGGGCAATATTTCCTATGCAGACAACAGCATAAAAAAAAACTAAAAAAAAACCCTGAATTCTGCAATTATCAACATTGCCATGCACACCAGTGGCAGAGAATGAGCTGGGGAAAGGGAGTTGGATCATTTTTTTTTTTACTTGTTCTATGGTTTTTGTTCGTTTCAAGAATATATCCAGAACTGGTTGCCCCATTTTAGACGTCAAAGGAAAGGAAGAGGGGTGGGTCCTTTTCCACCCTCACCTGTAATCAGCCCGCATCAGCAAGAAAATCCCACCCCTACGTTTGCTGACAGAAAAAGAGGGAGAAGTCAGTCAGCCAACGGAACACTTTTTTGGCAGATATTACGACATCGACACAATTAGGAAAACGTATGAAGTGGGAAACGGGAGTTATGATGCACGTAAGATCGAAGTAAACTTTTGTGGAAACCTGGATGACAACGCATTAAGCGAGTTGACGATCTTGAGTTCACCAATGTGGTTTTGATTATCTCTAACAGTTTCGCTTTTTTATGAAGTGTTGCAGGGAACAAAGAACACATTTTGAATGAAAGCGGTTACCGGAAGTTGTCGTCTACAAGGCCGAGAGTTGCTCTCTCACGGGAACCTGCTGAACTCTAGGTCAGAGCTGGACAGATGGGCCAGACTTCCAGGCGCCACGCATCTGTATTTTCGAACATTCCTGCAATCTTATCTCTCAAGGTGGCGTATTTATCGATGAAAGAGCTTGACCTGCCATACACATTGGCAAAGACTGCAAGTCCAGCAGTCATATCGGGCTGCTCCCCCCCCCCCCCCTTTCCTCACCTGCGAGTTTTCAGCAGCTCTTAGGACAAGGAAACGAGTCAAGTCGATTTAAAATAACATCGAAGCACATTCGATCTTCTTTTCTCGCGTATCCAAGAGCAAGCCTGGCAAAACAAGCCTGGCGCGTTGGGTAGCGGCCGTCAGGTGCGGGGTAACATTGGTGCACTTGAGGGAGGGGAGGGCAGAGGTCAAATGCTATTGGATATCACTCAAGCATGGTGTGGTGGTGTCTATTTTTAGTTCAGACCCAATTGTGAGCGGTAGAGCGCTCGTAAAGGGAATGAGTGGAGGAAAAAACAACGCATTTTCGGCCGATTTCCTTGAATTTTTCAACTTTTTTTTCCAAATGTTTCTAATTTTTTCTAAATTTTTCACGGTTCCCGGGAAAAGGCTCGTTACTTCGAGAGGGTCGTTATACCCAGGGTCGTAGAATCGAGAGTTGACTGTATAATATTATTTGACCAGTAATACATTTTAATTATTTTATTTTTCCTTATCTTTTCTTTCATTCAAATTACCATAAAATCGGAACTTTCCTTCATTTTGTGATGAGCTTATTTCAATTGCATTGCACTCGCTATCTTCAATGTAATACTGATACCATATTCAGAAACTGCAGGATTTAAGCTTTACAATGATATATAACATGATAGGGTTCCGTAAACATAAAATTAATGCAAGTGTCATAAAATCTTGGAATGACCCTGTACGGTTTCATGTTGGCTGTCGAAATTATTCCATGCATAATACGCATCACAGTTTTTGTGAGTAAAATATTTTGGAAAGAAGTGCGCATGCAACGGTACGTTGCATCTCCATCTCCAATTTTTGAGTTATTTATTTTATAACTGTGTATCATCTTATACAAATTTCATACAGGGTGGCATAGAGAAATGGCAAAATTTAAATTGACGTAAAATGCACGAATAATCACGGGGAAAAATACATTTAATGATCGATATGCATGTACGTAGTAAGCCATTAACCATGATATTTACATGTCACTTTACTTCTTAAAGATTACATCAGAAAGATGTTCCATCTCGGCGTACACATTCTGAAAGTCTGCTGTGGATACTCTGGAATCCCCGCTGTATCGTGTCTCGAGGAATATCAGTGATTTCTGCTGCAATCTTCTGTTTCAGTTCAGCAATGGTTGCAGGACGTGTGCTGTACACTTTACTTTTGAGATGTCCCCACATGTCTATCTAATGCATCGCCATCTGATGCAAGGACTGGACCGACCCTCCGTTGTGACGTTGTTTTAAGTGTTAGACACATTCTTCTTGAATGTGCCTATTTTAATAACCTCGGACAGAGTTTTAACCTTCTCAAGGACTTGTCGTCCATGTTGGGTGACAATGTCAGTGTTTTATCGAATGTTTTTAGGTTTTTGAGAAGAGCAGAGGTCTACCACTCTTTCTGAGGTAGTTTTAACCTTTTTTAATGTGTTGTGTTTGTCCAATGCAGGTCTATTTACAACCTGCATTTTTTAACTTTTTTTGAGGGGCTTTATAGCCTCCTTTTTATTTGAGGTAAGGGTTTTAGATAAGGAGATCATCCCCGTTTTCATTGAAGGGTGCAAAATGGCCTGATGTGCCGACACACCCAAAACAATTTAGATTCAATCAGTCAATCAATTTTAGATCGTTTGGCACCCAGGGAGGAATCCCACTGCCTCGTAACCGGCTCCGAACTTGATTCAACTAAGAATAGTGCGAGCGAAGTGAGCAAGAAAATTTTACGAAATGTATTTTTATTTGCATAAAATTTGAAATAAAGGGGGGGGGACAATTGCTTATCTGTTCCCCTCTGCAGGTGCCTTTGGCTGACAATTTTTGTCAACCCCCACAGGATTTGCATTCGAAGTTGTGGTCCCTGCTGTGGTTGCACCACTGTTTGCAGACCCTGCGAAAGACCAAAATACTGGAAAAGTATTGATTGGTAGAGGCACATATTTTTGTGCAAATTTTCGGTACAAAAACAGTCAATTTCGGGTTCAAAAGCAGTAAATAAAATAAAATATCGGTGTTAAAGGGGTGAAAAATTGGATGAAAAGTGGTATATAAAAACACAATTTGGTTTTAAAATTGTGAATATAATCCTAAATTTGATTTAAAAACTACTTATTCCAAAGAATTAACATTTCACTTCTAATAGCACATTTATGTAGTTATCAGAGTATTAAGTTTATTTCTGTGTAAAGGAGCCCATTTATGCTTCTCCAATATTAACAGCAGAATTAATCAATTTTCCGTGAATTGCATAACTCTCAGGATAATTCATACCTCAGAAGGTGTCGCGTCGCTGAATTCACCCTGAATTTCGTGTTTTAAGAGTTAATTTCGCTTTTTGCAGTTCATTTCGCATTATTTCGTGAGAAAACATGGTCACAAAATGCATCTCACACGTTTCAAAAACATGAAAAATTAACACTAGAATGTGTTTTTTCAAATTTCGTTTTTTCGTCAAAAACTAAATATGCGTGCCCCTATTGATTGGTATGAGTAAATAAAATGTAATACTTCCTGACACTGGTGGTACTGGGGTTGCCTTGGCTCTAGTTAACATTTTTCTTTACTTGAATCAGTCGCATAAGTAACGTTGTATCCAACAAAAGCAAATGCCAGAGAAACAGCACAACAATCAGCCATGTTGTGTTCTCATATATTCTTCGAAAAGGAAATTCCACGGTGCAGAAAGGTGTCACAAATATATGCCTGAACAATTATATTCTTTAGAACTTTATGTCTATTACCAAAACTGTTGGTTCAATGTTGTTTGTGTGACCAAATCCGATATTGGTCCATTACCTTGAATTTGATTATTATGTATTTGTTATACTTTTGAAATGGTTATTGTATAAACACTAGTAATATTATTGATAAAATTGTGTTTGTATTAATTTTAGACTGAAGCAGAAGAAGCAGTTTTGAACAAGAAGAGATCTAAAAAGACGGAGAGCAAATATAAAGCCCGTCAGAAGTTTGCAAAAGTTGAACCTGCTTTAGAGGAACAGTTCCACACAGGAAGAGTACTAGGTAATATACAGTAGAACTCCTATTTTCCATTTTCCCTTTTTTTATTTTATTATTTTTGTTTTCCTGAAAATCATTAAAAATCAGTTTCACTCTGTTTTATTGTTACATTTTTACCAGAATATTTTATGCATACCATAATCTAGCACCAACCTCTCTCTCAGTTCAATAAATTACTAAATTTGCAATCTGTCCCCAATCTGGAAAGTCAGGAAAATGAAAATTGGTCATGGAAAAAAATCGGTGGTGTATTTTTAAAAAGTTATGAAAATTTAAATCAAATGTAAGAATGCGTTTGTTATAACCTAGTGTTTATTCCAATACACTGGAGATATTCAGTATTCCCCACCCCATCACTAATGAAACAATGGATTTCTTGCCTTTGTAGTTTTATATCACAAGAAGAAAGCTAAAAATTAGGGATGGGCCGATACGAAATTTTGGCCGATACCGATATAAACTTTACCGATACTGATAACCGATATTCTACCTATCCAATATAAAATTAGAAATGGTCCTTGAAAAATCGGAAAGGTTTATTGACCTTAATAAATTTTCAATGTGACTGCAGTGCAAAAGAAGTTGCATATTTAGACATTTACTTTTTTTTAGAAAGTAGGACAAGGAGATTATCCATAAAAATTACAACAAAATGGCAGAATTTTGCGCTAATTTATCAGATATTTATTGATATATCGGATCTGTAAAATCATTGGTAATTTTACCGATATGCCTATATAGGCTGGTACCGATTAATCGGTCCCATCCCTACTAAAAATGTAAACAGCCATGTCTCCACTGTGTGTACGAGGGTTTTTTGATAAGTTTCCAGCCTCAGAAAGAAGTGGCAAATGAATATAATTTTATTCAACATAGTTCCCTTTCAGGTTGACTCACTTGGCACAACATTCCTGCAGCAATTTTAAGCCATGCTAATATAAGGTTATATCTTGGTCTGCAAACCATTCATGTACTGATAAAATGATGTCACTGGTGTCCCTTAATTCAGTACCTTTGAGGTGTATTTTGAGTTTGTGGAAAATATTATAGTCTCTGGGGGGGACCATATCGGGATATTGGGGGGGGGGGGGGGGTTGGCCAATGAGATCATACTTCAAATCATGAAGTTTCTGCCCTGTGATGTCTGCCTTGTGGCAAACAACATTGTCTTCAAGGAAGAGGATGTCTTTTGACAGTTTCTCCCGCCTCTTTTCTTTCAAAGCTGAATGAAAAATATCCAACAGGACCACATAACATTCAAGGTGATGCCGTTATCCAGATATTCGCTGAATCCCCTCACAATACCAAAGTATCTATCACACCCATTACTTTTCATGAGATTTCTGTTGGTGACATTTTTTTGAGCATGGTGATCCACTTTGTCACCACTGCATGGATTGATACTTTGTCTCAGGATGATACACTATTTGTTCAATAACACTGCCTGCAGTACGTGAAAAACTGTCCAATAGTGCTTCAGCTCCTATCTTTACTTTTCCGCTTGTGATCAGGTGTCCAGTGTTTGGACACCTGCTTGGAAGAAACTTTTCTCACCTCCAATACTTCATGCACAATGTAATACACCCGCTCTAAACTAATGTCTAATGTGTGTGCTACATATTGCAGACTAATCCTCCTGTCTGCAAGGATCAGGTTGGGTACACTACCAACAATTTCCTTAGTCACAACTGTTCTGGATTTTCCTAGCCTTTCCCCCTCCTGAAATTGCCACCCACGATTTCACTGTGCTGTATGAAGAACAGTCATTGGGTATTGTTTGTGTCAATTCGTCGTATATTTCCTTGCCTCCCATGTTCTTCGTGAAAAGGCACTTTATGGCCACTTCAAACCCATAACACAAAAGTATTACTAGCAGGATCTGTCTGAAATTTTGCGCATGTTCTAAAACATTGACTCACAACATACTGAAAGTATTTTCATCTATTCCAATACTTTCCCTGTCAGGCAGGAAACTTATCGAAACCCCCTCGTATTTCATGAACAGTGGCTGGATGAGGAACTACTATATCCTGTTTGGTAGCTGCTGTGACGGGGGACAACAAGCAGCTTTTTGTGAAGTGTTTTTTCATCATTTGAACTCTGCGACATGGGACATCAGGCAGTCTTTTGAGAAGCAGTAAGTTCTAGCACAGGGCTCTGCATGTCCAAACGTTGTAGCTCTTGCCTTTGGTGCAATCAGCCCTAGGTTTGATTCTCGGTGGGAGCCCACATAGTGAGGGCAACTGGGGAGCTACTTGAAAAGTAGTAGTAGCAGACTCTGGTCAAAAGCCATAAAATGGTAGCAATGCAACTCGATGCGCTGACCCAGTGAAAAAGCCGCTCTGGCAAACCTTGGCCATGGATTTTTTTTTAGTAATTTCTTAGTTTTAATTAGCAAGTTCTAACACAAATGTTGTATGTAGTGTTTGAAGATAGAGACATTGGATTCATAGTAGGCTTGCACCTTACGATCAAAAAGTGGACAAAATTGTATAGTAGAAATAATAGTTATAGTGTTCTTAAAAAATGAAAAAAAATCCATTTGCTTGGGAGCAGTATTCCTCAATTCAACATTTTCTTCTGGTTAGATTTACAGTTCGTTTGCTTTGCTTTGGCTATAATATGTAAATTTTATAGGCATCAATTTTGAACACATTATGTTGGAACCTCTTGTAGATAATAGAAAGAGAAAAATACAATGTAATTTCTTCTAAATAATTTGGAACAGTAATTACCAATTTGCAATGCAAAGCGAAAGTCTAGTCCCTTAGGAATGAAACTGGTACATACTGAGTGCAATCCAGAGGTTTCTTTAATGATTAACCCTCAGCTCATGTTTGCTTGTTACTGAATTCGAGAGAATCTGAAGAAGTTTAAATTGTGGTAAAGACATTGGTATGTGTAATAAGTCTGAGATTTAATACATTATTCAAAGTTAAATCATGATCAGTCAGGGCTCAAACAATGCCGGTTGCCATGGCGACTAAATATTTCAGCCTGGCGACTGTGATCTTTTGCTTTAATATTGCAGTTTCTTAAATTTGCATGTAGAAAATTTTGAAGATTCTAATTTCAATTTGTGATACAGCGTAAGTTAGCAAATGATTTTTTTATCAACATTGTGAATATTCAATAGAATCAGTAACAATTTCTTCTTCTTTGTCCCCCCCATCCCTGCATTTCCCACTTTCTCACATCCGATGTTTTGAATATGGTGATGATCAGCTTCTTATAGTATGCACAATTGCTAGTAGCTGGTTTTCTGGCACCTCAGTGCTCGATAGATTTTTCGAGCACTGATTATAGTTAAGATTTTTCCTGTTATAAATCAATCGATAATACTGTAAAAACTTACAATGAGCAGTTGTAAATAAATGTTTCCAAATTGTAATGGACATAGGCAGTGCTCGAAAAATTTTCTTCAAAGCTAGGTGCCAGGAAACCACCTATAGATCGACCACAAGGAAAAAAACTTTGGGACAAAAAGTCTCTGCGCAGCTTTCTCTTCTTCCCTCCACCTCGGGCCATAAGAATGCATGGTTCACTCTCCCCCTCCCCTACTCGGAGTATGAGTCGTAGGTCTGTGCAGGTTGTTTTGCTCGTGGCTCCACTATACTACCAATTGTGCATACTACAGTATGTTTCAAAAGTCGCGCAATCCAAACTTTGAAAATGTATATCATGAAAATCGTAAGAGATATTTACACCAGGTTTTATGCACTAAACTAATCCTGTAGGCTATCACTGTTCATAAATTTATGTTAGCATCTATCTAAATAACAGCAATTATATTATTTTCAAATACATTGTTAATTTGCTGAAAAAATCTGAGAACTGATTTTTCAACTCTTAAACAATTCGTGGGACCATTTGTTGTGTTTGGTTGTAAAACTGTTGCTTTGTGAGATACAGCAGAAACAGGGCATTTTTATTGGAAAACCTCTTGCACATGAGTGTAAGAATGAGTAGTAGAAAAAATCTTCAGCAATGCAGACTCACTGCTCCAATGAATACGTCATGCTGAATGAATTAAAGAAAAGAACAGCCACAGTAGCTGCGAAAGTGAGCGAAGAGAACAATGTAACCAGGGGCAGCCTAAAATTCTCTCAAAGAGTCCAATTTCTGCACAAAATCTTGATTTTTCACGTAAATGTATAGCCAATACTTAGACACATGTTGCATGCGACGGTTGGCAATATTTCGACCTGCTAGTGTTGCCATATACGGAGATATGTCCCAAAAATGGCACTTTTCACTCAACCCATAAAATCGCCAGTCAAAAATTCATCAAATGTTGCACATGACCAATATTGGTCGCAAACGACAGACTGACCAGTCATCAGTCGTCTAATTATGACCCTTCGATAATTTCTTACATATTTTTCTTACTCAGAAGTTCATTTCTGGAAAAATGTGATTTCTGCTTTCCGTCAGTTATTAATGTATATAATTTTCTGTACGGAGTGAACTGATAATTTTAAACATTGAAAAATATCTCAATGATGAGGCTTTATAATGCATAAAACCCGGTGTAAATGGCTCTTACGGTTTTCATGGTATACATTTCCAAAGTTTGGGTTTTGCGACTTTTGTAACACTCTGTATAAGATGTTGAGCATCACAGTATTCAAAACATTGCTAAATTATTTGAGAAAGCAGGAAATGGAGTGTTGGGGGACAAAAGGTAAGAAATTGTTACTAACTCTATGGAATGTTCACAACGTTGATAAAGAAAATAATTTGCTAACTTACGCTGTACTGCAATTTGAACTTAGAATGATCAAAATTTCGTACATATTACATAGATACATATATTACATACATATACATATTGATATACAGGTAATTTGTCTTTGCCTATTTTGATCAAGAATAATGCCTGAACTCCTGGGCTCTATTCATTTGTAAAAACAATATTTCACAAATTATAGACATTAATAATATTTTATAATTTCTAACTGTTGTGTGTTGATTTTAACAGCCTTGGTGGTCTTAGACAGTAGGGCATGTGACTGCCATGAGGGAGACCCTGGTTCGATTCCCGGGGTGGTTGATGTAAGGTCAGAATATTTCAGCCTTGTTCCTGGGGCTTACCCAGCCTGAAATCTTGGTTACAGGGGGGGGGGGTCAAGCCTGGAGAGTAAAGGTGGCCAAAGTATGGTGCTGATCACGTCACCTCCAAAATGGCTGAGATCGAGAATGTGGGAGTCTCTATCCCAATATCCTCTAAGTGTTCTGTAAGGCACAGTGCTACATACATGGGGAACTTTATCTTTACTTAACTGTTGAGAGAATTAAATTTCAAAACATTTCATTTAGAGTTCAGTTTTGTTGCAATTAACTTGTTCACACTTGTAAGGTCTGATAGGAAACATGAATTTTTGTGTTTGTTTTCCAGCATGTATTGCCAGTCGCCCTGGACAGTGTGGAAGAGCAGATGGGTACGTCATTGAGGGGAAGGAGTTGGAATTCTATTTGAGAAAGATTAAGGCGAAGAAGGGTAAATAGTGTAAACTTTGTTAAGATATGAATTGAAATACAACATTGGACAGTACTTATGTTTGTTTTATATTTTTAACCTTATTCAACTTTAGTTTTTTTCTAACTTGTTTTATTTTTTAACCTTATTCAGTTGATACGTTTAAGTGTATTATTAATAATAATAATATCCGAATAATGCTCAGCGGTGAACAGTGAGACTCATTGAAGTACACAGACTCGTCTCTGGTACAGGGATAGTGTTAGGCAACAATATCTCACAGCACAGAGGAATAAAACCACATTATTGCCCGGAGATGGATTTATTCTGTATTTGTAACAATTATAATGCAAATATACTTCTTATGAATGTGAGGATTTCGCTTGAACGGTATGTTGACTCAACTATATCACATAACCTCAATGCGTGGCTGTCAGCGTACCTATGGTCGCATAGGCCTAGCTTGCATCCCGAACTACAACACCGAGCAGTTCTTTTGAATTTTAAAATCTGAGGCAAATGTGTGATAATTTCTTACGCGAAATCTTCGTATTTATACCATTTCAAGACCACAGATCAAATACAGATGAATCACTTGCTAATTACAAATAGATGCTACAAACAAAACTGACATCTACACAAGTTTAGATTCTGAATTCACACTATGAATTTTCTAATGTAAAGATAGCTTGAATTACTCATAATATAGGGTGCTCCATATAGGATGCCGAATTAGAAAATTAAATAAAAATCCAAACATCTCCCAGTTATGTGTGAAAGACAATGTCAGGCATATGTCCACCCCTACTGAGTCTGCATGCATTTATATGCTCCACAAAATTATTGATAACTCTCATAGATGTCTGTCCCGATACCTCCAATCACCCGTATGATTTCAGTCTTCAGTTCCAAAAGGGTTTGTTGACGTACACCTGTGATTTCACAAACCCCCATAAGAAGAAATCACAGGGTGTAAGATCACACTCCACCTGCCAAAACCAACACCACACAGTCGTTCTTTGGGGATGGATGGATTTCACGCTCCTGGATTATTAGAGGATTTTCGGAAGGAAACCACAAAGAACTAGTCAAAACAATTGAGGCTACATTAATCAGCATGACAACAGATGCCAACATTGGTAAGAACAGGTCTACCAACCTCGAAACAAAACAATAGCACTCTACAAATTCGGCATCCTATACGGAACATCCTTTAGAACATAAAATACAATAAATACTAAACAAGATCATACGTACTAATAACTAGAGGCATGCATGTTTAGTTTTTGACGAAAACACGAAATGTGAATAACACATTGTAATGCTAATTTTTCCAGGGGCGGCGCGTGCCTTTTCAGTCAGACAGGGCACATTTTTTTTTTGGGCGGGGACGGGGGTCAGTTTACCTCTATATTCCTCTTTAAGGTTTTTGAGGGGAGTTTCTTGATATGGAGTAAGTAAATTGTTCGAACAATTTGGAATAAAATTAACATTCTGATCAAGATATCTCTCCAAAGAGCATTAAATACTCACTACGTAGGAATACGAAAAATCAGCAACATATGGAACAAATTACATAAATAAAAAAAAACTCGAATACTGACGTCGGAACCCTATACGCTTGCAGTAACTAAACTTTGGGTAGATACTGGAATGATTAGAAAAATGTTACACTGCAGTTTCTCTTCCATTGTCAATGAATTGAAAGGCGTAGATATTAAAGTTTCTACATGATTCAATGTCATATTCACCAAGTATCCACTAATATCAATGACTAAGTAGGAAGATGATGCTGCGTTAAGTTCCGTTACAACACTTTACATTGGCCATGTACCCCCAAAAAGTTCGTTTATACTTACGAAGTTATTCGGCATGTCAAGTTGCTGGAACACAGACACAATTACACAAATAAATAAACACGTACAGTAACTATAAAATCGCGAAAAACTAATTATTTCATAAGCGACCAATACACACAGACGGAACGCAACGCAAACTCTCACACTAACTCAAATCCAAATCCGTATTACAATGGGAAGAAAGGAGTATCTTTTTAAAAATACGAGGGACTAGTTTGTGCAATAAAAAGTGTTGTCAACTTTTCAGGTCGCCGGAACAAGCGCGAAGAAAAGCATTCGAGGGATTTTTTTCTATCTTATTGCTGCAGGCTGGAAGAACGAATGAACTGCCTGCCAAGCGTTGGAAACACTGAACGGTGAACTAGGCAAACATGAATGGGCAGGGCACCCCGTTCACTGCCCAGAGACGGCTACGAATTTTGCACTTTTCCATTGTGAGGGGACCGTCTCTTGCCTATGCTGTAAATGTTTGGATCAGTCAGTGACGTCACGTCTCCGGGGCAGAGCCGAGATTTTACTCTCTCCAACAGGACGTAGAAATATATTAACCTCGCACAGGGTGCATACCCTGTAAGTCTGGTTGCAGCAACGTAGGGGTTGAGGGAAAAAAACAAAAAAAATAGTTACGCGAATATACCGATCGTCTCTTCAGATGAACTTTTTATGTTAAAATTGTTGTGGGGCAGTGCCCTAGTTGCCCTTTATGTAGCATCGCCACTGAATTTTTCATCTTTCTGAAAGGTGTGTGTGGTGCATTTTCCTACAGTTTTGTCACGAAATGAACTGTAAAATGCGAAATAGATCCTTAAACACGAAATTTACTGTTTATATACAACCTTGGTGACAATGAAGTTCGACCAGAAAGGAATACGTAATTAAATGCACAGAGGCATAGGCGGTGGAATGGGTGACCCGCAGAAGTGACGCATGCGTGTAAGAGGAGGCGTGTGAGCAGGCAAGAATCGTGATCCCAGCATGTTGCACCCAAGGTCACGTAAAAACGAAAACGGGGAACTATACGCGTGACATTGAACTTCGACCAGGCACCAGACCCATACGGAAAATTCCAGATAGTGGCGCATTCGACGGAAGCATGACGTCACGGACACGATAAGGGAGTCCGCCGTATATAAGCACGTGCTGTGCACCGAGGAACCGCAGTGCATCGTCACCATGGCCAGGGGCAAACCTATTGACAACACCGTGAGGAGAAGAGTGGTGGAGTTGCAACGGGATGGACTCAGTGAACGGGAAATAGGGCGCCAACTGAACTTACCCAAGTCAACCGTCCACTGCATCATCACACACCACCAAAATACGGGTACTACAGAGCCAGGTAAGGCCCCCGGTCGAAAACGGCTGCTGAGCGTGCGTGACCTACGGATATTTAGGTGCTATATCCAGACCAACAATCATGTTTCTGTGGCCGAATTACGACTGTGGACTGGAGAATGCTTCCACATTGAAGTGTCAACCAGAACCATTCGCAAATCGACTACGGTGGGCACGAATGTACCGGGGATGGACATTTCGGCAGTGGAACAGTGTTTTGTGGACGGACGAATCCATTTTCAATGTTGTTTACGGGAAAATACGGAAAACAGTCATTTGTCGGAAGGAGGAACAGAATGAAGCAAAATGTTATGCACGCCGGTTACAGAAACCTGCGTCAGTGATGGTATGGGGATGCATGATGCCATCTGGGGTTGGCCCACTACACGTCTGCGAGGGCATTGTGAATGCACACGCCTATACACGCATACTGGATCGGCATCTTCCCACAGTGCGAAGCCACCTGTTCCACAGGCGGCGTCTCATCTTTCAACACGACAATGCCAGGCCTCATACAGCGTGGTTGACAAGAGAATGGTTGACTCGCCATCACGTGCGAACTCTGCCATGGCCACCATCGAGTCCCGACCTCTCGCCCATTGAGAATGTGTGGCGTGTTCTTAAGCGACGTGTCCAACAGAGGGGACCCAAGACAGTGGCTGCTCTTATCGCCTGCCTGCAGGAGGAATGGCACCGCATCAATGTGGAATACCTTGAACGACTCGTCCGCAGCATGCCCCGATGCATTGCCACAGTTATTCGCCAGCGGGGTGCCATCACACCATGGTAAACAGGATCCCCTCTAACAGTGGTCGAACTTCAATGTCACGTGTAGATGGACGAAAATGTTTTATTTTGTGTGAACACCATACATTGCTGCATTGCAGTGGAAATTTGTTTTCCTTTGTTCCATGTAGCCTGCTGAATAAAATATGTTCAGCATATGCATGTGTTTTCCTTCTTTCACAACGCACTCCTATATTTGTGACTGGTCGAACTTCATTGTCACTAAGGTTGTACCAACACGACACTTTGTGAAGTCTGAAGTATCCTGCGAGTTATGCAATTTGTGGAAAATTGATTAGTTCTGCTGCAAACATTTGAGAAGCAAAAATGGACCTCTTTATACAGGAATAAACTTAATATTCTGGTAATGATTTAATGTGCTATTAGAAGGGATATGTTTATTTTGTGTAATAGTGCAGTTTTTAAATCAACTTTTGGATTATATTCACATTTTTAAAACCAAAATGGCATTTTATATGCCGCATTTTCACTGCTATAACAGCGAAATTTCATTTTATTTACCGCTTTTGAACCTGAAATTGACTGTTTTTGTACCGAAATTTTACTTTTTTTTTTACCAAAAATATGTGCCTAATAATAATACAAAATTTTACACTTTCTTTCACAAAATAATATATAAATGACATACTTCGAAGTGATGACGTCACAAAAATATAGATCATAGATCATGCCCAGATGAGCATGTGATGGAAGTGGTGAACTAAAACTCAGTATCCTACTTTGTAGCTTGAGTGTTCGTAAGTTGCTGGCCTCAATGTTTGAGTGGTTAGCACAATGTGCTATGGGGTCCCAAGTTCGAATCGGGAATGGCAAAAAAAAAAATATTTTTTTTGCCAAAAAGTGTGTAACGCAGCACTAGAAAATTGTCTGCAGACAGAATGTGATGGCATCATATGCACAAGGAGGGAAATTTTTTTCTGTAATCATGGAGTTACTTAGCTCTTATCTTCTTCGCACTTACCCTCAATTTCTGCTCAAGGGAGGAAGGAAAACTATGTTAATGGTAACTCTTAAATTTAACATATCTTTATATCTATTAAATACAGAGAAACTGAAGGCATTGGCCATTGAAATTAATAGAACTACAAAGAAACAAAAGTTTCACGGAAAAAGTGGTTACCAGTTTCTCTGTATTTATCTACTACGACATCTCTCATTACCAAAATATGAAATTTATACCTTTTGTTTGAATTTCTTCCGCTTCAAATTTATAACCTCTAAATGCAATTTCCTCCCCTCCCCCATGAAACACACATATTGAGGTATGACATACTTGAAATTAATGCAATACAAGTATGTAGGTATCGAAAGAAATCAATTTTAATTTTGATGTGCACACTTCTCAAATATCAGGATCTGGACTACATCATCGAACGACAATTGTTTGTTATAGCAGGTTGATGTTGACTTGTTCTGGGTGAAATGGCAAGAACTCATAGGAAGTGCAATTTTGACATTGCAATAGCAATGTTAAACAAATAAATGGTTATACCACCAAAAGAGATGTTAATGACGAAAATATAACTTGCTTCAATCACTTACCTAGTAATGAAGATTGGAAACATACATACGAGTGCAGCACAGTCAATGATGCTTTCGACAAATTTCACTGCATATTTTCTTACTATTTTGATGTAGCCTTCCCAAAGAAATAAGTTAAAGGGGCTACACAGAAAGAGATCTGATCACAAATGGAATAAATGTAACTAGTAATAGAATGAGATTCCTAAACAGGTCTAGGAAAAGCACAGCTGTAACAAATGATTTTGAAGAATACTTCAAGAAATACAGTCTCACATACAAGCATGTGCTACAAGCTGCAAAGAAAGGGCATAATGGAAAATTAATCCAGAGCAATGTGGGGTATATTAAAAAAAAAACTAGAAAACATCACAATGACACAAACTTAAGCAATCCTTTGGTAGTGGCAAACTTGTTTAATGAATACCTAATCAAGGTAAATAAGGATAAAGTCAAAACCAATCAAAACTCTGGTAAGGTTAAAATGAATACACATAGTGCATCAATGTTTCTACGCCCAGTCTCTGTCGAGGAACTGAAAGACTTCAGCATTAAAATGAAAAGCAAATGGTCAACTGGCTTGGATGAAATCCCATCCTCAATTATAAAGAAATGTCTCGCCCATTATGTTATCTAGTGAACTTATCCTTTGTTACTGGTGTGTTCCCAGACAAACTAAAACAAGCAAAAATCAAACCTGTGTATAAGAAAGGGAATAAGCTTAGTGTAGATAATTACAGGCCCATAGCTCTGCTTTCACCCTTCTCAAAAATCATGGAAATTGAAATGAATAAACAAATTACAGCTTTCTTAAATAAAAACAAAAACACAATATCTAAATCACAGCCTGTTTTCCATAAAGGCAAATCAACAACTACAGCAATATTAGATTCGAATACATCGAACATGACAGACAACTCCTGGACAATAGGGAACAGTGTGTATGTCTCTCTTTTTTTGATTTATTAAAAAGCTTTCGACACAATATCACATGACAAACTTCTGAAAAAATTAAATCACTATGGAATAAGGGGTATAGTAAACACCTGGTTTAGATCTTACCTGCAAAATCGCAGTCAAGTTGTAGATATCTTACTTGTAGAAGGGACAAATACTAATGCTTCTTCCCATATATATATAGACTAGAAGAAGTGACGTGGGGTCCCTCAAGGCTCTATTCTAGGGCCAGTACTATTTATCATATACATATATGACCTGCCCTCTAACTTACCCTCAGTTAAAACTACCTATATGCAGATGACACGAACATTGTGCTAACTGGCAAGAATGAACAAATTCTAAATTCAAATATAAAAAACCTCAAATGAACTCTGCAAATTGTTCCTCACAAATAAGTTGACAACAAATAAAAACAAAACTTAGGAATAAAATTCCATCATTCAAGAAATAAAAACAATGAAGAACCAGTAATAAAAATTGAAAATGAACACTTCAAATATATAAATTCCATAATATTCCTGGGTATTTGGATACAGGAAAATCTCAACTGGGACATACATATAGAGCACCTAGCAGGAAAATTAAGCAAAACCACATCTGGTATACTAACCATAATAAACAGGGAGACAATAAGAATAACATATTTCATTCTTTTCCAGTCACAACTAACATATGGAATTGTATTTTGCTAGAAACAGTGCAAAAAATTTTATTTTTATTTTGCAGAAGAGAGTAGTACAAATTATGGCAGGAAAGAAAATAAATGAACCATGTAGGAAAATCTTCAGAGATCTTGGCATTCTACCATTACCTTGCCTATATATATTACATTCACTGTGCTATGTAAAACAAGATATGTCTAGTTTCTCCAAACGTATCGAGGAATATATCAATACAACACCGGAAAAAATTACAATCTTGTTATACAAACTCATAATACCACTCTTTTTGAAAAAGGTCCTGAATTCGTAGGTATCCACCTGTATAATAAATTACCTGATCTCATGAAAACAATGGAATCAAGTAGTACCCAATTCAAGAGGCAATTAACAAAATTCTTATTACAACATTGTTTTTATTCAATAAATGAATTTCTAAGTTTGTAAATATTTATAATCACATAAATTGTCAACGGAGAGAGTTTGATTGTACAGAAAATGTAATTATACTATTTATGTTACCATATACGAATTATTCACTATATGCTATTATTGTGCCTAAATGATCATTAATCGGTTCTTTATATATTTTGCATTCTTCCATGTTGTATAAGTTACATATTTACATTTACATTTTATTTTTACACAAAAAAAATTTCTCATCTTAAATATTGTATGCAATTTCATTTCCATACCGCCCGACCCTGTGGCCGAGCGGTCAGCACATCGCGCTGCGACGCCAAGGGTCCCGGGTTCGAATCCTGGTCGGGCTTGGTTGTTTGTGAATGTCCATTCATCAATTTCATCCTTTCATCACTCATCCTCATCTTCGCAAATTAGCCAAGAGGCACAAAACGCGAAGTAAAATAAACTAAATCAATCAATCAATCATTTCCATACCGTATTCTTCCTTTATTTGGATTTCCTTCATGTAGAAGTTCTTCAAATCATTACTGTAATTCTTGTCTAAAATTGTAATAATATTTTATTACTGTATTTATTGTTATATGACGATTTCGATACATATGGACATGGGTCAACGGAAATAAAGAAAATTATTATTATTATTATTATTATTATTATACAAATGCATTTAGCTTGACCACACTTACTCTGCAAATGAACATATTTGTAAAATTTAAATATTTTATATTTTTCTTCTGACTATACTTCTTGGGAGGAAGTGGGTTTTTTATCATACAATGTGTTTAAAAAAGATTTACCCGAATTCAAATAATTATATTTAAAAATTAAAATGTTTTACAGTTACCCAACAAATTTCAAACTATTAAGTAAGTTCTAGAGTTCCACTCACCATATTATAAATGTCCTGTGTGCCCTCCACCTGCTGCTCGGATAACATCAAGACTATAGCTAAATTAATTCCGAACATGTTTGCATGGTTGCCCTGGACTCTTCCCCTTACATAAACATACTGTTTCTTCAAATTGTTGATACAAACAATGGATGTTCTTTACCACTGGTGGATGAAAATTCAAATGCACACTGGACCATAATTACGGACGGAGTTGCTGAACTGGAGAACAAAACCCCTTTTGTTACACAGATGCCATCTTGTGAACGACTAAGGTTAGTGTCTATTTAGGTGCTACTAGTGTTATCTAGTGGTAGAACTCTAGGCCATGGCTGTTCTGTAGTACACTCACCAAAATTAGTATTCTGGTAGTTTGTTTCTTTATACAGCATATTTGTAGAAGATACAATGTGATGATGTTATTAAAAAATAATGTTGATATTTTTGCATAAAATTATTAAGAGAGGTATGATGAAAAACATTTTTCTATTAACATTGACCAATGGCACAACAGGAAATTAAACTTATGCCTTGCACCAACATTAGTAAGAATAAATATGCCATTATTTAAAGTTTTATTGCTGGTTCTGACACATGATTTTTAAAATACTGTTTCAAGAAGATAATTGTTGAAACAATGCAGATATTGTTTAACTTTTACCTGCATGCTGGTTTCATCTGCCAGCTAATTTTAGCAGCAAGTAACACAATATTTCTTGAAAATTGCGGATTTTATTTCAGTTGTCGTTTTATTGTTCATTTGTACACACATGAAGGTATGACTACTGGAATGACAAATTTTTTAGTTTGACTTTAATAGCCATGGAACTATTGATAATATCTAGGCAACAGCAAACCACACGAAGACGTGAATAGTCTTGTAGTAATTCTAGGCATATGTAATTTTTCAAATTTTGGAATATGTTTTTTTTTTTAGAGGAGAGGAGAAGAACATTTGAAATAACTGCCCTGGAGTCAGGGGTTCCCACAGCGGGATTTCATGACACACCGTGTCATGGGAATTTTTTGGGGGGACAACATTTTACACCAATTCTATATATCTTCACACAAAAATGGGGGGGGGGGGGGATCGGATCATTTGATTGACGTGTTATTGATTTTTATTTTTGGTTTTTATGTATAGTTTTTCTACCTACCTGTGGGTGATCGCGGCGATAGGGTTGAAATAAAACACCTCCTCTTATGCCTTTAGAATCTGTTTGGATGGAGGGGGTGCATGGTATTCGCATTAATATAAGTTTAGTCGAGCAGACAAACTATGCAGAATAAGGTTAACTAACAAGGCAGTGAGCCTAAAGTATCTAAAGTAAACATATATTGCTTAAATATTTCTGTATTATACAGTGAGGCAACCACAGGGTGGCAGGGGGTCATTGCTCTCCCAACCTTTGACAGAAGTCAATTCTAGGGTACCAAGGGGGGACAAACATTGACGGCTAAGGGCACATGCAGGGGACACAGAGGAGCAATTACCCCTTCATTTTCAAATTATATGCAAATAAAAATTCATTTTGTAAAATTTTCCTGCTTGCTTCGCTCGCATTGTCTGCGTTTCCAGTTTTCGTCAAGTTCAGAGCTGCAGCTAGGGGCGACGGGAGTCGGACATGGGCCCCGAATGATCTAAAAAAAGTTGTAAAAGAGAGAATGCCATGGCACCCTATTAAATCAATATTGTTTTCAATTACAAAAATTGGATCTAAAAATTTTCCTGCTCGCTTCGCTTGCATTCTGCTTGACATAATGTATGTAAATAATGTGTGTTGTATATTTGTATTGAATAAGCTTTGAATGCGTACACAATTTAGTGTTAGCTTGTTGCATATGTATTTTCCATTTTATGTCGCTCCATATTGCATATGTGTAAAACATATGTTGTGCATGAAAGTAACACACGCATCTTTGGAATGCATTTATCATTCATTTTCTGCCATTCAAAAAATACAGTTTGTGTGCGTGATTTCCATTATTAGCTAATATGAAATTGAAGGTGTTCAAAAAATATTTCAAATAGTTTGTTCCAAACAAATGCTTTAACACAGACTTCTACCCCCCTTTTTGCGTAATTTATGAGGATAATAACATCTTTACTACTACTGGTAGTAGTAGTACTAATAATAATAATAATAAAGCTATTATTAATATTATTGGTAGGTTTAGCCTGGTACTTGCCCCCCCCCAAAAAAAAAAAAAATTCGTGGTTGCACCTCTGGTATTATATTTTTCCGCAAATTTTGTCTGACAAAAATAATTTGAGTAATTAATGCGGCATAAACGGGGTGAAAATGTTCTACCTTTTTGTTTTGGGGGAGTGCATCATGGCCTTGGGGGGCAGGGGTTTATCCAGGATTTTTCCCTTGGGGGGGTGCTGGAAAATTTTGGGGGGGTGTAAGTTTGGGGAAGTTAAGTGCATATTTTGGACAGTTTTAAAAATGTTCACCCTAATTCAATTTCTTCATGGATGTTTCTAGAGATTAACCCCTTCCTCCCTTCCCTTCACGTAACATTTCAGAAGAAAAAAGATGTCAAATACAGGAAAAGATGGAAAATAGATTAATGTTAACATTTCAGTTTAACGTTTCGAGTATTGCTTTCCTTCCGATAATGTTCAGTACTTGATTTAATCAATCGTTAGACAAAACACAAGGGATGACATTAAAAAACACAAAATTTTAACATCATATTACCAGGAATCATTTCATACAATTCTTAATCTAGTTATAAGAAATTAGGAACACTTGCGCAATATTTTTTTTAATTGTATTTGTATCGTTCTTGCCCTAGGTGTAACTCTGAGTTCATCTTGGGGTGCCCAATTGAAATATCAGTGAGAATGAATTGCATAGGTGTGTGCGCACTTGCCTGTCTGAAGTAGTAGTAATAAATGCAGATATAATATGACTTAAATAAATTATGACACTGCCAGCGAAGGGAGCAAGAAAATTTTTAGAACTATTTCTTTGCAAACTGATTATGCATATTATTAGTTAAAAATAGCGACAGTATCCCATGATGTTTACTCTTTACAATCTTGCTTTGCTCGTTCGTTGAAGACTTCAATATGAAATTCCTTGACCGATTTAATTCAAAAGCAATATCAGGTATCTATCAAATGTGCATCCAAACTTTCCACTACATTTTAACGTCTTCATGGTCATGCTCTAAATATATCGAGTTTCATTACTTTATTTCAGTTTGTGAATCATCGTTTAAACAGAGATTTGAAAATACCAGCAGAATTTGGAACTCACTCGCTACATAGAACTATTAAAATTATACATGCATATTTTCTGTTAGAACAGAAGGGGGGCAGGGGGCATGTGGTGAGGTAAAGAGGACGCCGAACGAGCAAAGCAAGATTGTAAAGAGTAAACATCATACTGTCGCTGTGTTTAATTAATAATATGCATATGCATTATAAGCAGATAGGAAGGGAGAAGAGAATGCTAGTGAGAAAATGGAAGGAAGCCAAGGAAATAGAGAAGAAAGGCGAAGAAGACACAATGAACTGGAATGGGGGACTGAAGTTAAACAAAGAATGGAAGAAGATGTTGGAAAGAGTGGAAAGGACAAGAGAAAAAGAGGAGAGGAAAAGGAAGAAAAATGAAGGGAAAAGAGAGTGAGATTAAAAAGTCCAACCACATTCTATATGGAAGTAATTGTGTTTAGCCTTTTAGGTGAAAGTAAAGTTGGAAAGTGAAAGTCATCTGCTAGAAAGTTCCTAACAACTTTCTAAATAGTCTGGAGGGAGTAATGTTTGTGTATATATATTACCCTTCTCGTTGTATCGGGTTACTTTTGTACTTGATACAGAGTCTGAAGAAGACCTTGCTAGAAGGTTGAAACGTTACGTTAGTTTATGTTTTATAATAAAATAAATTACTGCCTTGGTCAGCATATTTAGTTTTTCACTAAACAGAACGACAACACACGAACGGAGATGCTACACTGAGACTGACCTAAGGCCAAAGGCATTTGACTGTTCTTTTCTCTACCATTCCAAAATCATTCTTCTCGCCAAGTTACAGAGAATAGTGTTGCTAACCATAGTAACAGAATTCACTTCAAGGAGTCAAACCTGTATCTTTGAATTTCTTCTCTTACTTTTATCGTACATTTTTCACATGAAAGAATCGAAAGGAAAATGCAAGAAAATGTAAATTTCATTGACTCAGGGGTTGAATAATTGAATTTACGAATCTGTAATATATATATAAGGTATTCAAACGCTGAACTGTGAACACTGTGCGTGGAATGTGCTCCCTGGAAGGAGGGCGAGAGGTCAGTTTGACATTTTCCAGATGGCAGTGTCCCTTCCCTAGAGCTGACCGAAGCCTTGTCAAGGGTGCTGCTGTTTCCAGGAAATGACGATGCTGCACATTCCACCCTCCTTCCTTGACACTTTGGTTTTAGTTGATCGGAAGGTCCGGTCCATTGGACTACGCTTCCTCAGCTACAAATGATTCCTTTCTGTTAATGTTGAAGTATTGTCATTCTATTGTTGATATAAACATCCATATTTACACCCCCCCTGTAGGGGGGGTGTTCCACTTTTCTGCTTGGGGGGTGTTCACCAAAATTTGGGAGGGTGTTGGGGGGGTGTTATGGGGGTGTAGATAAATCACTGTTGGGGGGTGAGGAGTGGGCAACCCCTGCCTGGAGTTGGCCAAAGGTCCAGCCAAGTCTTAAGGTAAATCCCCCCCCCCCCCCCAATTTAGTTCTGTCATAAGTTACGTTCTTTGTTCACTGCAGGACTCGTAAGTCACAAACTGCAATTTGCTCTAGCTTTAAGGTGCACTGAATAAATTAAAGAACATGTTGTACGTATATTTTTCTTTATGTTTTGGGAATAAAAGATGCGGTTGATAATTAAATTTGAGGATGGAAAATCGCAAATATTCTTCAACATCCTTAAAGGTACGATATTGCCATATTTGCAAGTTCAAGACGGACAAAGAAAAAGTTGCCAAGGGTGCATAATTAAGATGTTGAGATAATATTACAACAGCATTGGCACAGTAGTCATTTTTATGCAAATATTCTCATGGTAAATCTTGGTAACTTCTGTAAATTAGACTTAATGACATCATAGGTGTTGCGTGATTTCCAGAGCTTAAATTGCCAGGAAGGAGGGGTTCAACTTTTAACTTTATTTTTTCCAATTCAAATTTTTACACAATTCATTCTCTCTATATCCTAACAATCTATAGAATCTTTGAAATGTAACGTACAACGAAATCTAAAATCCCAGACATTTAGCCATCGCCTTAATAGACAGGAAATTGCTAGAACCAACTAAGGAATGTCTTGTCAGACATTGCCAAGCTTCCTTGATCGCCATCGTTGCAAACAAGTGTAAACAATCGCAATCAAGGAAGAGATCACAGGTCTGACTGCATTTGTTTAGTAAAATCAATCTGAATAAATATCTGGGCAGAGCAGGCCCGTAGCCAGAATTGATCTCCAGGAGGGCTCGCGGGTTATCAGGGGGAAGCTTTGTATATCAAGTACATTTTTCAAAAGTTTAACAGTGTTAAATGAAGGTAAATTATGTGTGAGGGGGTCATTAAGTTACATAAAGGTTAGAAATATCACACAAATACTACATTTTCTATATATTTTAAAATATCACTTGAGGTGTTAATTGGCTGCTACTGAAATCATCCCTTACTACACACTCCATACTACATTTGATGATACAGATATTTATATTACACAAGAAAAGATGGACAAAATTCAATCATAGTGCCTACCGTACGTTCCACTCCCCGGCCGAAACAATAAAACTCCCCTTCGTTCCCAAAACTTGGGAGCTGTTAACCTTTGACGTAGATGCGGAGGTGATTTGCATAATGACATCAAAGTCACAGATTTCTGTATAAATGGGAGGTCTCAACAGGGGCAACAAAGGTACAGATAATTTGATTGAATTTGAAATTTAAAATTTTGGGTGCGTCAGCACTTAGGCTATTTTGCACCCGTCTCGTTATGTGGAGTCCAGCCCCTTACCATAACACACAACCAAACTATAGTGTCGCATAACTAAAATCTTAAAATATTCTGACCGGCTAAAAGCTGAAGCTGTAAAGGGGCACTCAGCACACATAAGGACAACATACAGAATTATACTTCACGTAGGGTTAGTCGCCAGAGACTCGTTAGTCTGCAAAAAGCAGTCCAAGGTGTACTAAGTGGAAGTGAGGTTGACAATTGGGTGTATTACGTGAAAGAATCACCCCTTGCACCCCGAAGGTACAGATAAAGAAGCTCCCCTGTGAATAAACTTTCTGAAGTCTAGAGAAGAGAATCTCCTAAATACTTGCCGCTACTTAAGACTTCTTGTTATAAATAAGATGAACGAATGTAATAGCTGCTGTTCATGTTCCCTGAATTTATCCTTCACCAAAGTTGTGAACAAAATAATTTCTGTTGTCTACATTTTCACTGCAAACAAATTGCACAAAATAGTTTTACCTAATGTCAAGGGGACTGACCTCAGTGCCAGGGAGGCTGACGGTAGTTCCAGGGGGCTGAGCCCCCCTGGCTCCTGCCTAGCTACGGGCCTGGGGGAGAGAGAGGTCAGTGGTAAGTTCTAAGTCAGTCATTCAGAGGGTGCAGAAGTATGAGCTAAAGGTCTAGGAGAAAGGGACAGTCGTTACCTCTCGCACCTTACCATAAAGCCTACCATAATTAGAGAGTTGCTCCAAAATCAAGGATGAATGATCATTGAGCTACATCACCCAGTTCGATTCCACATACTGAAGGGTAGGGTATGTTAACGTGGTGGAGATGCGGGGGAATGATCCTCGTACCTCTGGATTATTAAAAAACAAGGGTTGTCTCAATCAAGCAACCCTTCTCAGACTTGATCAATTAATTGCAGAGTTTCACCTTACTTCATTATTACAAGGAAATAGTAAAACGTGTTGAGACAACAGTTCCATCCCTTGGAGCATAAATAACCCTGTAACATAATATGTGGTTTTTACATACAGTCCCTGACTTACTACTTACTATAACGTTCTTATCTTGGCATTCTTCCCCCGTTAACACTGGAGTGGTCGCGCGGAAAAAAAAAAACTCTTGTCATTGGGCGTGCAGATCACTATTGTACGAGGGTCACTATTTATATTTTGAGCCTAACAATGAAAAAACAGGAATTTTGCATTGAAAACTGCTTTATTGTTTTTCGAAGTATTCTCCTTTATGGTCAATACACTTTTGCATTCGTTCGAACCATTTGTCAAAGCAGTTTTTCCAATCTTCTTGAGACACCTCCATAATATGGTTTTTGAACGCATCAACGGCGTCTTCCGCCGACGAAAATCGTTGTCCACGCAATTTATTCTTGACATTCGGGAACAAGAAGTCATTGGGTGCCAAATCAGGACTGTACGGCGGATGACCCATCAATTCGATTTTTTGACTGTTCATAAAGTCGGTTGTTAGACGAGATGTGTGACAGCTGGCATTGTCTTGATGAAGAATGATCCGACGGCGTTTGTTTGTTTTCCGTATTTGACCGAAGACCTCTGGCAAACAAATTGTTGTGTACCATTCAGAGTTGACCGTTCTACGTTCCTCTAAAGGCACAGTTGCCACATGACCAGTTTTCCCGAAAAAACAGGCGACCATTTGTTTCGATGTGCTTCGAGCGCGAACAACTTTTGTTGGATTGGGTTCATCTTGAAACACCCATACGGTCGACTGCTGTTTACGTTCCGGCTCATATGCATATATCCATGATTCGTCACCTGTTACAATCTTATATACGTCTTTTGAAGCACCACGATTGTATTTATTGAGCATTTGTTTGCACCAATTGACGCGAGCGTCTTTTTGAGTTTTTGTCAAATTGTGTGGGATCCAACGAGAACATACCTTTCTCACAGCTAAATGATCATGTAATATTTTATATATGCTGGTGGAACTAATGCCTATGGTTGCCTCAATCTCACAGTATGTCACATGACGATCTTGCAGTATTAGGTTTTGCACAGCATCAATGTTTTCTTGAACAACAACTGATTTTGGACGACCTTCGTGAATCTCGTCGGTGAGCGAATGGCGGCCACGATTAAATTCGTTATACCAGCGTTTCACAGTGGCAAAGGATGGGGCTTCATCGCCAAATGTGGAAGTAAGTTGATCGATGCACTCTTGTCTTGATAATGCACGTCGAAAATCGTAAAAAATCATCGCACGAAAATGTTCACGAGTTAATTCCATTTTATTGTTGTCGCGCAATCTCCAAGGCAACATAAACAACATAAATCAAGCTATTGACAAAACATTTGAAGTACGTTATGGTCAATAATGCCAGACGATTCCGTGCAAACGTCAAATCGCGCCTAACTTCAATCAGTGTTGCCAAGGCTCAAAATATAAATAGTGGCCCTCGTAATCCATAGAATATTATCGTTTTTACCCACCATTTGTCAAAATCCTTCAGGTTTTATGGCGAGAATGTCCTTTTTGAAGTATTCTGGTTCACTTAACGAACATTATAAGTTATTTCGCTTAACACATTACAGGAAACGGCGAATGAGAGACTATGAATTTCTCCCCATGTTGCAAGTGCAAGCGTTATTTTTTATGTTGATTATTAAGCTAGACATTATATTTGACAAAAAAAAATATGATGAATAAGAATTTTCACAATTCCATGTATTCCTTATGGGGAATCAACTTCAAGTTACGTCTAATCAAATTGAAGTTTAGACTTTTCTCCACCTGCCAATTACATCTTCAACGTGTCCTCTTTCCGTTGATATCTTTTTCTATGCCATCGGAAGTTTGATATTCTCAAGAGATGAAATAAAATAATACTCCCATAAGCGCAATGCATTTCTCCTTGCCTCCTACGGTCACCCTGGCAGTTTTGCCAAACCTGATGTGCATAAAAGAGCTAAATTTCACTTTAAATGGAGTTAAAACTGACTTTCAAGGAGCTAGATTTACGAAGGTTGGATAAAGTGCCTCCTTGGGCAATTTTGGGTGTCAAAGGGGGGGGGCGCTGCTATTACCGTTAACTTTAAAGTGATGACAATTTATTCTTAGTTCAGTCTATATCCGGCGGCATCACCCATGTCAATAATCTACGATGGTAGTATGAAATCGAAAATAAAATATTCCCGTGTAACAATATTATGTCATCTTCACGTCAGCCACGGCGCTATATAAAAGTAGCTGGGGAGGTAAGAGTGGGTGGGCGATGTAGCCAATAGAACAATATCACGTCACGTGCAAAATGTATACTCATGGCAAGAGTTGGTCTTCCTGGGCCAGAACCAGTGATGACATCATAGCGGGGCAGAGAGCGGGTGCCCCAGTTCGCAGCCAAACGAGTGCACAAAGGAGCCAGATCTGCTTCCAAAAGAGCTAAGGTGGCAACAGTGCCGCGGAGGGAAGAGCCTCGTGGAAACTGTTCCTCATGCTCTTAATAAACCGCGTTTGGTACGTACAACCTGTCATGTTTCCCGCAGTAGCAATCGCTGGACAGTTTCTGGACTAATGAGAAACGTGAAAATTCGTCTGCTGGACAGGGGTCTCCCCTGTCGCACAACACTGGGACAACCTTGCGTTCTGACATCACCAGGGAATGCTTTTATTGTTAGGCTTAATGCCTAAGTTACTAGGTTAGGTTACCTAGGTTTAGTTTTCTTAGTATAAATAATAAATTTGCAATATATTTATGTTAATATAACCAGACCTAACCAGACACGTATCTAGAAATATGTTTTGGGTCGGGGGGGTCTGAACCAAGAGTCTCAAAATAATAATAACAATGTTTAAGCTGAAATAATTATAATTAAATTAATTAAAATAGTATATCCCAATAAATTACATACTTTTATTACATACATGAATAGGTAAAAGGACGGTATAAGAATTGTGTGATATACCAGCACACATTCATTATCTAGCTTGCTTCTACTTAAGGTCGGCAAATGTGTAAAAAAAACCTGACAAGGAAATTAATGTCAAATAGATAAAGAATTGAATATTTATTGAATATAAAAAAGAGGGTATTATATCCAGTTGACGAATGGTAAAGTTCCTGGTAATATTTTATGAATGTTACTTTCTAAGTAGGGAACGTGCGGTGCTAAATCAGGCAGGGGAACAGGTCACCTACCCACCCATTGGGTGTCTTAAAATAATACAGTAGATCGAGTAAAATTCAACCCTTATTTAAACGAACCAAAAGAAATATACGATACATATATTCAGTGGCAGCGTTTGGGTTCCAAAACGGGGGTGGGGGGCAAAGACAATATATTTCCCTTTGTAGGTAAGGTTTAGCATAGTGCGGGGGAAAAAGTAGAGAAAAGTGGGGGGCAACTGCCCCTCGCCCACCCTAATCGCCGCCACTGCATATATTGTCCTACCACTTGCAGCTGAAGAACATTTTATCTTCGATCACATCAGGAAGACGCTGCAAATTGGGATTTCCCATGCACATAATCTCAGTTCGAAAACTTCGCTCCCTGTCAATCTGCATTCCTTTCTTCTCCCGAATGTCTACTCAACTTCCAGTTTCATTGAACTTGCTAGCTGTAGCAGCGATAAGATAAGTCTGTTCCCGCACATCAAGGGAAACAATGGGGTCATTTGTGTTCAGTCATGAATGAATTTTGTTTATCATCATGTGATTTTCAACATGTGTTTGTGTATGTGCAGTAGTGATTATTTTATTTGTTGGACAGCAAGGATATCCTTTAAATACATACAATGAATAAATCACTTGAGATATGCAATTTAGAAATGAAGTGATTTTGTGTTGATGTTTTCTTTCTGGTTGGACAGCTAAGTACTTGTGTATGTGTACACTATATAAAAATGAAGTAGTTTATCAATTTATAGCTCTTTTGTATGTTGTTTCCTTTCATAATGAAAAAGTGTGGGCCATTTTTTTTTTCCACCGCTGGTTTATACCGCTGATCTAACATTTTATTTACCGCTCTCCTCAGTTTTTATTTACCATAAATTGGTCTCCCTAGTTATTATGTTGATATAGATAATTTAAATAGCTTCAATGGGCAATAAGTAGGAGGGACCGCCACTGGTGGTAAATACATATCTTCACGCAATGCTACTATCAATGCTGTTGTGTATTATCTTTGCGAATTATGGTAAGTAAGCTCCAAAAATGCTGTTTTTATTATCCATATATTAACTTTTAGCACATATTTTAGCTATCTTTACATATAATGTCCATATTGTCTGGCTGCTTGACTGGTTTTGACTATTAGACCGTGTTCTAATTGCAACTGGCTTTGTCAGCTGTATTATGTGGGACAGCCAATCAGAGCGAAGTTTGGCCATGTGAAGATAATCTGTGAGTGCCAAAGGAAAGATTTATGTCTGTGATGTTGGTTGTTTTGTTCTATTCTCGATAAAATAAAAAAAAATAATTCAGTTCATAAAAATTTAGGTATATTTAGGTATTGATGCAAAGCGGTGAGATTTGTACAGTGGGATCCATGAGTATTACCGTGCAAATTGTCCATTACTATTTTCATTAATTTTTCTCTCACATCCTACGTGTTTTTAAGCGATGGATTTTTATGTATTCTGGTGCAGAAGTTGTCAACAGCTTGTTTTGAGTTTTCTTTTAAATCTTGAAGCTCTTATTGGGCCAAATAAAGTGCACGAACATCGTGATGGACAATTTGCACGGTAATACTCATGGATCCCACTGTACGTGACAAATACGTATTAGCCGACAATGAAAATCCTTATTATTACAAGTGTATTAAATGTTTTGACATATTTAGTTGAACATTTTTCTTTCCTGCGAATGTGATGTATGAATATGCATACTCGAGTTCATTAAAAAGATTTTTCACTACGCATTCATTACCATATTTCCATTCGAGACAATTTCTAGTCCATACTTTCGTTTTTAATTATTATTAATAACAGCTAGACTGTCTGCTCTGCAAAAGTATACCGACAAGTACGGTAACATGTTTCGTGTCGTGTGAGGCGAAAACTAGCAGGCAGTAGCGTAACTAACATGCCTTACCACCCCCCCCCCCCCGCAGGCACGTATCCAGGAATTCCTTTCTGGGGGGCTCAACACAATTTTTATAAGGGGTATAGTAAGAACCTCACAATTGTATGTTCAAGACCAGTGGTGGCAATTGGATTCCAAAACGGGGGGAGGGGGGTGCGGAGGGCGTTGCAAGAAAAGTTTACTTTTTCTTGGTAGACAAGGCTTAACATTAAGCGGCCATAATGTTGAGGCAAAAAAATGGGGAGCAGCTATCGTCGCCACTGTAAGGCTGTCATTTTAATCAGAACGTGAAATCGGAACATTTTTTACCACTCGACTCCTCTGTTTCCATGCATTAACATTGTGTGCCGGAACCATCTCAGTATGAGTGTTTCTCCATTTCTTCTCATCAGGCACAAAAACATCTATGGTGTCTTTGAGTGTTTTTACGAAGCTGTTACACATGCACGGGGTGGACAATCCACTCGACAACGCGAGATTCAAATTGTGGGCTGCGAACTGGACGCAGAAAGTTCTCGAATATTTATTTATCTCTGATTCGAGCGTGAACACCACTAACGTGTCTTGTCCTTCCATGTTTGCAGCTCTTATAAAAGCCGAAATCCACTAAGTTGTTCAAATACAGGATTAAAAATGCCTGTCAGAGCTTCCGCTGTCTTGTCATACATCGGCAACAAACAAAGGAAGTCTTCTCGAATACAGGTGGATCACGAAACAATTAATGCACAGTGAAAACCCTTCCGTTCCCAACACATCTAATGTTTCGTCTCCAAGTATGATCAAATGCTTACTCATTTATCTCCAGTGACGTGCCCAAGGGAGGGTTGGTGATGTCATAACCCCATTTGACCCAGTATTCCTTTTTTTTTTAAAAAAAAAAAAGAGGAACGTCAAAGACAGGAAAAAAATGGCAAAATCAGGACTGACCACCAAAAATAGTATGCGTAACCCCTCTACCTTCCGAAAATCCTGGGCACGCCTCTCTTCATCTCGGACACATTTTTTAAAATCAACTCACCAGAAGTTTTTATCATTCCGTATTGGAGATTGAAGTAAGATGCGTTCTTCCTGCAGGTTTGGATATGATCCTTTAGGGTGCTGTCGTCTGCCTGCCTTCACACCTAACCTAAGGCCCTAATTTTCCATCCTTGTGACTTGGATTTTCAAGACTTAGCAAGGTTTCAGGCCGAAGGACACGCGATACATGTCGATTGGAATGGGCCAATCAACAGAAACGTTTCACACCGTAGCGACACAAAAGGCAGCACAACCCTAATCTTCAGGCGACACGGTGTGAAATCTCCCTTATTAGGCCACTGTCATTGTCACCTCGAAGTAGTAGCTCTTGTTGACCACAGAAGAAATTAAAAATCTCATCAACCGGTGAGAATGCTCCTCAGTTTTCTTCTCTCTCATATATTTTCTGTGTTTGTTCACTATACAGGCAACACCTTACGATTTGATATACACAGGGCATGCACATGTAAACATTTTAACGAATAATCGTTTGAAGTCAAGGATGGCTAGGTGGCTCAGTTGGTAGAGCCCTGATTTGGGTCCTGGTAGAGCCTGCAATTTCCGCCTAAAATGTCTACATATGCAATATCTTCTTGCTTTCTCTTCTCGACATTCATAAAATTTTCGGCTGTCTCTTTATGGTAGTTAAGTGTTTGAATGTGTTTCGAACCATGTAGGATTAAATAAAAGTATTTTTTTTTTGTACCATGAAATTATCGGACTGCATATACGAAATTTAGTTCTGGCAAAACTAAGAGAGAGAGGGGGGGAGGGGGGAGAGGGAGGGAGAGGGAGAGAGAGAGAGAGAGAGAGAGAGAGAGAGAGAGAGAGAGGCCTTGATCTCTTCGGCCCTCGAACCGAACTAGCACTACACTGAGGCCCCGGAAGTTCTGGTGTCGTCAATGTCTTCATTTTCGAATCAATATATCTTATAAAGCAACCAGAGGACGCTGACTGATCTGATCACCAATCGACTGTATGAATTGTCACACTTACCTCTGAAATCTCATTAACCGATTCTTTGTACATATCAACCGAAAAACTGAATCCGCGTATTTATATCCTCATTATATTCTAGAACGTTCCTCAGATAAAACGATTCGTTAATATTGCCAGTAGTTGACTACTTCTCTCATTCAAGAACGTAGCCTCTCCCGCCTTCCAGAGATTAGAAATTACTACGTGTGGCGCTACCTTTGCTGTGCAGCTTCCAAATGCTGATAAGTCTCTACATAGTGCTCAAATGCGCTGCGACAACACCGAAAGCGCAAGTAAAGTTTACGTGCATTATTATCAACAACAGGGTTATAGAACATTCTCCGTCTTGCCTCGATAATTGTCTATTTCCTTAAATCATCGTCACATTATTCAAAAAGCCAAAAACCTATTTTTATCTAGTGTAAAATAAAAAAAAATCCTGGGGGGGGGGCTCGAGCCACCTCAACCCCAACTTGGATACGTGCTATTAACTATAACAGGGTTATAGAACATTCTCCGTCTTGTTTCGATAATTATTTCTCCCAAATTATCATCACATTATTCAAGAAGCCAAAATCCTAATTTTATCTAGTGTAAACAGAAAAAAATCCTGAAGAGTGGCTCGAGCCTCCTGATTCCCACCTTGGATACATGGTATTGACAAAATAAGGTTATAAGAACACTCTCCGTCTTATCTCGATAATTATTTCTCCCAGATTTATAAATTTATTATCTTCACATTATTCAAGACGCCAAAAATCTAATTTTATCTAGTGTAAATTTTAAAATTTCCTTCGGGGGGGGGGGGGGGGGCTCGAGCCACCTCATCCCCACCTTGGATACTTGCTATTAATAATAACAGGGGTATAAAACATGCTCCGTCTTGCCTCGATAATTATTTCTCTCCTTACATTATTATCACATTATTCAAGAAGCCAAAAACCTAATTTTATCTAACGTAAACTGAAAAATTTCCTGGGGAGAGGGTGGAGCCCCCTGTGCGCCATCTTGGATACGTGCTATTATCAATAACAGGGTTACGGAACATTCTCCGTCTTGCCTCGATAATTATTTCTCTCCTTAAATTATTGTCACATTATTTGATTTCACAACACAAGAAACCAAAAACCTCATTTTATCTAGTGTAAACCTAAAATTTTCGGGGGGGCTTGAGCCCCCTAAGCCCCCCTCTGGATACGTTCCTGCCCCCCCCCCAACTTTCAGTTTTGCGCCCCCTACTCGTTAAAAAAAACAACTTTATCTTCTAAAATATTAATTCATGCATACATTTATATTTGGTATAAACAAATATGAAAACACATACATGTAATTTTAATAAAAATATAAACTTTTACGAAAGACAAGAAAACAGACAAACTGTAAAACCATGGATCATTAAAGTGTTCATCGAATCAATCGGCAAACATCCAGCACGGTACACTCTAAACAGCGTCTAAAATATATGAGTAACAAAACCAAAATCTCTCGTATTTTATGTCAGGTTTTAGTGTTAGCGTTATAATGGGAGGTGAATGATCTCTTACTTACCGTGTCTTTCCGGAAAAGTGTTTCTGGATAACTTGATTTTGGATGATAAAATTGAAGCTTTAACTCTTCTGCTATCTTCTGCTATTATACCTCATTCTGTAAATACAAACCAATATCGGTATTCACAAGCAATTTTGTCTGCCTCGGTTTTTACGTCGGCGTCAGGATTAATCATCTAGGGGTGCTAAGGGGGTGAGGAGAGGAGAAAGTAAGAGTTTCCAACCATAGGCGTAGCTAGAACTTTATATTTGGGTGTGCACAAAAAAAAAGAAATGAGATATTGTACCTTTTTAATAGCATATTTTGCAACACCATCACTTGGCTCTTTAACTGCACTGATGTTTGTAAAGGAATATAAATTCACTAAATGACAGTGTTGAAAATTTCTGAATATATGTAGTAGAAAAAAATCAAATTGCATAGAAATTACACACACACAAAATGTTCATAAATGTTACAAACAAATACATCAAAATAAACGTCATCTACACTGTATAACAAGAGACGTCTGTCAAACGGTACAATGTTCTTAAACTCATCAATAACTTCATTTACATTAATAGACTAAGCTTTTTCCTGTTCTACAAATAGCAAGAGCAGGGCTTCCAATCTATCCTGCATCTGAGTTGCTCTTAATTTAGTTTTAACTTTGGTAAGCTTTGAGAAAGCTCTCTCACACGTGCAGCTTGTGACAGGTATCGAAGGAAAGCGCTGTAGTACAGAGTATAATTCAGTAAATATCTTCTTTCTCCAATGACATCAAAAAATCGAAAATCTATAGACACTAGTTTCATCAGCGATAATGCACACGTTTGTACCAAGTAATGACATTTTTAACTTATTTCAAACTGCTGCTTATTTTCTCTCTTATTGAAATATCTGTCTTTAATTCTCTTTTATAAAGCAGCCCATTAGGGTGTGCCTAGGCACACCCCGTGGCTACGCCTATGTTGCCAACCCATTTTCTTCATTGTTGACTACCCTTCCGCAACGTAATCAATTAATTCTATTCAGCTAATGAGAGTTTTCTTCTAATCTGATAATTTACTTTCTGCTTTTCTAGTGATTAACATTTCCTGTTTGCAGTTGTAGGGGCATAAAAATATAATATGTTTCCTTGAAAATATATTTTAATGCCGAAAGGAAAACTTTTGTGAACTATCGGTATTTCGCAATTTATCATCCCTACTGCGCCCCTGAAGCTCGTGCACCCCCCCCCCTGCACCGCGGGATTCCTATTTACGCCACTGAGCAGATGGGTCAGTCCAGCGCCAAATAGGACATTGTATTGGAAATCCTTATCCGTGTGATTCGGCCTTTAGATCATTCCACCGCGGAGTCTGACGAGTTAGTCTATCATGATGGTTTTTACTTCCTTCATTCCATCCAATCATCATTATGTTCCATTGCCACAAAGAGTTACAAAAAAAGAGATTGGAAATAACGAAATGCAAACATACCAAAACAGCTGAACCACAAAATGCGACGCAGCTCCTTGTTAATTTCAGAGGAAATTTCCCTCGTACGTAGACACGCTGACGTCAGTGCTCCCTGCCATTTCGCAAACTGCAGAAAGTTTCAAGGTTGACGTCACGCACAATCCATGCGAGTTTCCCCTCATGGGAATATGACATCAGCGGTTAATGACGCTCAAGTGCGTTGTAATGCACCAGGCTGTGGTGTCCGAGTGGTTAAGGAGTTGGACTCGAAATCCAATGGGTTCTACCCGCACAGGTTCGAATCCTGTCCGCAGCGAATGTACTTTTTTTTGTATATTAACCGACTTTTATTTGTATCACAAGGAAATGTAAATTTTGTCCCTAATTGAAGAATCTGGTAATCAATTCAATTCAAATTTTCTTTATTATTAATTACTCCCACCTAACCCAATGTAACTCTTGTACATAAACCAAATAAAGAAGAAAAATTGTTACAAAGAAAATTTAAAAAATGAAGAAGACACAAAAGGAAAAACACACATTTACACACAGGCACACATACATACATACTAAACTTTTCTGAGCAGGAGATTTCACGCAAGGATATTGAGATTAATATACAGTGAGATCCATGAGCATTACCGTGCAAATTTTCCATGACTATTTTCATTAATTTTTCTCGCCCGACCCTGTGGCCGAGTGGTGGCGGCCCCTGTGGCGGAGTGGTTAGCACATCGCGCTACGACGCCAGGGGTCCCGGGTTCGATTCCCGGCTCGGCCATGGATGTTTGTGATTGTCTGTCCTGAAAAGTCTTGAAATTGAAATATGAATGAAATGATATGAGTGAATGAAGTGTGATGGGGGAAGCTTCCGCATAGGGGCTTTCCTTTTAAAAAAAAAAAAAAAAAAAAGTGGTTAGCACATCGCGCTGCGACGCCAAGGGTCCTGGGTTCGAATCCCGGTCGGGCTTGGTTGTTTGTGAATGTCCATTCATCAATTTCATCACTCATCCCCATCTTCGCAAATTAGCCAAGAGGCACAAAACGCGAAGTAAAATAAACTAAATCAAATCAAATTAATTTTTCTCTTACATCCTGTGTGTTTTCAAGCGATAGATTTTTTGTGTGTGCTGGTGCAGAAGTTGTCAACACCTTGTTTTGAGTTTTCTTTTAATTCTTGAAGCTCTTATTGGGTCAAATAAAGTGCACGAACATGGTGATGGAAAATTTGCATGGTAATACTCATGGATCCCACTGTACATTTGTACACTAGTTTTGTAACGTAAGATAGAGCAACGTATAGGTGAATATTACATATAGTACTTGTCAAGGATTGGAGAGGCTCGTATTTATATGCGTAACTTGATGGGGCAAGGGGGACGCTTGCTCCCTCCATTTTTTTAGGATTAATAAAATTTACAAGATAATTAAAAGTACTTTTGTTAACCTCGTGGGATCTGATGACTCTTTATTAATATTTCTGATTTTGCAAATGTAACAATTAATTAGCAAATAATCCTGGGTGCTATTATTATGGAATGGAAAACTTTTCGATTTTGCTCCCCTCCCCCCTACATAGTTAAAAATCAAGTTCGATTTTGCCCTCCCAAAGTTAGGTCCCAAGTGAAGCCCATGCTTGTATTCAGTTGAAGATGTATTGTTAGCGTTATTCGTGGGAGCTTGAACAGAGATATTGCTAACGGAGTCCAATAGTGTGACGTCACAGCAGACGACGCGCTGCTGGCCCTGGGACTGAGTCTACACAACAAGAGAACTTGTTTTCTTCGCATCCAATTCAATACTATTTTCGTTCGGAAGGGGCAGCTTTAATTATTGTGACAACAGATAAGAAACAAAATTGTGACGTGCATCGTACATCAATGTAAAGATGAGATTTCGGAGAATACGTCTATATACATATAACATATACCTTACAGATGAGAATATAAAGAATAAATGGAGTAGGGAATCGAGTAAAGCGAATACTCCAAAAGAAATCTCAGCCAATGGGCGTCGTCGGTTCAATCGCCTCAGGCAGCTGGTTTCCCACGGTTTCCCATCATCCATAGCGGTAGCGTGGCCGACTTAAGATCGGGTGAGCTTCGGGTCGGCTTCGGCTGTGTTCGGAAGTGGAATGTTTTGAAAATGCATGATTTTCTTACTCCGGTTATTCTTTACCTTATCCTCTGTAAGGTATGTGTGATATATAGTCGTATTCTCCGAAATCTCATATTTTCATTGATGTACGATACGCACTATAATTTTGTTTCACAACTGCTGTCGCAATAATTAAAGCTACCCCTTCAGAAGGAAAATAGCATTGAATTGGATACGAAGAAAACATGTTCTCTCGTTGTGTAGACTCAGTTCCAGATCATTGTATACTTGTGACGTCACCACTAATGGACTCCATTTGACAGTAGATTCTTTAGCTCATTCTTAAGTTTGTTAGGATTGGAGAGGGAGATAATGGAGGTAAATGTTTTGTCCAATTGTATACATTTGCTACTATCATATTGACATTTTTTCCTCACAGTCGCATACGAATATTTTATCTGAACATAGACATGTAGTGCTTTTATTGTGCTGTGTATAGTTATTTTAATTGTTGTTTTAAGTTCACTTTATGCATAGAAAGGCTAATTGCGACTAGACCTACAGTTTAAAACAGGGTTGTTGATGGTCCAGGAGCACATTAATTCTAATGGGTTATATTGGGTTTCGCTGCGGGACCGAAACATTTTTTCTCGCAGAACTTAAATTCGGTCCAAGTTTCCTATTGTTTGATTGAAAAAAGATTCCTGGATAGAATTTACATTGCTCCGGTAAGAAAGGTTCCTGGACCGTATTTAAATTGATCCGGAAAAAAGGTTTCTGTACAGTACTTATATAGATCCGGAAAAAAATTGTTGGCAAATGCCCCCATGCCCCCCGTAATAGCCGCCACTGTTACTTGGGAAAGAACTCTGGCTGTAGTAGTTGTTTGTGTGACAGACTTAGAGTACAACACACATATCTTTGCCGTTGCGTAGATACCAATTTTCGTTTCGTCTCCCTCTCTCTTAGCATCACGTGTTCTACCCTGCTCGCCAACCTTCGCTATTGTTGCCATATTGTCATTCCATTCCTGGACACACTCATGCAAACATTATTGAAAACAATTGAATAGCGCTCCAGCTCGCGGGTCACACCGTTCGGCAGGGACGGTAATGTGGCAATATAGCACGACGTAGTGGTTGCTTCTTTTATGCAGTGCATGTTTATTGGCTAGCTAGTAACTAGTGTTGCCAACTGTAATAATGAAGCTCTATTTCTGTCACGGAAGGGGAAAGGCAGGTAAAGTGACCGTGAGTTTTGTTGGATTGGAAGCACCATATTTTTATTTTATACTAAGTATTTGACCGGTTTGACGTTGTGTGCGAGTGCTTCTGAACTGTAGACAATTTACCGAACCCATAGCTGTGTTCAATGTTATCTACTGGTTATAATCAGGGCTAGGATTTATAGGTAAATACATACTTTTAGTTTGACGAAATATCGCTGAAATTTTGTGATATCTTTACGAATAGTAATGTTTGTAGTGATTTAAGGTACATTTTATTGTCAAATTTTTTTCCATATTTCTAACTTTAATAAATACTTATGTTTACCTATTTAAGGAAAATATACTTAATTTTACATATTTCAACAGGTTTAATTCACAAATGCTTCATATTTCATAATTTTGGAATTGTTCAAAATAAATAAATTATGTGGCTCCAACAGCATTTCAACTCTTGGCTCCGGCACGTGTTCTTGTAGAAATTGCATAGAGGAGGCTGTCATTTTTGCTGCTTAATGCGATGCATATTGTTTTCTGTGTTAAAATTGCCATGCTTTGATGGGTGACCAAGTTCATAGCAGGGCCGGCGGAAGGGGAGGGCGAACCGTGCCACCTCCCAGAGCGGCAAATTTTCAGGGCGGCAAAATTTGAAGAGAAGAAAAAAATAAGCCTATTGAAAACTGTGGTCGAGTGAGATATTCTTTTGCGCTTAATAGTATTGAAATAGCATAAGAAGTCTCATTATTTATTTTATATTTTGATGTTTTACTTAGGAATATATTGATTTTCCATTTCCCGTTGCTGCGTAATGACAGGGGGGGGGGGGGTCGAAATGGAGCGCCATCTGACGCTACCGCCCAGGGAGGCAAAATGACTAGCGCCGGCCCTGGTTCATAGCAAAAGAAAAATCCGCGCAGCTTATCGTCTAGTGGCAGTATATGTACTTGTTATTGTTGTGGAAGCCGGCATCGTTTGTTAATGTACAACAAAGGCAACCGACTGTCGCCGATCACAGAGAGGAAATAATAATACTGCTTGAGGAGGAGTGTTGTGGTCCAATTCTCGCGGTTTAACACGTTGGCATGTTATTTATTATCTTCCGTTGCAGTTCCGTACCAGTGTATACGGGTTTTGGGAGTGAACAGTTAGAACGCCACCAGTGCATTAATGCAATGAAAAATAATATTTTTTTATTTTGTTTGAAATCACTCAAATAAGGAATCACTATCAAGAAGTCTTCTTTGCAGCATTTTTGGTAATTTTACGTATGTGTTAGTTCATATTTTGCGAATTTTTAGTCCATATGTATGTAGCTACATACAAAGCCACTTGTTAGTACATATTAATCCTAGTCCTGGTATAATGCATGACGTTTAAAACTCAACGTTAGATAGACCTGAATTCTCTAATTTTCTTGCTGTACGTAACAGCTGTGCATCGGCGCACTGCAGCGATTTTTCTATCTGCTCCATTAGCAACACTGCTTCTTGAGTTGTGTCGCTCATCGCACGGCAGAAATATCTGTGTTGGACTCTACCGCTGAATTATGCAATGGACTACGTCCTCCGAATTCTAGGTTTTCAACAACCCTTACTGTTCTCAGCAGTGTGTTAATTTAACTTTAATACGTTATAAAAATGAAGTATATGAATGACAAAAATATCGTTTCCATCCCTTGTGGGGATCGAACCCACGACCTTTGGATTAGAAGTCCAACGCGCTATCCTCTGCGCCAAAGGACATGTAGGTTACACCACCTGCAGTGCGAGTTCCAGTTCACTCTCATTCAATCAGTGGCCTATACAGAAATGTTATGAGGGAGTTTATAATTTTTTTCAATACTCAATGGTACCAGGGTCACCGTTATGTGTGTGCGATCAGCCCCGTAGCCAGAATTTTATTTCGGGTCATCCCTTATCAGCACAGGCGTCGCCGGAAAGAAAAATGTCATTTTACAATTATAACTTGTAATGATGCGATCATTACTGGATCCTTTTTAATGTTATAAATTGTGTATGTCTATACAGGGTGTTTCTAAAGGTCGTTTACAACGCTTGGGAGGTGATTCCTCACACGAAAACAAGAAAAAAGTCTAAGTTCCATTTTTACGACTGAGGCTTCGTTTCCGAGATAGGAGCCTCGCAAAAGGTGACAAAGTGAACGTCACACCTGACTGGGACGAATACTATAACAGATAGAGAGGCGGTTCCAAGGGAATCATAAAGGAATCGTATGTGCTCAGTCCGGAAGTCACTATGAAAAGTTCACTGCACGCATGCGCAATGGAGTCCTCAAAGGAATTGGGGATTTCCAGCAAGAACAATACATGGAAAGGGTATGTAACGCAGCAAGAAGGACCGTGACAATGAGAAATGCGTTCAAGACAACACATCCCGACCTCAAACATCAAAACATGAGCACCGAACACAAAATCCGAAAAGTTGAGCACGGTTGCATACCCCAGTTACACGCGAGGAATGAACGAATCATGTCATGTGGCATACGAGAGACACATTACTCCACCAGGAGGAGGGAAAGAAAACACAATATCAGATGATTGCGACAACGTGTATTTTTACACGCGACAACTACGTAATATCCCCCCCCCACACACACACACACAACAAACAGCAAATGCTACAATGTCTTATGCACAGACAGTGCGTGTCACTGTACACCAACTGAAGATGTCACTTTCACCACACAAAGGGGGTGGGGAGCAATACCAAAAGTGTTCGCACGCGATCATTGTGACGTAAAAGAGACCAGTTTTGGAAGCGCCGCACAGGCAAGTCTGGCTCTCGTAGTCTACGTTTGACTTTCATGACTGCTGTTCCCGCGAGTGGAGCTCGAAGGGTTGGTTCTCTCCGGCAGTCGTTCCAGTCGTGTTACATGTGCTGGGATATGATCAGCAGTTCGCTCTAGGTTGTCATACGCATTGAAGAGTACTAGTATGTTGTATTGAAAGAAGTTGACGTGGTGGAGTGGGCAAGTCCAGTATCGCTACAATTGGTCTGTGGTGTTCGTACGGTGATACGACCAATTTGTGCAGTGTGCCAGTGTTAAACAAAAACGATACTTTGCAGTTCCAGCTCCCTATTACACAGATGGCTGCGTATACGACCCAGCAGCTAGCAGACATGCATCTCATGTATGGGGAGGCACGTGGTAATAACCGTAAGGCAAGGCGTCTTTATGGAGAACGCTTTCCACATAGACGTTTACCGTCTCACACCTTCTTTCAGGTAGTGGACAGTCGACTGCGTAAAACAGGGTCAGTGTTACCACCGCGGCAAGAAGTTGGAAGACCCCGAAGTGTACGCACACATCAGTTTACAGAAGATGTGTTAACATCGGTCGCAAAACATCCTGGCACCAGTACGCGAGTGCTTGCTCGGGCACGAAACACGTCTCATGTGAATGTTTGGCGAGTGTTGTCAGAGGAAGGAATGCACCCTTTTAAACTGCAGAAAGTACAAGAACTGTTACCTCGTGACTTTCGCCCTCGTATGGAGTTTTGCCAATGGTTGTTGCATCAGCTGGACACAAACCCTCACTTCGGGGCAAACGTATTGTGGACAGATGAAGCCATTTTCACCAGGATGGATGTCTTCAATAGTAGAAACAGTCATGTATGGGACTTTGACAACCCACATGCACTTTTTGTGGCCCATCACCAGCACAGGTTTTCATTGAATGTGTGGTGCGGGATAGTACATGATCATTTAATTGGACCATACATTCTCCCTGTTCGCCTGAATGGTCGCACGTATCATGCATTTCTTAGTCAGGTTCTGCCTGAACTGTTGGAGACCGTACCTTTGGCACTGCGGCAAGAAAGGTGGTACCAACAAGATGGGGCACCAGCTCATTTCGATCGTAATGTACGACATTTCCTGCATGACGTGTTTCGCAATAGGTTCATTGGTAGGGATGAGCCTGTGCCTTGGCCACCGAGGTTGCCAGATCTCAACCCTCTCGATTTTTTCTTATGGGGAGAAATGAAAACCCTCGTATACGACACACCTGTCACATCAGCTGAGGACCTCGTTGCTCGCATCAACGTCGCCTCCGCGACTGTACAGATCGACCACAAGGACAAAAACCTTGGGACGAAAAGTCCCCGCGGAGCTTTCCCTTCTTCCCTCCACCTCGGGCCATAAGGAAGCATGGTCCACTGTCCCCCTCCTCTACTCGCGGGAGTACGGTGCACAGGAGTCGCGGGTCTGCGCAGGTTGTTTTGCTTGTGGTTCCACTATAGCAGATACACCTGGCTTGTTTGCTCGTACTCGACAATCCTTGATTCGTCGCTGTCATCTCTGCGTAGAAGTAAACGGCAGACATTTTGAAAACCGTCTGTGATTATTGCCCTCGGCAAATCTCAGTGAGAACACTCTTGGTATTGCTCCCCACCCCCATTGTGTGGTGAAAGTGACATCTTCAGTTGGTGTACAGTGACAGGGACTGTCTGTGCGTAAGATATTGTAGCATTTGTTGTTTGTGTGTGTGGGGGGGATATTACGTAGTTGTCGCGTGTAAAAATACACGTTGTCGCAATCATCTGATATTGTGTTTTTCTTTCCCTCCTCCTGGTGGAGTAATGTGTCTCTCGTATGCCACATGACATGATTCGTTCATTCCTCGCGTGTAACTGGGGTATGCAACCGTGCTCAACTTTTCGGATTTTGTGTTCGGTGCTCATGTTTTGATGTTTGAGGTCGGGATGTGTTATCTTGAACGCATTTCTCATTGTCACGGTCCTTCTTGCTGCGTTACATACCCTTTCCATGTATTGTTCTTGCTGGAAATCCCCAATTCCTTTGAGGACTCCATTGCGCATGCGTGCAGTGAACTTTTCATAGTGACTTCCGGACTGAGCACATACGATTCCTTTATGATTCCCTTGGAACCGCCTCTCTATCTGTTATAGTATTCGTCCCAGTCAGGTGTGACGTTCACTTTGTCACCTTTTGCGAGGCTCCTATCTCGGAAACGAAGCCTCAGTCGTAAAAATGGAACTTAGACTTTTTTCTTGTTTTCGTGTGAGGAATCACCTCCCAAGCGTTGTAAACGACCTTTAGAAACACCCTGTATATTCCTGTACGTTCGAGTTCTTGGCCGTTGAGGAGCGGTAAGTTTCGAGTAACGGTTTAGGTCATTAGCGAGGCCTATAAATAGAAAGGGCAGGGGAGCAGGGTTTGTTATCCAGTGGATCTCAGATGTTTGGCGGAGTACAGCAATGTAAGAGGTATCTTTTTCTCTGAGGGGAGCGGCTGGGCGAGCTTTCTTTCCTTACTATGTGAACCGACGGGGATGTTAACTTTCTTTCTTTTAATACACACACTTGCTCTTTTCACATGATTCCAATAGTTTATTTCATGTGGGAAACCGGGTACACAACACACATACCTTCAGCCACCTTTCTTGGTACTGAGGGTTATATATATATATTTTTTTACTCGTGGAGCCAGTGGCTACGTGAGTCTGCACACTCTCTTCGGGAAGGGGGGACAGGGTACACCGAAATGTAATTTTGCGAATAACGGCCAAGAATTAACTTATGTAAATATAATATGAATAAACCTTATATCTAAAAGGAAATGGTCGTTAAGCTATAATTTGAAGAAGTACGTGTCTATTGCCTAAACTAGCATCCACAGAACTTCAGGTACTGCAAGTTTTGAACCTAGGGACAAGGATTAAAAAATGTATGGTTGTGTATATTGTGTTGCTGAGAATCGACTTAAAAGCACAAACTATACCTTTACAAACTATTATACATTCTAGTTTTTGGACTTTTAACCACTGTTATTTTTTAAAGAGATTTACCTACGTTTCGGAGGCTGAATCTGCCTCCGTCTTCAGGTCATTATATGACTACACGGTACCCTGAAGACGGAGGCAGATTCAGCCTCCGAAACGTAGGTAAATCTCTTTAAAAAATAACAGTGGTTAAAAGTCCAAAAACTAGAATGAATAAATCACCACTGATTAGCTACAAAGAAGAATAACTATTATAAGTTATTAAAAATAAACAATTTTTTATTCCAAAGGTATTGTTATAATAATAATAATAATAATAATAATAATAATAATTGCTATTATATAAATGGAGAGACATTGCTACTCGATCCACCGTATGAGTGAATATCAAACACTGTTGTCCATTATTTTTCTTACATTTTGTACAGTTAGTGTATTGAAATTCATAGTTGTTGTATTTTGTTATTAACTTTTACACATTCCGGTAAAAAAAAACTTTAAAAGTTACTCGTAAAGTATATATTGTGCGGCCTCTCACAAAGAAAACTATACATTTTGAGAACTGTGGATCCATTTATTCTTTGGATTAAAAGGTAGAAAATAAAATTATAACCTGGTTCCTCTGTTATACACTAAACTTTTTTCGATCTAATGTTTATTCCTGCTAAGGGCGTAGAATTCATTACACTACGCACTATTTAAATTAAATATTTGTAGGATTTCGGGGGGCTTCAGCCCCCTTAGCCCTCTCCCTGGCTACGTGCCTATGTGCGATGCATGCCACCGCACAGGGCCCTGTGCTTAAGAGATAAGTATATCATATTACTGAATTGTTTATTCGTTTGTTTGTTGTGCAAGTGCGACACGGCCGAGCAGGTTAACCCCGTTCTGGCCCAGGCTTCTCGACGGGATTTTTAAATTCGAACACTCTTTGGAGGAAAATTATTATAACTCTGGCACTATAAGAGCAATCTACTTCGGATAACTTTTGTTTTTCAGATAAAACATCACCGCATGCAACCGTGTAGAATTCAGAACGCCGGACCGAGGAAGGGGGCTTGGGGGGCACGACCCTCGAATTTCAATGGAAAAAACATAAAAATTTGGAGTTTGCCCCCTCTTCTCCCGCTATTTTGGGGAGAAGGCGCAAACATTAGTATTTTTTTTCAAAGAATGGCCGTTTCTCAAGAGAATGAAGCATGTTCCATGTTCCTGGGAGCCATGCAAGTTGAATTATGAGCCAAAATGTGAAACTTTGTTCGGAAATGTGGCATGGATATGTTGCGGAGAGGGGGGAGGGGGTCATGAATGTGAATTTCCCAGGCTTGCTCCAGACCTGTGTCAGAGTTTCCACCCAAGCACAAGAGTATGAAGGTCCAAAAAGCACATTCATTTCGTAATCAGCACCATGATACCATATGGTATCATCGTCGGGCCAGTAAAGGTTAGATAAAGATACCTACATTAGCAACAGTGTTGTTTCAGAAAAATACACTGAATTTTCAAACGGAGGCCTCAAGACATGGCAACCATGAAATACACATGAAAACATGTTTGAACAAAAACCGTCGTAACAGAATTACATTTCTTTGTTATGGACAACTACGTGTTAAGTTTTGTCGTTGGTTCACTGCGAAATCCACTAATAAAAATGGCGTTCATTGTTCATTGTTGGACTACACAGCATATTATTTTATACTCATTCTTGGGGTCATCGTCACATATTCATTGTTTATTGTTTTATACTCATTGTTGATCTCATCAGTATTTCTTTCAGAAAATTTGCTCCGGGGGGGGGGGGGGGGGCATTCCAGAGAACCGGGAGGGCGTTGTGAATCTCATCTGCGAAATACAACATATGTGCGTTTAACATTGAGAATTACCAGTGGTCGTTCGCGGTTCGTCAATGAATTTGACGCTGAGCGTTACAGTTGGGGAATGAAGTACAGTAACAAAAATAAAGTAGGATGCGGTGACCTAAATATACTTAGTAATTCAATGTGGAAAGACAGAGATTTTTCTATTTATTTGTCTCTGTTTCTTCTTAATACTCTGTTGCCTAACAGTTACAAATATTATATTGTCAGGGTAAAGATTGTATAAGTCGGAGACGGATTTCTTCAAATTTACAGGAGAAAAGACGAGAAAGTACTTACGGAATTGCGTTCCTGAGGACTTTCTGAAGCCGGGGAAATTGTTTTTTCGAATCCTGCAACTTATTTGGCCTGTAAGTAAGGTATTTCTCGTCATTCATGCATCTCCGTTGTACGATAGCTCGTGCCGCCATTACCGTCGACTACGTGAATCAAATGTTCCGTGCGTTCGAATATGTAACCCCCTGTCAGTGTAGCAACCACGCGGTAGTTTTAAAAGACGACGTGTGAGCTGTTTTTTTTCCCAATGTAAGGTAAGACTCTAGTTTACGTCCTTTTCCTAAGGAATACGTGTCATATATCGTTGGAAAGCTTATTTTGTAAGGAATTGAACAACGCAAATCCCAAAGCTAGGAAAAATTTCCTGAAGGAGTGAATCGAGAAAACCCTATGTTGTCAGGATATGCGTAATTGAACGTACTGAGGAATTTTTTAGATGATGAAGCACATATTTAGGGGTGAAATGAGTGCTAATGGAACCTAACCTAACAGGCCTAACCTAACCTCGTAGCCATACCTCGACCCCGTGAATGGATAGTGGGGCTATCGTGAACAGAAAGTGTAAAAAGAAAAAGGTACTTACCCGAAGAGATTCCGGGTGCCGCACCACGATCGCGCACCCCGAACGCAAAGAAGCAATCACCATGTAGATAAGGACGTAAAGTAGAGTCTAGCCTCAATTTTCGATTAAAAACCTTTTGTGAATAGTTTGTGCGGCATTTATCAGTTCATAAGTCTGGAAACACTGTACATCAGCTGACGATACTGCATATCAGCTGACGATAGACAACGTGATTCAAGATTTGCCCGCCGAATTAGCAACGACCAATAAATGATTATAATGTTAAAAATAACACTTTTTTCATGAAAAAAATAGTGATACCCAGCTTGAAAAATGTTCTGCTATGCATATGAGGTAAGTAGCAATGATTTTTATTTGAAAATAAACGAGTTTAATGTGTCTCCGGCTTATACAACTGTTACCTATTGTCAATTACCATTACAATAGTAAATAGTAAATTATCACCTACTTTTACATTTAATCATCCAGAACAAATTCCACGATGGTGAACGAGGAAAAATATTACAATTATTAAACTCAATAGAACACATCATGGAAAGCTTAAGATGGCATGAACAATTTACAGCAATCTTATCCTGCGAACTTTTTTTGTGGCATATAAATCTACTGTTTTCTCCAGAAAATCATCAGTTGGAATCTTAGGTCCCTCAATGCTTATTATCGTGCAATGCATTAAAGTTCCTGGTAGCATTCTACTTCTTGTCTTAGTTAGTATCCTATTCATAGCACTGAAAGACCTTTCTGCGCCGGCTGTCGTTACGGGAATGGTTAGAAGGACTTCACAGAGTGTTTTTCAACTTGTAATATCCCACGTCAGCTTCTAAGATTTTTCAACAATGGATTGCCAGCTTCTGTATATATTCCATTATCAAGCATCGACTTGACAAAAAAATTGTAGGACTTGTGGTCAGCAAGAAGGCCTTGCACCTTAAGCATGGGACAATTTACACAAAACCTTTTAACTTTGGTGTCTTGCAAGTCTACTACTGACTGAAAGGTTTCAAATTGACTTGCGAATCTCATGGTATCAACAGATTGATCGTTGAACCTGTTTTCCATTTCTTCAATTACACTTTCCGCGTATTCCTTCATCCCACAGAAAGTTTTCCTAGCAAGATCAGATATTCTTCAGTTCTGTCCGAATATTTTTTGCAGATCACTGTTGATGTTTTCACAATGATTTGCAATATACTGCAAATTAGTGGCGTATATTGAGTCCAAGATCTGGGCTATCTCACTATGTCACGTGGTCCTAGGCTATGAATAGAAATAAGTTTACCAACTCCTAATAAATCAGGTTGCCAACTCCTAATAAATCAGGTTGCCAACTCATAAGAAATCAGGTTGCCAACTCATAGGAAATCAGGGTGCCAACTTATAGGAAATCAGGATGCCAACTCATAGGAAGTCAGGTTGCCAACTCCTAGGAAATCGGGTTGCCAACTCATAGGAAGTCAGGTTAGCAACTAATAAGAAATCAGGTAGCCGACTTCAGAATCACCATCATCATCTCACTGATATGAATAATTTCATTTACAATTTCTGATCGATTTTTCTCTTGTATTTCATTCCTAGCCTAGAATATACGCTCCTGCTGCAAATGCAATTTGGTTGAAGAAATTACAGTGATGACTTTAGCCAGACTCAAATGCTGAGGACAGAAAGTGCACTGAGGATTTCATTCATCACATTGCAAGTAATAATGAAACTTTCATTCGAGATGGAAGAGAGGAGATAAGGCAAGTGCGGTTGTCAGTTTCATTCTGCTTCTTCTGTAAGATTGGACAAATATGGGCGTTGTTATTTACAGAGGGAAATGTAAAGGTAAAAATATTCGCCACACAAAGTAATACGGTCCGATGCGAGGGAAACAACAGTAGCAGAAAAGTTCTATACTTTGGTTTTGTTGTACAAAGGTGCCTGAAAGAAACACTGGGTCTCATATTGTCACGTGTTCATTGTTTATTATTTATTGTTCTAGTTTAGTCTGTACCTGCAATTCGCATCAGGAAGACGATATTCTCTCTGCAACAGCGAACGTCATTGTGGAGGGTTACGTGCTAAGCGCATTCGTTAGGAAAACACAAGCAGCCCATGCATACAAATACCATGAAACAAAACCACCCGCTATTAAAAAAGAAGAAGAAGAAGAAAAGTAGTGCCAATCGAACCTAGAACATGAATCTGATACGTTACCATCGGGTCACCAGAGCACTTGGCAGTCGGACAATATCTTCGTCTCACGAATCGCAGTGATGGCTTGGAAATTTAAAATGCCTTTTCTTGGGTCACGAGGAAGAAGAAATAGAAGCCTTTCCTCGGAAATGGCTCGCTAGTGCGTGCCAGTAGCTTGGCATATCAATACCTATAAGCAGGATGCGAAATCCCAGGGAGACAGGAGGGAATTTCTCCCCCCCACCAACGATTTTCTCCTGGAATTTCCCTCCAATCAAACTTTTCCGGGTGGGGGAGAGTTTTTGTTCTCACAACAAACATAAACAATTAGTTTGGGAGTCGAATATTCTTTATTGGAATAATATCAAGAACATACGCAAAGAACGTACAACAAAGAGCCTCATCTCTAAAGACCCATCAATCCCCAGAACACAGAAATTAGTCCGACTTCTTATTTCTTCTCAATTCCTCATCGCCTTTCGTCAGCTACCGCAAAGTATATAAATATACTAATAAAACATGTTATAGCATTTAGATGTGAATTGGAAACTATTATATTTTTAATATCTCTTAATTTTTGTCACTCCCCCCTTTAGTCAACCAAATCATCTTAGCATATTAAAATCTTCAATTTGCAATCAAATTTTGAATGAAGGACAGTCGATATAATATATCGTATATTTTATAATATAATTTGATTATTTAATAATTGACACATACATATTTAAAGACCCTATGATGATATATATATATATGTATATAGTATGTATGTGTGTGAGTGCAGGTCTGTCTGTCTGCTCCTTCCCCCCACCAATCTGCAGTGATTTCGCACCCTGCCTATAATGTACACTACCAGCTACCACCAAAACTCAAGCCACATCCGAATTGGCAGCAGATGTCGCCCAGAGCACCGTTCCATACGAGAAATCAGCCTACCTCTGTTGACCGAATGGAGTCCAATAGTGTGACGTCACAGCAGACGACACGCTGGGACCTGAGTCTAAACAAATAAACACGTGCTTTTCTTCGTATTCAAATCAATCCTATTTTCCTTCGGAAGGGGTAGCTTTAATTATTGTGACAGCAGTTCAGAAACAAAATTGTGATGTGCATCGTACATCAATGTAAAGATGACATTTCGGAGAATACGTCTATATATAACATATTCCTTATAGATGAGAATGTAAAGAATAAATGGAGTAGGGAATCGAGTAAAGCGAATTCTCAAAAAGAAATCTCAGCCAATGGGCGTCGTCGGTTCAATCGCCTCAGGCATCTGGTTTCCCACGGTTTCCCATCATCCATAGCGGCAGCGTGGCCGACTTAAGATCGGGTGAGCTTCGGGTCGGCTTCGGCTGTGCTCGGAAGTGGAATGTTTTGAAAATGCATGATTTTCTTACTCCGGTTATTATTTACCTTATCCTCTGTAAGGTATGTGTAATAGATATATAGTCGTATTCTCCGAAATCTCATCTTTACACTGATGTACGATACGCACTATAATTTTGTTTCATAACTGCTGTCGCAATAATTAAAGCTACCCCTAAAGAAGGAAAATATCATTGAAATAGATAGGAAGAAAACAAGTTATCTCGTTGCGAGGACTCAGTCCCAGCGCGTCGTCTGCTGTGAAGTCACCACTAATGGACCGTAGTAGACGTAATGAACTCCATTGGCAGCTTACGTGGAGTTGGAGGGCAGAGGTGAAAGGCGCGACAGCTGCACGCTTCAACTTGCTGTGGCCCTGCGCTTGGCTGCCATATTGCAAATTTCACATTGTAGAAACAACGTTTACTGAATAGACGATGTAAGACTCAGTGGTACTTGGACATTTTATCGATAACACTGAATGTAGAAAAATTGTAAATGAAGAAATCACAGGTTACATTATTAATATGAGTAGTAAATAGGTTGAAATCATTGTGATGATTGTTTGTCGTCTGCCTTCTGCTTGCATACTGTGGCCTTGCATCCCAGAGCGCGGTAGGTAACGTTCGGACTGACACCTGGCGGGAAAAGTGACAACCGTACTGCAAGAGGACACCAGTGTTGCCACATGAAGGGAAATTTCCCTTTTTGAAGGGAAATTTGGAGCTAATTTTAAGTGAAAAGGGAAATTCGATGAAAAATAGCGAATTTTCAGGGAAATTTTAAGACAGACTAAACATTAATTATATTAAACATTATAAGAGATTCCAGTTTTGAAAATGAGAACTTATTTTTATTTTTATTTTCTCGTATACTTTGTTCTGAGAGGAAGGGTGGAATTTGGGTTGACCCACATCTGGATACCGTTTGGGGCAGGAGGTCATTGGCCATTCAGCCTTATGGGAGTGGGAGTCCGAGGGTATTTTTTATTTAAGCTTTCCCCGGTTCTCTGAATTTTGCCTCAAACACTACACGTGCAAACCATAAAGTTATCTTTGTCGCAAACCTATCTTTACTTCAGTCTTCATTGGACACTGGGTGGGTTATTCGTCGTGTGCGAGTGTTTGGTGGAAGGCTGTGCCCGTCTTGGACGACGGAAGAACATGGGAAGCAAAGAAAATTATCTGCATCTCCAGAATATATTAGAAAACGTCGTGGAGAATTATCGGAAGATGAAAAAACACCGCGGAAACATGTTTAAAAATTCCATGCGGAGTGGCAAGAAGTGACCAACAATGGGTTTAATAAAAAACTTGCTGTGTTTTAGAAGATTCCACCTAATATGTGAAATTTACCAGAATAGAACATTTGCTCAGGTATGTACTATATATATATATATATATATATATATATATATATAAATAATAAAACGTGTATATCCATGCGCCGAACTTAAAATTTTTATGGGGAGGCAAAAATGTGATTTTCCACACAAACTCTTCATATGTGCGCCCTACTAGAACAGCATTTTGTGTAGAATATTTTTTATTTTCTTCTGATGGTGTGATGAAGACAAGGGGCATTGGCCTCCCTAAATCCAATCTCTAGTTTGTGTGTTTTGCTTTTTACTGATGAAAATCTTCAGTTGCCAACTATAACATAGTTTTACTTTCATCTCAAAAACAAACAAATTAGCTTGGTTTGGAAATAAAATCTAAATCTTCCAAAAATACATTTAAAAGTTATTGATTTTATTGTTTATTGATTTGGTTTACTTTACTTCGCTTTTCTGTCACTTTTGGCTAATCGCGACGATGAGGATGATTGATTATCTGATTAAATTTATGAAGGGACGATCACAAAAAACACCCAGGCCGGGATTCGAACCCGGTGCCCCTGGCGTCGTAGCATTTAAAAGTTAAATTGATTAACATTTTATACATACATACGAACATGGGTCAACGATAATATTTAATTATTATTATTATTAATAAGAATTATTATTATTATTATTTAGATGAAGGGAAAAAATGGGCGAGAAAGGGAAATTTTACCCCTTGGAAAGGGAAATTGTGCTTACAGATTGTGGCAACACTGGAGGACACGAGCGGCTAGGGACAGCATTAGCAACTTGGGAAATACAAGCTAACAGAACCAAATCTGACCTGTCTAACATATCCACGCAGGCATATAATAACTGAAATAAGCATGTAAATATGTTAGGCAGTTTAAATTTTGTCTATTTAAGCTATTATATGCATACGTGGATAAGTTAGGCATGCTAGGTTGGTGCTGTTAGCATGTATTTCCCAGGTGCTAATGCTGACCCTAGCCACTCGTCTAGGCGACATGTAGATTCGAACGACTTCGGCGGGAGATGAAAGCAACGAGAGAGGACGGGACGGAGCGCTTGCTAATCCGAACACGGTCTCAATTTCCCAAGCCGTAGCCTCCCCATGTGAGTTTACACAAATAGAGAAATAGCCAAAGGCACCACAAAAAAGTGATGTAAATATTTGTATATGTATCGCGTTGTCCCTTTGGCGCAGAGGATAGCGCGTTGGACTTCTAATCCAAAGGTCGTGGGTTCGATTCCCACAAGGGATGAATTGGTTTTATTTTCTAAAACATAAATTACATAATTTAAACGAGTTTTGTAAATTATTTTAACGCAGAAAGTTATACATATAATGAAATATGAACTAACAGTAATGGATGAAATTAATATCATAAAGTAGGTTCAAACAAGAGTTCTCGGCTTACCAGCAAGGTTAGGTCGATGTTGGCTTCCAACGTTTCGAGTGCATACATTGCAGATTGATGACATTCCCTGATGATGAGAGCAATGCATGGGCCCGAAACGTTGGAAGCCAACATCTACTTAACCTGGCTGGTAAGCCGAGAACAATTGTTCGAATCACGTCGCCAGGAAAACTACAATTAATAAAATAGGCTAGTTGAACTGTATTAGATAAAAGTATAATATAATATTAAAAACAGGAAAAAATGCTATTTATTACTTTCGTAGGCAAGAAAAATTTAAATCAAATATTTATGATACTCAATTTTGTTTGTTATCTAAGCAAGATTTGCACAAAATAAGCGCTATTTTCGTATTCTTTTAACAATATGGGCCAGGCGTTCTTCAAATTCTGTGCAAATAAAAAAATTATCTAACAATGCTTCTACATAGAGAAGCTCTGGAGTTAACCCACCCTCTGATAAATGCCCCTTGGGAGCCAGAGCGTGGTGCTAATCACATCCTCTCCAAACAATGGTCCAAATCGTGAATGCATGGGGCCTTACCAATTATCCTCCCTCCTTACCACATGCACCCTATATGCCTTTACAATGTGCAGGCTGTATCTTCAGCTTTCAATCTTGATTAAACATATTTGGTTTACATATTATAAATCCCAGAAGTTGGTAATTGAAAGAATTCAAAAACGATTTTTAAGATATTTGTATTACAAAAAGTATTATGTACCATCATACTATAATAACTTATCATACAATGACCTACTTAATAAGTCTAATTATGAAAGTCTTATTAATAGAAGGGAAATAACCAGTGGCGTGCCCAAGGGGGGGTTGGTGGGGGTTATAACCCTTCCTTTGACTCAGTATTCCTAAAAAAAAGAACGTCAAAGGTAGGAAAAATGGCAAAATGAGAGCTGACTATCAGGAAAATGGTACGTAACCCCTCCCTTTCAAAAATCCTGAGCACGCCACTGGTTACAATTATCCAGTCAGTCGTAGCCAGTGATGTGCCGTAGACTATAAGTTTACGTCTACATGCGTTGTCTACACGTAATCTACGCGTAGATTACATTGGGTTGTAGTTTACGTAGACTACGTAGACAATTTAAAGTTCATTAAAATTAATTTCCAAGGTTTTCATGAAAGGAAAGTGACATTTTCAACTATATAGGTTCCTAACGAAATGAAAAGAACCCTATTTACAACAAAATGTATCTTCTCTTCTATTACCAACTATGGAAGAAGATAAATAGTATGCAAAAAACAACAACAGATGGCAGTCGTGAGGCAAGAGTGGTCTTTTCCCCATAAAACACTAGAATATTTCCTATATTAGGTTTCTTCCTAGGTGAGAAATTGTTCGAATTTGTAAGAAAGGGTATGAAAGGTTCTCTTCACACATCAGCAACTGATACGCAGTATAATTTTCTTTTAATTCCACGGCGCCCTTTGCTAAGTTATCACCTTTCGCCATGTTGTTTACATAGATTACGTAATCTACGTGTATAAAATAGACTACGTGTAGAATGTAGGCTATGGCTATCGTTGTTTACGCGTAGACGCACATCACTGGTCGTAGCACAGGAACACTTGCAAGAAACAAATCGTGCCCGATATCATCCAACACTAAAACTGAAGTCCGCATGTCTGAAGTTCCGAACCGACTCGAAATTACCACGAATAAAACACCAGACATTGTTTAGAAAGGCGCATGACATTCGAAACCTATAATTGAAGTTGAAATTGAGATATTAAAAAAAACGAAACGATCCCCCGAAACGATCCCCCCATTTTTGTGTGAAGATGTGGTAGCTAAACTATAAAATTTTGTCCCCCCAAAAATTCCCATGACGCAACCGCGACATGAACCCCCCTCCCACCTGGTCGAGTGGATTATTCATCCCGCACGCATCGAGGTACCACAACCAACGAATAAAGTGTGTGGGAGTGTTAATGACAAGAAATTTACTAGAGAACGAAGTTGGATAGTTCAATGTCAGTGGCGTGCCCAAGAGGGGTTGGTGGGGGTTATAACCCCCCCTTTCGGTCCAGTATTTTTTAAAAAAAAGGAACGTCAAAGGCAGGAAAATATGGCAAAATGAGGACTGACTACTTAAAAATGTAGCTACACATAACCCCTCCCTTTCGAAAATCTTGGGCACGCTACTGGAAATAACACAACAAATATTTCTGTACTAAACAATGACTGGCATCATAGATAACCCTACTTTTATCCAAAATATATGTTTCAATACAAAGAAATGTGGCTTAAGGCTGCGGCAATTGATGTCTTACGATATTCCTCAAACAGAAAGATTCAAGAATTCGCCATTATTTAGAATGTCCTTTGCGTACAACAAAATATCTATATTGCAATCTAATCTTGATTTTAGTATCTCAATCAATGAGTACAAAAAATATTAAGACAAGTGTTTACAACATAAATTATAAGATTTAGTGTTATACTTAGCAATATATCACTGCATGTGAATAAAAATGACATGTTTTTTTGTTTTTTTGGTCTTGTTCTGTATTGTTTTGGGTGAAGCGCTTCTAAATTGTTAATTGGGTGTTATATGATTCTATAGTATAGTTTAGTAATTTTTATTACATTATATTTGTGTATGTATTCTACCTGTGTTATGTCTCACTGTATTATATTATGTGTTTCTCTTGTTTTTGTATTTGTATTTTTATTTGTATTTTTATTGGCTACCTTCTGTAAAAGTAGATAATTTATCTGTTGAAGGAAATAAATAAATATGTATCCATATGAGGGGATGGGACAAATTAATTTGTACTTGAACATTTTACCAACCCTTCCTTTGGGATATATTAGGTTCTCGGCTCAACTCCCCCCCCCCCACCCATAAGTAATATCCTGGGTATGCTCTCCTCTCCAGGGTAGTTAAAGGCCCAGGAAGTTCCGAATTGTTTCATTGGAAAAAGGTTCCTGAATTGTATTCAAATTGACCCGGAAAATTGGTTCCTGAGTAGGGTTGCCAGGCGTTCCGTATATACGAGATTGTCCCCTTTTTTAAAGAAATAGCCCGGTGTCCCGGAAAATGTTCTCGGGACGCCCATTTGTCCCGTATTTAGCTAAATTGTTGACTTGTAGGTAAAATATTAGAAGGTGTACTTGAAACGAAACATTACGGAGACAGGATGTTCTCGTCGGTTTGGAATGCAGACCTTACAAATTCCATTACTTGCCTCGTCCGTGGAAAGGTACAAGCCTGACAGACGAATATGAATCGACAGGTATTGGAATTTGTATAGCGAAGCAACCGAACCGATCTGAGAAGATCGGAAGGAAATTTCGTAAACAGTATTGGATTTGGTTTTGGTGTGTGAACATCGAGGTAGAAAGCGCAGGTATGTACCTGGAGGACGGAGGCGTCTCTCCGAACATAGAATGGTCTGAGCCTTGTTACTGAACCTCTCGGTAGTACCTTTTCTTACTTACACCCCGGTAATAAAATAATGAAATAAGGGAAGGAGCGAGTAATGGAATTTGTAAGGTCTGCATTCCAAACCGACGAGAACATCCTGTCTCCGTAATGTTTCGTTTCAAGTACACCTTCTAATATTTTACCTACAAGTCAACAAAATAAAAAACGAATTCAAATTTCAAAATCATTTTATACAACAAGAAATTAATAACAATTTATAACTAACCTAATTGGATACCAATTAGAGTCGAATTACTTTCGGAACATCTCCAACGGACTACGCGAGTCTGTCTAGCGAACCTAGTGGGCGTGTGGAGCCTGAGCAGGGTGCTTAGCGATAGGTTCTGGGTTGAGATGACGTCAGTGGCTCGCTTCGTTCATAGGCTGTTTCGAGAGTTGCGACTCGTTCCGAAGCTTCAAATGCATAACAGCCAAAGATGTTATGGAAATAATCTCCCTCTACCATTTACCACTCAATCCTCATATTAACATTGGCGTACAAATGCTCGTTGTCGATTGTCGATATGTCGAATAAGAAGCGACTCACGACTGGCAAAGGCAGTTCTGTTTCTAATACAGCTGTAACTTGTTTCTTTGGTCAATGGAATCAGAGTGGAGTGGATAATATTCAAGGTTTAGGTGATGTAAAAAGTTTTCTTCTAATTTGTCATGCCAAAAAAGAAAGTGTTCTTGTAGTAGTGATTATTATAATCAAAGGTCCTCTTAAGGCGCCAAGTGTTCACTCAAATGTTAATATATTTGTCAAAATGTTAAAAATTCGGTATTAAGAATACTTTAAACTGCAATTGATTTTGTAATGTTTAAAAATGTTATAAAAATAAATTTAACTATATCCATGTCTATATGTCCCGTTCTTTTATTTTAGAAATCTGTCAACCCTATACCTGGGCCGTGTTTAAATTGATCCGGAAAAAAGGTTCCTGGTCAGTATTTAAATTCAGCTGGGAAAAATAGGTTCCTGGACCGAATTTAAATACTTTAAACATAAAAACGTTCTTTATGGTGATTGTCTCTCCCGGACGGGAATTTAATTTGTTTTTTAAAAAACCTGGACCTTTAACAACCCCGAATTCTCTTACTTAACTGGGAAACTTTGTCCTGGACGATGTGGGTTCTTCGCCGAGATCCCTTCCTTTAATCCTCAGCCTAGTTCTGAGATTTACCAGCTCGAGATTGAAGCCAAGTGTCGTCTAGACCAAACTTTGTTTGACAACTTTATTGCAAACAACATATATAAACAATGACACTGAGCCTGCAATCCCCGTGGGCAAGAGAGGGAAGCAAATAAAAGCATTTTCCACATCCACTGTGCAGGAGGAATTCACGGATGTACCCAGGAGGGAATTCATTTTAAAAAAGAACACAATTTCAAAACTACTTACTCTTAATCTCTTGGGAGATCTACTTTGAGAACGAACTGAATATATATATATATATATATATATATATATATATATATATATCAGTGGCGTAGCATGGACATTTCGGGTGGGAACGCCAAGTCCGAAGGAAGGGTCGGCTCTTTCTTGCTTAATAATTTACTTATGGTGTTAGTCGCCACAGGTATTGTTTATTTGCCTGAAGCCAGCTGGGTTTTCAATAAAACATCATCCATGCATGTTTTAGCTAGAAAATTAGATGCCTCACTATGCCACAAATGTTTTGAACTCTGGTGTTTTATACCTTTCTGCATGACGCAAGTCATTAAAAACCTACCTGAATCACAAGCGCCTCTGCACAACAGTAGACGTCATTGTTGTGGATGATGCAACTACTGATTGATTTGGTTTATTTTACTTCGCTTTTCTACCACTTTTGGTTAATCGCGAATACGAATATGAGTGATGATATTGAAGAAGGGACACTCACAAAGAACACCCGTGCTCACGCCGGGATTCGAACCAGGAACCTCTGTCGTCTTGGCGCACTGTCCAAAGCACTCTGACACGGAGGTGGGTGGATGATCCAAATATCGTACACTCTACTGACGTAACAGTGCCGATTGGTAATTCAGACTACTGTTTATTACATCTTGAGAATGCTGATAAACATTTTAAAATAATTTTGTCCAGAGACCATTCGATGTTAAGAGTTTTCAAATGAATGCTAAACATTTCCATTGACACAATATTAAGCAGTTAGATAATAACGAAAAAATAATAATAAAAAAATAATAGTTTTGCGGGTTAACTGGTAGAGCAGCCACAGGCTGAATTTCTACCACGAGGATTTCACCAAATTATTTGACAAAAACTGTGTTGATCTTTTAGTTTCTAATGCACATCGCTGTTCGTGCGATAAATTATACAATGCAGTGACCATTAAGAAGCGGTGTATTTGACATTGGTAAAGTTACGTCAGTCAATATTGCGTATTGTAGCATCACATAGCACGAGTTGCATGAGCGCGAAGAACCAGGTAGGAATTCTATCGCTGTCGTCTGCTTCAGAAGGCAGGAAGGGTCACATGAGCCAATCACGGTACGCTGGCGTATGAGAGAGCATTTACGCGCGTAAAGATGCTAGAACGAGTGTTGAGAGTGGAGCGTTGAAAGCGGATTGCGAAAAATAGCTGCTATAATGCCATGAAGGTCAAACATATATGCAATTAATCAAGTTTTACTTTATATTCACAGCATTTACGCATTTTTGGAATTTTAAATCTGGGAACGCCGGGCGTACGGGCGTAATATAACGCTACGCCACTGATATATATATATATATATATACCATGTGTATGTGTGTGCATAGGCGGAGTTCTGGAGTTGCCAGAGGGGCCAGGCCCCCCTCAACTTAAAAAATACAAAAAAAATAACACATGATTAAGTTCAGTTACTACATTTTTGTTATGAAGCCATATCGCAAATCTTGACATTTGGCATGATGGCATGTGCGGTAATTGCGCCGCAATAGCGGGAATTAGACGATTTGATTGATGTGTACAGTTTGAAGAAAGAAAAACGTAAAATGACTTTGTGTTGAGTCAACAGTTACTGCTGAGGCATCAAAAGAACTTTTCAATTTAATTTTTCTAAAATTTCTGAAGCCTACTATTGTACCGTAACTTTTTTAAAGTAATACGAGTATTGTATCAATAAAAAATTAATGAAGTGCAAAATGCAGTAATCGTACTATTTTGCTTCTTTCAAAACTGACAACCAATCTGCTAATTAATATTTGTTTACTTAAGCGAGGAAATTTAACATTTTCAAATCTAAAAGGCCTAGAACTCAGTGTTTTTAAGTTGTTTTTCAATTTCCGGGGGAAGGTCTCCGGACCTCTTATAAGCTAGGGGATATTCAACAACCCTCAGGCACATCATATGCCCCCCCAAAAGCAAAAGCTCAAACTCTGTCCATGTGTGTGTGTGTGTGTATGTGTTTGTTCCAGCATAACTCTCGAACGCCTGGAGCTATTTCAACCAAACTTGGGACACATATCACTTGCAATCTGGAAAGAAATACTGTGGGGGTAAGGCACCCCTGGCACTACGAATGCCGTTTAACTCAAGTTGAACACGACAAGCTGCCCGTGTCGCTTCGGCTGGTTTGTCACGCATGAAACGTAAATGCTTCTATACAGATTGGATGCATGCCGTGTTCGGTGAGAAACTCTCTTGGGAACGAACCTACAAAAATACATGCAAGCTGCATGTGTCACTTAGACTGGGCCGTTTTCTCCATAAGGTATACTTCGTGTCGCCTCGATTCGCGCATGCGCGTGAATGCTTGCTTGAGGACTGAAAGGGCCCGTATCGCTTTTTCTTCGGTGCGAACCACCATTGTCGACTGTCGCTTCGGTCTGAAATCTCCCTTAGGGAGAATTCACAGCAGATCGACAAGAGATACGTGTCGCGTGAGGAGTTCGCCAATCGAACGTAGGTTTTTGCAGCCTGTTACACCGCTACGGTGTGAAACGTTGGCTTGTTCCCAAGCGACACGTCCTTGTAATCAAGGGGTTCGGGGTTCGATACCCGGTGGAGGCACATAGTGGTTCGGATCCCACTTTAAACTGTAGGTCCAGTCCCGATTAGCCTTACTGTGCATAAAGTGGACTTAAACACCAAATCAACCAACCAAGCAAGCGACACGTGTCGAGTGTTGCAGAAGTGACAACTAACAAGCGACACGACACTCTTCAGTCTATAAGCATGCAAAAATACAGACCGAGACGTTATGGGAAAAAAATGGTCCAGTCTAAGCGACACGTGCAGCTTATCGTGTCGCTTCGATTAGAAAGATTGCATTGATTACTGTTTGCTTCCAAGTGACACTTGTCGCTTCGGTCTGAAATCTCCCTTAGATCCATCCACAAACATCCACAAACCAAGTTAAATATTTCTAGCTCTCTTAAGTCCTAAGCTATTGATAATTTATATAATCCGATGGTAGTAAAATGAAAAAAAAAAACAACACTAAAGCGGTTTTTTTTACTGCAATGATGATTAAAAAATTTGAACCTTAACAGGAATAATCAACAAAACAGGACAAAAAAGCTGCATAATTCCCTTAATCCTTTGTTGACACAAGCAAACACTCAGCGTTTTTCCCCTTCCCCGTTTTGGCGCGACAGTTCACAAAAAAAGCAAAAGAGCTGGGATATTGAAGCAGGGGGAACGGAGCGATAATGTTTTGTCACGTGACTCTCTGACGCACAGATATTGACATTTTGCGCGCAGCGCGTTACTCACTTGTTCCTCGTTCACCATGACCGCCTCGTCTAGTCCGCACGCTGGCTATGTTTTTAAACAACTCTAGCCGTCAAGACGTCAGGTAGGTTTGCACTGTTGGCTTGTATTGCATGCGTAGCTGTTGGATTGTGGTACGATGTTGTACAGGGTAGGTTGGTTGTACTATTGTAGTCTGTCTTCAGGTATCAGTTAGCGGTTGTGTCGAGCATTGAAATCAATACTAGCCCTTGCACCTCTTAAATTTCCCCCAAATGCACCGAATTTACTGTCGGTGAGGTGAACGTGCTTTTGCATTGTGTTCGTATAAACGTTGAACGTCGAGTTGTTTTGGGGGGAAGAACTGTAACTGTGTACTTTTCTGCTAAATGCATGACATGCTGTGCAACGTTCATGTAACTGGCGACAGCGAGCACATGTAGACATAATCGCTTTCCGAGACAGCGGAAACGGTTTAAGAACGGGAACGTGCACCTGTAGACGGTATTGATTTTCCGGTACAATTTAATTGTGTAACTAGTAGCAAGGCAAATATGCCAGCAGGCCGTCTCGCGCCAGTATCACACGTGGTTTTGTTGTTTCATGAGCTGCGGTTAGGTAAATACTTGCATGTTATGAGTGCGAAGTAGCTTTTCATGCTTTCAAACATTTCCGTGCAATCGCAACGAACTGTTTTTTTATCATTTAAACCGTATACACGAGTGTCAATAGAACAGTGTAAGAACTGAAGTCATGTGTCGCATTCAAGGCGCCCCCAGCTGGGCTATTTGACTAGGGTGACCAGATATTTGTTGACCAAAAAGAGTATAGTCTATATGTTGAAGGTGCGCATGCACAAAACATAAAAAGAAAACGAAAATAAGGGTGGCTATTTGTTATTGCTTCTATTAGAAACCGTATAAAATAGGCCTACACTCTACAGATTCAAATGACTTACGAGTTTAATGTTATTAGCAAATTACAAATATTTCCTCACCAATGCGCAAAACTTCCTCTTTCATACTTCTGGGATGATTTTGCTTTCTTGAGTATGTTTTGATCGTACTTTATTGCCAGTCCAAACTCTTCACAGGTCATGTCCACATTGAATTCCACTTTCATTACTTGTTCGAGTGTTGACACCAAGAGTACTTTATCCTCTCGCCAGTAAGTTTTAATAACACTGAAGAGTCTTTCACAATCAACATGTGTACCAGGCAGTGTAAACAAGAATTTTATAAGAAGCACAATCACTTTTAAATTTCACCCAGCCTGTACTGACCTCCACTTACCCATCATTTTTTCTTTTCTTTCTGTGGATTTTAACGCATTTTTACGCGTAAAATAATGAATGGTAGCAAGAAAAAGAGTATATTTGGGGATTTTTGCAAATTGAAAAGAGTATAGAGTATATGAACCTCTAAAAGAGTATAATACTCTTAAAAAGAGTATGTCTGGTCACCCTATATTTGACCCATTGAACAGAAGGAGAAACACAATGTTTGCTGCTCATGTTTCGAACGACATTTAAAGAATACACGTATCTTTGTTTTCAGTCACCTAAAAAACAATGGAAAGTTGGAATCTGCATTTTTGCAGTCTAATGGGGCTCTGTCGTCTGAATCCCCAGACAGTATAATCAGTTATGTAGTCCCAAATTTTCATAAGGGAGACAATGACTACCATGCTCAAGGTCCCGTGTTCGATCCCCGACCGGTTCAAATCCGGGAAGTTTTCTAACGTTGGAAGCGGTCCCGGCGCTCATGCTAGAAAATTTAACAACCCTGATTTAAAGAACATAAGGGCTACAGTAGAATTTCATGGACTACAGTAGAGCAGGTTATTGTATTTTTTTGTTGATATTGCTTTTGTGCTTTAGCAGTATACTGTTAACAATTTTTAATAATACTGCTAAAATTCACTAAAAGTAAAAATCGTGGTAGAATGCTTAAGTAAATAAATGAACAGAAAAAGCAACAATTCTCTTTTCTTTCGTCCTCTAAGTTTAAAACTGAAATGCGACAGACCTCAATCGGCGCGTTTAACGATAAGAGCCTTTACAGTCTCATGTCAATTGTTTCGGGAAAAAGAAAGAACATTATTTAGGGAGATTCACACCGAAGCGAAACACGACACATGTCGCTTGAGTATTGTAAGCTCACTGTAGTCATGGCCAAATTACACAGGGTGCGAAATCCTTTGGGGGGGGGGGGAGATTTTCCATCACCAACAATCTTGGCCTCAAAATCCCCCACCAAAAATTTTCGGGGGGAGAGTTTGTTACAACAAACAACAAAGAAAAAAACTTTTAATTTCAAATATACTGTACTAAGAATAATATGGAATACGGACACAAATTAGTGTAGTTGTAAATGTTCAATGCCTTTTCTCTCTCAAGAGATAATTAACAAATCTGCATCAATACGCACAATAAAACTAAAACAAGAATGCAAAACAATAATAACTATGAAATCTAATTGATTTATGTTAACATGAAGCAAAAACTTAATGAAAACTTACACTTAATAAAACCACTTCAACTATTTCATAATTTATTAACATCTTTAACCAGTTAGTAAAGGACGTAGTTTGCTACTTTCTAATAACTGATATATTTAAAAGTTACAAATTTATTTGTTTGTGAATAATTATTAATAATAATAATACATTTTTAATTTAGTAATTTATTTTTATTTTTAATAAAATTATAAATGTATATCGTATAACTAATATGTATGTTTGTGGAGAGGGGGGCTTTGTAGATTAAGATCTTTCTCCCCCTACGAGTCTTAAATGATTTCGCATCCTGAAATTACATAAATAACTATAAACGAATCGGTACGAAAGTACAAGAATGACGCTAACAAATCAGGTTAACCAGATTGTACGGGGCGTATACCGCGGTATACTCTAGACTACAGCCCTGAGTATAATACTCTATAAGCATGGGCGTCGCCAGAAATTCTTGCGGTGGGGGGGGCAAATGATAAAAGTTGAATAGTAGATAAATAATAAGTATTATTACCACGGTTATAAATGTTGTTATACAATAATAAATATAAACTCACAAAGTAAATTTTATTCGAAATAATTAATAATAATAATAATTATTATTATATAATGGGGAGACTCGATCCACCAAACGAGTGAATACCAGCACAACTATTTTCATTATTTCTTTTGCTTTTTATGCAGTTACTATCTGAATGCGTTTTGATATTAACCATTGCATGTCTCGTTCTAGAAAAGCTTTACAGTTAGGGGGATTTTTTTTATAAAGTGTGTTGTGTGACATCTCACCTACAACTGTAATTATTAGAATTTTGAAAACTGTGGAACCATTTGTTCTTTGGATGGAACGGTAGAATATAACCTTGCTGCTGTATTTTTCACTCAATGTTTTCGGTCCAATGCATTTCTACTTTGATTATTCTGTTCGAATACTAACTAAATTAACTTTATTTCTGTTCTTAACAAAAGAGTAACAAACTTTTGGCTTTCTTGTATCTTTAAATGAACAATGTCAATTTCCAGGAGGGGGTCCACCGACCCGTTCGACCCTTCGCTCCTGACGCCCATGTGTTTCTGTTCCTGTTCTGTTCATATATGTCCGTTTCATCAAATCATCATCATTCATCTTCATCGTAGATAAAAGTGACAAAAAGCAAAGTAGAAAGGAAAGTACAAATGCAGTCTCTGAAGTACTGTAGTCGCAAAATTGTCACAGGCTAAGCAGAGTGCGAAATCATTGAAGACTGGTGGAAAAATCTTAATCTACAAGCTCCCCCCACAAACATATTCATAAATTACACGATATGCACATTTATAATGTTATTAAAAGTGAAAATAAATTACTAAATTAAAAATATATTATTATTAGGGCCCGGATTCTCAGGTTTTAACCTATTTTATTCCTTACTTTGTAACGTCACTATTCTAATATATATTTTCTTTTTAGCCATTTCTTAATGAAATACATGAATCCTATAGGTCCTATAAACGGCTAAAAGGAGTTAAGATCCTAAAAAAGGCTAAATTGAACTTTTCAGCTAAATAAATGTACAAAAAAATAAATAAAAAAATGCTGAAACCTTGTTTTGTTTCATCAGAGTGAACACATTGTTAACTGTACGGCAATATGAAAACGTATTTTCTCCCACCTTTCTCTCTCTCACACACGCACAGAAGGGGGAATGGAAATGAGAAAAAAAGGAAAGCAAAGTTGGCATTACAAAAGAAATATCTTAACAATGACACGTTTTAAATTTTCATTATTTTCTGTATTTTCTAGAAACTGTGTTTAAGTTTAGAAAACATGTAATATGTGATGGTAAATGTGTTTGCAGTATTGATTCTCATGTAAATGCAAAGATATGTGATTGAGTTCAATAAAAATACGGGTAGGTAAAAAATCCTAAAAAGGCTAAATCATCACTTTATAAAGCCTAAAATTATGTCTATAAAATCCTAAAAGTCCGGGCCCTAATAATTATTATTATTAATAATTACATAGAAAGAAATGCATTTGTTATTTATATATATCAGATATCATGAAGTAGCAAATTAAATCTTTTAGTCACTGGTTGAAGATGTTAATAAATTATGAAATAGTTGAAGTGGTTTTAGTATTTGTAAGTTTTTGTTTAGTTTGTGCTTTTTGTTAATATAGGATCAATTAGATTTTATAGTTATTTTCTTGCATTCTTGTTTTACTTATCTTATGCGTATTGACGTAGATTTGTTAATGATCTCTTGAGAGAGAGAAAGCATTCAACCCTCACAAGCACACTACTTTGTGTGTGTTTTCGATATTATTGTTAGTAAAGTATATTTAAAATTAAAAGTAATTGCTTATCTTTTGCTTGTTATAACAAATACTCTCCTCCCGGAATTTTTTTGGTGGGGGAGATTTTTGATGCCAATATTGTTGGTGGGGGGAATCCCCCCGGTCCCCTTCCAGGATTTCGCACCCTTAGGCTAAGTACGCTAAGTTTCGTGAAAAGTAAAGTAGAACCCATGTTTCCAGAAAATATTTGAATGAAATCAGGTAACTTGTACAAAAAAAGTAATTCATAGTAGAATACTGATGACTGTGATATACATATAATTGGTACAAAAGAGGCATATTACTCAATAGAGAACGTATTTTTAAAATAAAAAGTATGAAACTAATTTTTTAATAACTGCATCTAAACATAAGGGCTACAGTAGTATTTATTGTATTTTTCCTGTTGATATTGCTTGTCTGCATATCAGTTTATATACTGTTAATAATTTTAATAATACTGATAATTACACTATAAACGAAACCTCGGAAAAAGACATAAAAAATCGAAGAATAACAGAAAAAGTATCAATTCTCTTTTTTATCGTTCTGTCAGAGCTTAATACCGAAACACAACAGACCTCCATCTTCGTTGGTTGATTGAGTTGGTGTTTGAAGTCCACTTTATGCACAGTAAGGCTTACCTTCAGTAAGTGAGATTCGAACTACTATGTGCATCCACCGGGTATCGAACCCGGGACCCCTCTTTACATGGCGACAAGGTAACCATTATGCCATCGGCCAAGAATACCTTGTTACAGCGCACGATGAGACAACGTTGTTGTCTAGTGCAAGCGTAAATTCTCACTTCCGAGTTTCGTTAAAACGGATAACAATCACAGATTCGATACAACGAGAAAGTCTTTTATTCATAGCTTATTTAGAGCGGCGTGGCTTCTAAAATCAGTGTGAAACTGTCAGCTTTATTTACAATACTAAATACTTTACGTATTCATTGAAATTGTAACGTTTCACTCGAATTTATAACCGGATGAAAATAGAATGTAGTTTTTTCGCCCACAAAAATATTCTTTTCCATCAATTTTCCTCACTTCCATTTATTACAATTTTTTGTGTAGAACCAAGAACAATCGCCCACTTCGCCCACCCATTGTTACGCTTATGAATTATACAATAAGGCTATATTATACAACAGTGGGTTTAATTTACACATTGTACTCTATTCTTCTCCACATCTCAGTTTTGGATACAAAGTTTCACAAAAACAATTTGATATTTGCAGCAAAACATTTTAGCGGTAGTAATTGCCGAATTGATTGACTTGGTTTATTTAAGTTCACTTTTCTGCCACTTTAGCTAATCGCGAAGATAAGGAGGAGCAGTGAAATGGGTACCCTTGACCCTCTGTACCCCCTGGAGAAAGTGAAATATTTTGCATGGTTTATGAAGATATTGTTGTTTATGAATGTTTTCAGTTGATTTTAGCTCTAGGAAATGTGTTATTGTGAAGAACAGTACGTCTATTGTTTTAGCGTATTACTTTACCGTGTAGCAGAACAGCACGAAGGCTTCGCGCAAGTGAATATAACACCCAAACGACTTTCCACAACAGCAGCTATAATTTTACGTAGTTAGGTTTGGTCCCGATAGTTATTTTCGATGTGTTCTTTCGCTTTTTTAGTGTGCATACAAACTTTTTACTAAAGAAAAGCGGTGAGAATACTCCGAAACTGCGGTTTTAACTTACGTGGGTCATTCTTTGGGATCAAGTATCTCCATTGTTTGTGCTTTCCTAACGCTGGAACCACTTTTACATTACGTAAAACATTTTTTTTTTTTAAAAAATACGCAATTCTCGAGGGGATATCTTATTTATATATTAGTTATAATAGTGGGCTAAAGAAATTTTTTTACTGCATTTTTATTTTTATGTTTAATAAGTTGAAATAAGTTAAATGAATAGACATTCGCAAGAAACACCCATGCCGGGATTCTAACCAGGACCCCTGGCATTGTAGCGCGCTGCGCTGATCACTCCAGCACGGAAGTCGACGTCTGCAAAAAAGTAAATGCGATAAAATTACTTTTACTTCTGAAGAGTGTCCGTTACTTACAAGTAGCTCGTAACTTCGAATCACTGTGCATTGTCCTTGAAATTTCGTTAAACGACTTGCACATTCTCCGTATTGCCGTAGGTTTCGTTTGAACTCCTCTAGGAATATTTGCGTGTCATGTGCAAAGTTTAAGTAAGGAGTGACAACGAAAGAAATGTGCATGATTTGTATCAACAGATTGAGAACTTGCAAAAGTTCAACGTTATCGATTTTGTTACGGCACGAACGAGATTGTATGCAGTTTTATGGGATCTGTTTTTCTCTCTCGCCCTGTGTGCTTATTTTCATCTTTATTCGAGCGATAGGGGCGTTGTCACTGTGAGGGTAAGGGCGGGCTCTGGCCCATCTGTTTAGGACGTTTGTTTATAATACACTTCTCAAAAAAAGTTATATTAGGCAATAGGTGATAGGCACTTCCTTGGAATGCAACAACACATGGTATCTGTCTGGTGGATATTCTCGTGGTTTCGTCGACATATGCCACTGTGCCCATGGACGTCCGGAAGGGGCACAGTCCCCCCCTGGAGAATGAATGTTCATGTAAAAAGTATATATTTTACACATAATTTCATTTCAGTCACAAAAATTATGTTAATTACTATAAGGATGTTGAAGGAACATGATAATTTCAGACTGAAGCAGTGTTTTTTGAGGGGGGGATCAGTATTATGGGGAAAAACATGCCTCCTTTGCCCCCCTGGAAAACAATTGCCTTGCTTGCCCCTCCCTGGAAAAAAAACCTGCGTACGCCCATGACTATGCCTATCACCTATTGCCTACTATAACTACATTCCAAAGTTTTTTTTGTGCTTAATATAACAATATTCCAAAGTTTCTGTGAGGAGTGTATAAGTATCTTCTAGTTTCTAGGAGTTTGGGCTGTAAACGTATGTTTACACCCCTTTCCTACGCCTTAGGGATTGAATTTCGGAAAGTCCCTTCTTCGGGCGTGCTTAACTCATAAGAGGAAGACACCACTGAACTTTCACCTTCCTACAGGGTGTCCGAAAAGTCACGCAACTGAGACTTCGAACATACGTAACTTTTGTGTACAAAAGACGATAGAGACATAAACAGTGCATTGGGTATTAACTTTGTCTATGTGGATGTTTGTTTAAATATTAAAGAAGAAAATTATTCTCCACATGAACGAATAGTATTGGGGGGGGGGGGAGTTAGTAAGGTGTTAAAATGTTCTTGAACGAAGGAAAGAAACTTGGATATGAGACAGCTATGGACTTGCTTTCAATAATTTTCGATGTGTATCGATGGTCTCTGTGGGTATTTATCGAACTGACAAAAGAGCGAAAATTGTGTATTCATTTTATGCATTACAGACGATTTATGGGGTAAATTATGACATATTCATAAAAATGTGCGTTTTTTAGAAATTACGGGCAAGGACGTATTTAGGGGGAGGGGTCCTGGAGGTCCGGACCCCCCGAAAGATTTATGAAGTACTAAAATTAAATAATGAAAATATACTCGTTTAGCATTTGTTGTATAATTTCCTCTGAACTTATTTGAGGACAAGGAATTTATTGGGATTAAAGGGATTTCAAGGATACGAAGGACGTATTTAGGGGGGGGGGTTCAAGGGATCCGAACCCGCCGAAAGACTTACCAAGTACTAAAATTAAGTAATGAAAATATTAGAATTTGTTGTATAGTCGATGGTTATTAATTTTCTCTGAACTTTTTAGAAGACAAGGATTGTATTGGGATCATACGGATTTGAATGACATTACAAAGATGATTTATGTACAATATTACTCAAATGAATATGCATAAAATTTTAATCAGAAACTTACTTTTCTCCAACTTCATTTAACATCATTTTTGTTATTCGATAAGTATTCAATTATTCATCTATTTGACATTAATTTCATTGCCAGGGCACTTGTTTTTATGTAAATTAATCCGATCTTAACTCCAGGTAAGGTACGTAATGAATATGCGCTGTTATATCTATATTCTTATACTCTTTTTACCTAATCGTGTAATAATAATATAATATAATATTACTTTATGTATTGTAATTAGTATTGATTTGATTTAATATAATTATTTTAATTTAAACATTATTATTATTATTATTCCTGAGACACTTGGTTTGGAACCCCCCGAAATATATTTCTAGGTACGTGCCTGATTACGGGGTATACTGGCAACATTGTTCACGTCAGAGAGCAGTATCAGGTGTGCCCGACATATGGCTATGTTATTCAATCATTGGCCAGATGAAAAAATAAGATTTGAAATTAATCGAACAAAAATATAGGTTAGGTTAGTTTTTTGTAGATTTAGGGGTTTGGGCTGGGCATTGATAAGTCAGTGTCCAAGGACAAACTCTTTTTATAGGAATATTTTCAGAACCAGATACAGAGAAATAAGGAGGGAGAGAAAATGAGACAGAAATAAAGGGAGAAAGAAAGAGAGAGGTAGAGGAAGAGGGAAGCAAAACAAAGGAGAGAGAGAGATGGAATGGAATACAGGAACAGAGTAAGAATAGGAGAAACAGAAGATAGAAAAGGATAAAGAGGAAGAGACAAATATAGAAGCATAAGAAGGAAGAGATAAAGAAAGAAACGCGAAAAAAAGAGAATGATAGAATACGAAAGGGAAAGAAAAGAGAATTCTAGTAACCATGGTCGCCAAAGCGGAATCCACCCAAACGAAACATTCTGGTGACGTCATTGTTGAGCTGCAATTGACGTAAGAACACTGAAAATGTTTTATATTTAGAGGGGAATGGCTTCTGGAGGGACTTATATAGGAAAATGGAAAGCAACTGAAGAGAAACAAACTAAGATATATTAAAACGATAATACTAGCAACTAAATCGCGGTATGTTGTAATGGGACCCTTTTATTTAGAAGTGCATTTTCTTCCGAAATTAAATACATAAGTTTTGAAAACACTTTTATGTCAAGAACGTGATTCTTATAAGGATTATGAAAATTACTTTTCTCACATTCAGTTAATTTCAAAGAAAGTAATACGAGAGGAGAGTGAAAAGTTTTGAGCCTCACATGGAAGGAGTGATGCGAGGTAGTTAAAATTTGGAGGATGTAAGGTTTGAGATTTAGGACACTCTGTGCCAACTTTTATGAAATTCACTTTTTTTTTCTATTTTGTTGTCAGGTTGAAAATGAACGAAGTGTCAGAGAAGAGAGTGGCCGACAGGGCCGTGATTCGGTAGCTCTGACGGCAAGGTCTCGCTGCACAGGCTGCTTTGGTCGAGTGTGGCTTCACCGCACTTCCCCATCCACCTTATTCCCCCGACCTGGCCCCGTCAGATTTTCATCTTTTCCCTGCTATGAAGAATTCACTTGGAGGACGTCACTTCCACACGGACGAAGGCGGTCATTCCGTGGTGTGAGACTCGGGACAAATCATTCTACCAGATGACTGTAAACGAATTGCAGCACAGAATGCACAAGTGCATTGATCTGGGGGGTGATTATAGAGTTTATGTGATTATGTAGAGAAATCATAATGAGAAACTGTAGCTCAAACACCCCTTACCTGTGAGGCTCAAAACTTTTCACTCTCCTCTCGTAAATACCATTGTATTCATCTGTTAGATTAGGGATCTATGTATTCTGAAATTGATCTAACATGTAATAAAGGCATTCATTCTTTAATATTAGCGTGTACAATTGTGCACATGGGGTATTAATAGTTGAAGACGATCCCAAAGAGAAAGATAAGAATAAGTAGGGAAGAATTGAATAAAAATTATTAACATGAAATTAATAGGAAATAGATAAGAAGAAAATAAGTAAAAAAGTAAAACGTTGAAAATTAAGATAGAAAACTAGCAAGGAAAGAGAATAGATTTAAAAAAGAGGGGAAGTAGATACATGTTAAGAAATGACACATTAACAGAGAAAGTAGGATACAAAATGGAGGTAGAAGTTGTAAAATAGGAATTATAGAATAAGGAAATTGATGTTTGAGGAGGGAAAATTAGGAAAGAAAGAATAGGAAAATATCCATTGAAAAAGGAAGGGGAAACGAAAAATATTAAATAGTTAATAAGAATATCAAAAATAGACAATAGGAGAATATGCACTAAAACGGCGAAAATTGACACATGTCGCACGGTTACAGAAAAAGTGAACACGTATGAAAGTTTAAAGAGAATTGAAAAAAGCTTTTAAAAGTACGCGTAGAAAGACAGAAAAAGGTAAACACCTAAATATTAGAGTGATCTCTCTTTTTAAAGCTTATTGACTCCCACGATCTTTAAAGGGGAAATTCTGTGTGAAGAAATCGAAAGAAGGAACGTAGTGAAATAAACGTAAAATGACGCAATTTATTTTCAAAACATTGACAATCGGATTTACTGCTAATGCAAATAGACAATCGCCCATATATGCAATTACTGTTGTATACAGGGTGTCTTGAAAAAACTGATCCGAAAGTTGACATGATTTTGAACAACCAGGGGTGTGAGTTTATCTACATATTTAGTTGCCATTGTGGTAAATAATGTTTTGCTCTTAAGCTCGCTTTCGGAAAACTGCGAGATCCTAAAAACGCCATTTCATCCTGTATACAATTTAAGGCTGATTCGATGCCGAAGTATCGGTATCGGAAAAATATCGGTTGGAATTCATCTATCGATACCAACCGATACTTTTTCCGACATTTTGGTCTGTTACGGGGTCCCCAAAAAATTTATTTATTTATTTATTTATTAACCAATCGCCTATAACAGAGCGAATGCTCCAATTACAATAGGCATTACAATTTGCTATATACAATATAATTTACATAAATATATAATACATGATACAAACACATAATAATTATTACACAAAACATTAGATAAATATGAATACAAAAAGTTATACAAATACAAAAGTTACACAAATACAAAAAATTACATACATATTCATATTACAAATTTTGAACAGAGGAGAAAACTAAAGGACAGAAGAAACAAAACATAAACAAGTAACAAACTATAAAAGCTTGAGAAGAATAAAGAAATTATACGAATACCACTATTTAAATAGGAAACAGGAATAATCAATACAAAGCAAAAGTTCAAATTTGAATTCGTTTATATGTATACAAAATTTAGAAAGCTATAAATTGTATTTGAGACTATAAATAAATTACTCTAGAATTAGATCTGTTTTATTTGTATATTATATCTAATATGTTGTTTAAACTATAGAGATAGTTTTTAATAATGGCACACGACACTTTCGCTTAGTCTAATTATTCTGGAAATTATGCAAAAAATTGAATTTTCTTTTCATTTTGCACCAATTGTGCACGGAAAACTATATTTTCTGATGCAAGTCTTGAATATTCTAAAGCAAATTTCTTGGTAAATTGATGCATATAATTGTAGAAGAATATTTACACACAGATATTGATCATTATTTGGAAATAAACAATAATTATAGCAATTTTCAGGCATCTGTGGGAATCGGTAAGGGTATCGGCAGTGGTATCGGTTCAAAGTGGTATCGACTCAGCCCTAGTACGGTATATGCTTCCCGGACTCCAGATTCATTGTTGCCACTGACATTCGTTTTATCTATATTTATTTATTTGCCAGAGAATTCCAAATACAGCTTTCGCCATTTTACATTGGAATGTAATAACAATGGAAATAACAAAAAATAACAATGGAAGCAACAATAAAGAATAATAAATACATACATATGAGAGAAAGTGGATTACATGTTGTTACACAGTAGATTTCTAAAAAATATCAACTTGGTTTGGTAGAGTGTTGTATTGGCCGGGTAGTCTGTGGAAGAGAGAACGCTGTATTAGGCTTAATCTGGGTTTCTGATATGTGAAAAGCTGAGTGCTCCTTGTGGTGCGGGACGGTACTCGAAAGTGAATTTCTTGAAGAAGGCGATCACTTCTTATGTTCCCATTGGTTATTTTATGGGGGAAAATATGGTCTGCAAGTATGTGTCTACCGTGAGGGGTATGGATATTTGGAATTTTCAGAAGGATGGACTTTTGTAAATGTTTTGTGGATGGAATTCGGTGGCGAACAATGGCCAGGAAGAAATTTAGAACAGAATTTAGTCTATCTAATTTTGAGGGGCATGCCATAGACCAGATCGGAGAACAGTATTCAGGTTAAAAGCGCTAGAGGTTGGGATTTTTTTGCTGCCTTAAAAGTTGCGATACCAAGGATCAGGGTTGTTAATAGGTCCAAGAATTATAAATATAATCAGTTCCCGTTTGGGAGAGGAAATCATCAAGTGTAAATGGGTTCTAGACCATAAAGAACTTTCTTTATATGTAAAGTATTTCAATTCGGTCCAGGAACCTTTTTCCAGGCTCAATTTAAATTCGGTCCAGGGACCTTACTGAATTTAAATTCGGTCCAGGAACGTTTTTCCAGGCTCAATTTAAATTCGGTCCAGGGACCTTACTGAATTTAAATTCGGTCCAGGAACGTTTTTCCAGGCTCAATTTAAATTCGGTCCAGGGACCTTACTGAATTTAAATTCGGTCCAGGAACGTTTTTCCAGGCTCAATTTAAATTCGGTCCAGGGACCTTACTGAATTTAAATTCGGTCCAGGAACTTTTTTCCAGGCTCAATTTAAATTCGGTCCAGGGACCTTACTGAATTTAAATTCGGTCCAGGAACTTTTTTCCAGGCTCAATTTAAATTCTGTCCAGGGACCTTACTGAATTTAAATTCGGTCCAGGAACCTTTTTCCAGGCTCAGTTTAAATTCGGTCCAGGGACCTTACTGAATTTAAATTCGGTCCAGGAACCTTTTTCCAGGCTCAATTTAAATTCGGTCCAGGGACCTTACTGAATTTAAATTCGGTCCAGGAACATTTTTCCAGGCTCAATTTAAATTCGGTCCAGGGACCTTACTGAATTTAAATTCGGTCCAGGAACATTTTTCCAGGCTCAATTTAAATTCGGTCCAGGGACCTTACTGAATTTAAATTCGGTCCAGGAACATTTTTCCAGGCTCAATTTAAATTCGGTCCAGGGACCTTACTGAATTTAAATTCGGTCCAGGAACATTTTTCCAGGCTCAATTTAAATTCGGTCCAGGGACCTTACTGAATTTAAATTCGGTCCAGGGACCTTACTGAATTTAAATTCGGTCCAGGAACCTTTTTACTAGATCAATTTAAATTCGGTCCACGAACCTTTTTTTGAATAAAACAATAGGCAACTTGGACCGAATTTAAATTATATGGGGAAAAAGATTCCGGTCCGGCAGCGGAATCCAATAAAATCCATTAGAATTTATGGGTTCTGGACCTTCTAACAACCCTTCCACGAACTTCATGTACGGACGAGGTCCAGAAGTACCGGAACCCATTTTCCTACCAATCATTTTTAAGCACAATGGCGAGAATGGTAGCTAATTTAGAGCATGTGGTGAGAGAGAGTTTCTTTATAGCGTGGTTCAAATAGAAAATATTGATATTGGCATAGCCGTGCGCACGGGTGGGGGGGGGGGCGAAGAGAGGGCAGTTGCCCCCTAATAGTCTCACAAGATTAGTGTAGAATAATCTTATCACCGTTTTTAAACACTATTATGCTCTTATACTTGTAGAAAAATTAAGTATTTTCACGCAATTTCAATTTGAATGCAACTACGAAAGGGCAGGTGATCAGGGACGTATCCCGAAATAGAATTGTGTGTTTGGGGGGGGGGTCCAACCAGGGGTGACCATTCACCTAAACCAATGGCGTGTCTCCTTCTATAATAATACGACGATAGTTATCTAGTTTATTATTAGTATTGTGTTTGTTAATCTTCCAATCGTAATTTCAGAATTGAATGTCTCTTGACACTTTTCAGATGCAGTATGAAATATTTCACTGAACTTTTCAATTGAATTTTCGCGAAGAAGTTCTGTGACGTCTAAGAAAGAGCAGAGACTAAATTGTGGTGGGGGGCTCAAAATACTTTGACAACTGTACACCCAACGGCGAAAGAAACAGTAGGCGAATTGTCCACCACCATTTTAATTCGGTCTGTATTACACAATGAGATTACAATGAATTGAAATAATGACGTCAATAAGCAGAGAGCAATGCCTGCTTCGAACCAACATAGTTTCCTTAAAACAACACAGAATGTAGAATAAAAAAATAATTAAAATAGCGGTGGAGAATTTGCCTACCATTATCTTTGCCGTTGACTGTACAGTAAACCTGAAAGACCTTTCATAGATAGAGTACAATTAAGAAAGTCTCCTTTTCAACTGCTGTTACATCACTTGCTCGGGATGGTTCACTCGGACAACTCCGCTTAACTGACAAGTTTGAAGAAATTTAACAAAAACTTGAAGTTTCTAGAAATCGAGTTTCCACGTTAACAATAGTTTTTTTCCATGTCTGGTACATAATGCAATGTATTTGTAATTAGAATTTCACCTCTGCATATGTTAAAAAAACAACAACATGAACTTCACTTGCTGTACCAAAACAGTTTCTCACTGAAGTCAGATTTTCAGGTGATATACTATAACACAACTCAGTGTGAAACTAAAAAAACTAAAAAAAAACAAAAAAAACAAACAAACTTTTAGTGGATGTTATTTTCAGAATCCACAAAGGAATAAAGGAATTTGTGGTAAGGGTCCGGACCCCTTGGATACGCCCTTGCAGGGGATGTATTATTTCCTAAGTAATTGAACTATCCAACGCCGTTCTCTAGCAATTTTCTTGTTACTAAAACTCCCACACACCTTATCCGTCAATTGTGTTACCTCTATATGTTTGCAGAATAAATTGCCCATTCATTCGACATCAGCAGCGACGATTGGATGCCAAAAGTGTGTGTGTGGGGGGGGGGGGGGAGGAGGACAGTTTACTTTTTCTTGGTATATAAGCCGGCCCCCGTGCCGGAGTGGTTAGCACATCGCGCTACGACGGTAGGGATCCCGGGCTCGAATCCAGGCCTGGGCATGGATGTTTGTGAGTGTCTATTCATAATTTTTAACATGTCATCACTCATCTCCATCTTCGCAAATTAGACAAAAGTTGCACAAAAACGAAGTAAAATAAAGCAAATCAAAATCAAAATCTTGGTATATAATGCATTCATAGTCTATAGCGTGGGAGCAACTGCCCCCACGTCCCCCTAATCACCGCTATTGTTGAAAATGAAAAAAGCATGTGTAGTTGTTTTGAATCTGCTGTATGAAACCATGTTTGGATGTAAATTTGTTTGAACCACAGAAAGAGACAACAAAGGAAAAGGAGAAAATTGATGCCACTGAAGTTGGAATTATTCTAATAGAGTGGTTTTCGGTGGGTCTGGACACACACTATATACGCACCTGTTTTGTACCCATCAATACAATAGAACAGTGAGTTGGAATGATGCTTTTTTCTCCGAATGAACTTTCATCAAGGCTTTTTGCCCCTCCCCTAAATCAGAGGGTCTGCGCACGACTATGGATATTGGCAAGAATAATAACTAAACGCACGACCATGAAATTAGGCGGGTGGCGGAAGTTCGCGCTGTTGCCACATCGCAGCACAACCCGTGTGTTTGGAGGTTTAAGAGAATAAAAGATCTCCTTGTGGAGTTGGTCTTTGTAATCCATGTGATACAAAGTGACAGACAGTATTTGCTCGAAAGGTCAGGGATGACACAAGAGTACCCCTGAGAGAGGTCGGTCGAACGAGGCAACGCAGCCCGGTTGACGTTGCCACACACTGCGAGGGAACCAGCGACTGTTGTCCCGCTATCGCTTTGCTCTTCCCACATGTGGCACCAGCGCAATTCTGTCCAACCACCTATTTTCATGGCCGTGTTTATATAACTATTACAGGGTCGTAACGTTTTAACTAACTGTAAAGGTATATACAGGGTGTCTCGCCGGAAACTCCCTGTTTGAATTTGTTGATCCTGGAAAACTAGTGCAGCTGATCTTAAGTATAGAAGCAATACAGGGTAATTTCCCACCAACGTAACACTTCACCACAAACTGCACACAACCGACTAGTTACTTTCTCGTACAGTTTGGAAAAACTAGACACTGCAACAGGCCGAAGTTTTACGGTAAGGAAGAAACTACGAGGTCCGACGATAGAGTATATATACACACACCCTGTCTTGGGTATCTATAGAGAAAGCGAACGTGAACAGGTCTCTGCGCAAGAAGTGACGCTAGACGGCTCCACCAATGAACACGTGAGAGGGAACCTGATTGCGTGGAGGGGGGAGCGACTGCAGTTACCATCCTTCCAAGCAGCTTGTACTGCTTCGCTCTGCCCACTCGATCCTCCCCTTCTCTGCCGCTATGCGCGGCCTTGTTCCAGAGATACCCGGGACAGAGAATAGTGCATCTGTGCGCAGTGTACTACATGCAGATAATGTAATTTCTTTAGACAACATGGCATTAGCTTACGACTAACTACAGACGTTGTAGAGGTAAACCTTTCATATACAAGGGTTGGATAAAAAGTAATGGCAACACTGCTGTCCCGTGAAAGGGGTGAGTTACAGCGCCACAAGCGTTTCGTGGCTGATAAAGGAATGTCAGACGAGGAAGTGTAGCGAGTGGGGAAGGTTGTATATTATTCAGTCAAAAACAGCAGTGCTCTGAAGCAGAGGACGAGAGTGCAAGCGCCCTAACAATATGTTTAGGCAAGAAGAACAACGTCTCTCAGGCAGACGGTCAACGCAGCCTACTACTGCACCTTCTTGCAACACCACCTTCGTCTCGCATTAAGAAGGAAGCGACGGCACGGTGTCCCATCATCCTGCTTGACAATGCAAGGTGTCACACTGCGAACAATGTGACGGCGCTCCTGCATAACTGGTAGTGGGAGGTACTGGAACATCCGCCGTATTCACTGGTATGAGACCGTGTGATTACGACCGTTTTGTCAAAATGAAGGAACCACTGGGCGGGAAGCACTACGACACGCGCGAAGCCATCATACGTGCTATAGGGCGGTCACTGTTGGACATCGGCAGAGATGGACGCGCTGACGGTGTACGACGCCTTCCATACGTGTGACAGAAGGTCGTACAGATGAGGGGCGATTACTTTGAAGGAATGTAGCACGTGCTCCTCTGCCAATACAGTCAAGTACCAATTATACCAGTGTTGCCATTACTTTTTATCCAACCCTTGTATTAACCATGTCATGAAGACACATAAGGGGGGATGTGGTGGTAGGAATCCAAACATTATCGATCATGGCTATTTTTGTAGGTAATGTGATCCTCAATATGCTCCGGTGAGCTTTACCCTCTAGGTACTGTATTCTTTTTATTTGAGGCTGGCTGAACCTCAGAGTAGCTTATAGGAGGGATAAGGCCCGAAAAAATTCCTACCTTAGACTATATCCTGGGAATCGAACCAGAGTCTCCCGTGTGGCAGTCAGACGTCATACCGGCTGTGCTAACCATTCAGTCCAGGCGGTCGACAACTAGACAAGGCTCCACAGGTGTACGCGTAGAAATAGGTTTGTCAACCCTCCCGGAATTGACCTCACTCTCCCGGACTCTCGGAAAAACTTTTAGTATTATATTTTTCATTATTATCCTTTTATTTACTTTTATTATGTGTTTTTAGTGCACATTTAGTATGCGAAGAAAATTTGTTACAGCGAACCAAACAATTGATTGACTTGTTATTTTAAGTCCACTTTATGCACAAAAAGGCTAATCGGGACTGGGCCTATAGTTTAAAGTGGGATGAGAACCATTTCTGCCTCCAAGGGGTATCGAACCCGGGACCCCTTTATCACAAGGCGACGACGCTACCACTGCGCCATCGGGGAGGCCCACGCTTCCTATTGGCATGGATTAAATTGTTGTTTGTTAGAATTCTTGTTTTAAGTCCAATTTATGAACAGTTAGGCTAATCGGGACTGGACCTACAGTTTACAGTTCGGATCCCACTGTCTGCCTCCATCGGGTATTGGGATCTCTTGGGATGTCAGAAGTGTCGCTTGTCACTTCGGCGTGAATTTTACCTTGGAGCAACCCACGACATTCATTCTGAAAAAAACAAAAACAATTCACCCCAACGCCTGTTTTTACACCGGACAGGAGAGCTTTCCGTCATTTTTCAATCCTTTCACTCCTGAGTGATGAAAGTACTGTCACTTTCAATGCGCTAACGTAAGAAAAATCCATACATATTACTTTTGATAGCGTACACTTTGCCGTTGACAAGGCACCGCAGTGAAAAGTGCATCAGTGCATTAAGCTGGCATTTCTTCCATCATCCTGGTCATAATGATGAGCGCCTGGCTTCAAACCTGACCATCAACTGGAAATAACCTTTACCCATTGAAGTGTACTGGAGGGCAGGTCTAAAGGTTGCAGAGGGGCAAGTTGTTACATCGCAGCAAAAAGGGAGGCGGGATTACAAGGTTAAATTGTACTCCCATGATTTTGAGAGGGGCGGGGCACATCCCATAAATAATTAGATTCGGATTGTACCCCTTGCACCCCCTCAAATAATGTTACAGACGCACGACGCTGCCGTTCAAGGAATCTAGTTATTAATAGCTAAACACAAAAATAAATCACAAAACCAGAAAAGTAGACATTTCAACACGCTCCAACACCAAGACCGGTCACATAGTGCTTCCGATTCCCTTTAAACTGTAGGTCCAGTCCCGATTAGCCTCTCTGTGCATAAAGTGTACTTAAGGTAAGGTAAAGGTAGCACCCTGCCATGAAAGCACTTTTAGGGGATGGTGGGCGATTTCGGTCATTTTGGAGATGATGTGATCAGCACCACGCTTCGGCCGCCTTTAACCCCCAGGGTTGCCTCCAGGTACCCATTGATTTGAGGCTGGGTGAGCCCCAGAGCTGCTTTATGCGGGGGACAAGACCGGAAGAATTCTGACCTCAAATCAACCACCCCGGGAACGAACCCGGCTTAATGAAAACTACAACTCAACCACAGAGAGCCGACCTCCGTGGCAGAGTGGTTAGCACATCGCGCTATGACGCCAGGGGTTCCGGGTTCGAGTCCTGGCCTGGGCATGAATGTTTGCGAGTGTCATTTTCCATAGATGTAGCTTTTGTATATATTTTTTACCACATAGGGCATCGTCATTATTTGTATTAATATTGTTCTAAATGAAATGTTGTATGGCTTAATTGTAACCCTATTGACATAATAAATAATAATTCATCATATCATCACTCATCCTCATCTTTGCAAATTAGCCAAAAGTTGCACAAAAAGCGAAGTAAAATAAAGCAATTCAAACAATCAATCAAACACAGACACCGGTTCAAACAATGACCCACTAAAGGCTGGAATACATTTTTCAGAGTGCAATGAAATGGCAACCCCACTACCGCGTAGTATACCTTGGACAACATTCTCACAGACCTTCGAGGCTCTGGCAGCTGGACCCACGTCCAGTATAATTCTCTATGGGACTTCTGCCCTGTTCATGTGTGTTTGTGATTGTCCTTTTATCAGTTTCGTCTTATCGCAATTCATCCTCATCGTCGCGATTAGGCAAACATGACAGAAAGAGACATAAAATAACCAAATCAATCGTTCAAATCAGACAAAAGAATTTCCTCGTTTGCAACTGCCTTGGGCCTTCCTGATGGCGTGGTAGTAACGTCAGTAGAATTGATTTCAGTTAAACTCTGTTAACAACAAATTTACACTAAGTGTCCTCCCCTTATTGTTGTAAACAATTGCACGTGTTCACAAAACTTGTAAACAAGTTTGACATGTAGTGAATAGAAGTGGAAGGTGAATAAATTATGTTCTTTTGTTATTAACAAAAGAACGAGATGAGAAATGTACATGAAAATATATTTTTTGTACATTTATATAAAAAGAAACCAATGATCAATGGCGGTCGCGTTTTTCACGCAGCTGTTTCGAGAAGGTACAAAAGAAATTTTAGTGAAAAGGTTTTTACAATGTGTGAGGGAAGATGCGGTATTTTTACTAAGTGATAAGGTTGGAATTTTACAACTCGAAAGAGAAGGCGGTTCGAAGAAAGGGTGGAACTGTTTTTGAAATGTACAAAAGAGAAATATAAATAAAAAGGTTTTGAAACGTGAAACAAAACTCAAAAGAAAAGGAATTTTAATGAAAAGGTTTTGTAAACCGAACGAGAATCTGATATAAAAGAAGTAATGAAAAGGTTTTTGTAACACAAAAGGTAAGTCGCGGTATTGTTACCGAGTGAATAGCTCGCCTATGTGAACGATAATAGAAAAATAACATCGCAGATGATTTACAACTGTACAAAGAAGATGTAACGAAAAGGTTTTTGTAACACGAAAGTGGACCCGGGAGGGGAGAACACTTAGTGTAAATTTGTTGTTAACAGAGTTTAACTTAAATCAATTCTACTACTAATGTCGTCGCCTTGCAATGAAGGGATCCAGTGTTCGATCCCCGGTGGTGGCACCTAGCAGTTCGGATCCCACTTTAAACTGTAGGTACAGTTCCGATTAGCCTATCTGTGCATAAAATAGACGTAGAAACTGAAACGTATGGCTTGTGTAATCTCTGTTAACAACATTTAGTTTTCAATAAAGTCAAAGCTGGTTTTAAGTCCATACTCAGAAAGGCTAGTCGGGAATGGATCTGCAGTCCCTACTGTAACCGGGGATCGAACCCGGGACCCCTTGATTACAAGGTGATTACGTTGCCAATATGTCACAGTGGAGCATTTTCAGGGAAGATCAGTACTTCTATGTTTTTATTTAATTTATCCCCTAATTTACTTCAAAGAACTTTTCCTCCTACATTTTCAGGGTATGTAACAAGTACACCCTTTGTGGGACACGGAATAACAGTGCACAATATCCTCCAAAAATGTATTTACATTTTTTCTAAAAGGTATATTAACATGGGCGTCGAAGTTGGGAGAAGAAGGGGGGGAGTCCAAACGGTCCGTCGACTCCTCTGCAAATTGCCGTCGTTGATTTCAAGTTATAAGACAGCAGAGAGCTTGTTACTTTTTATTTCTAACAGAAATAAATTCATTTAGTTATTCGAACAGTAAAAAATATATTTTCTATATTTAGGGTCGTTTACCAGAAAAAGCTTTTCTGTAAAAATTATACATCTATATGGTGCTAAAACCCATACATGCAATTTTAAACGCTTTTTTAAAAATATTTTAAGTTACAATTATATAATACCAGCTGATTACCCGGCGTTGCCGGGTATTTTTTATCCCAATCTTGTATTAGACAGGAAAATAATCAATTCTAGCTATAGTGAAAAATGTAACTAATTTTAAATATGATCATGAATGTCACCAATTAGCTTAGCGACTCCGAAAACTATGTTTTCGATACTCATCTATGTCATTTGTGGCATTTTATTTTTCACCCCCTCTCACCCCCCATGCCGATAGGTGATGAACTTGAAGTTCAACCACATTGGGAGTGTCGAAAACTATGGATTCCATTTGCAACACAGCCTGAATGTTAGACGTCACGGAGTCACGGATGTCTGTTTGGGCGGAATTTAATATCGGTGGTTCTCGAGTATGTCGTCACTCCTTCCCACCCACCCCTAGGGGTGCCAGGGGCGTCTTACTCCCCAGTATTTCTTTCCAGGCTGCAAGTGATACGCGTACCAAGATTGGTTGAAATCGCTCCAGGCGTTCGAGAGTTATTGCTGAACAAACAAACACACACATACATCCATTTTTTATATATATATAGAAGAAGATATCCAGAATGTTTTATTTTCACTGAAGAAAGGTACTGAAATCGATGAAATAAAAAATTCCATTAAAAAATAATAATTATTTTTTAAATTTTTGAGTGGAGCAAAGTTTGTATTAAGGCTATGTTATGATCAGGTTGATCGAAACTTGACCTGCAGTTTAAAGTGGGACTCCAACCTCCTGCAACGAAAGAGGGTGAAGCTTCCACATTCCCTTTCGATGCCCCACGTTGAGACATCGATTGCACTAAAATGGGTCAGTGACAACCAAGACACAGCTCGTTCCCTGCCGCGAACCAGGGCGCTTTGTTCGCTTTCAGAGATGACCAACACCTGACTATTTGCTCTGAAATTGTTTCGGGTCCTTAGACTCATCATCAGAGGGATCGGATGTGGAGTCACATCGTACAACGTGCTAATCTAACAACGTATTGTATAATTACTGAGTTGCGATAATGCACGTGCGAAACGCAAGAATTGACTTTGATTAGATTTGTTAGACCTGGATCCCAGATTTTTATGTGCAAACTTTTGACCGTTTAGGTGCAAAAAAAAAAAAAAAAAAGGTTCAAAAGAAGACCAATATAGGTGCATGTTTAGGTGCAAAAAATATCAAGAAAACCTTAAGTACATTCATGTGAATCATGTGATTTTTCTATTTAAACATTACAATGAAAGTATTGTGAGAATACTTTGATTACATATACACCCACCGGTAGAGAATCCTTGAGTCTTTACCTTCACTCATCCCTGGTGGTTTCTGAATACAAAACTAATGAATTATGTTGTACCTTTCTATGTTGGTGAACTCAAAAATTAGAAAACTTCAGAAAAATCCTCTAATGATAATCCGTCACCACTTACAACTCGTAATATGTTCGGATATTTGGCCAAACTCTGTACCAGTTTTGTTATATCTTATCTTTATTGACATAAACATAATAACATGTCAAGATTGGAACTTCATTCATTTATTCACACTTTATTGGTTTTAGCTGTTATACCAGCTCTACACCAAGTATCCTAAAAATATGTCATGCATGACACTGTTACACAAATTACAAATTTTGAATATATACAGTTTTCTTATACATAATTTATCTACATCATTATCATACAAATCTAAAATTGATAATAAATACAATTGTTATATCTGGTGACTATATCAAGTTACACATTTTGAATATTTACAATTTTCATATGTCTACATTAATATCATGAAAAATCTACAAATGATAAATACAATTGTTACATCTGGTGACGATATTAAACAGGATAAAGAAGTTGGAAGAGGTATTCCTTTTTTTATTAGATTCTTGAATAACATCTCTCTTTGAGTGGTATAAAGTGGACATTGAAATATAACATGATGAGCATCTTCCTGATCTAGATTGCACTTGCACATAGGTGAATTTACTAAATTAATTTTATATACAAAGGCTGTCGCAGAGAAGGTGAGACAGATTTTTTCCTGGCTTGGCAACACTGCCTAAGGTTTCGGCACTAGTCGTGTCGTGTAGGATGACTCATTCTCTTTCCGTAGCAAGTTGTCACATGTTGCGAAACCACATTAGTGAGCAGCTGTGTTGATTTACGTGGAACGTGTTTCGTTTACCCCTCCAGGTTTTTGTGTATAACATTGATTTTCGCGATGAGTATTCAAGATGAACAGCGACATGCCATAAAATTTTGTTGGCGTTTAGGGAAAAGTGCTGCGCAAACATATGCAATGTTTCAACAGGCATATGCCGATCAAGACAGACTGAGTAGAGCCACAGTATTACCAAGGAGTCATTGAGACTATGCGCCAGCACGTAGGAAAATAGAGGTCGCATTTGAAGAATCCTTCAGATTGCACCACGATAACGCACGCCCGCATACCGCACGGGCTTTTCAGGATTACGCAACAAAGAGAAAAATAGAAATTTTCCCGCATCCAGCATACATCCCAGACCTTGCACCCTGAGATTTTTGGCTATTTCCACTTTTAAAGGCCGCTTTACGTGGTCGTTATTTCCTGACGAACAAAGAAGTGATCACCGCAGCGCAAGTTTTCTTCAGTTCGCTACCTGACGACAAATTTTCAAAGACATTCACAAAGTGGCAGGAGCGTATGGACACTTGCTTAGCTGTCAATGGTGCCTATCTTGAAAAAGATGTACGTCTACTCGATATGGCTGATTCTGAATAAAAATTTTGTGGTTTGTAATTTTTTTGTTTCATTTTAAAGATTCTTGGAGGGGTCCATGTACATGCTTGTCTTTTAACTGCTACGCAGTCACGACTTTTTGACCTATTGCGCTCATTTTGGTCTCAATCGGCAGCTAATGAACCAAATTTTCACCCTAGTACATTTGCTAGCCAATGGAGGTCGCTGTTTTCCTATACAAGAATTAGTCTCACCTTCTCTGCGACAGCCTTTGTAAATGTTGATTTAAACGTATGTGACCTGATCTCAATCTTAGTATTAAAACTAAAAACTTTCTGGGTGTATTAAATGTATAAAACCACGGAGTTTTATTGTTTAAATTTAGTGATTGGAACGTCATAAAATCGTATATTCAAACTTATAACAAGGCGGATTACATTTTATAACATTTAAATCATGCCTTAGGATACTGTGGTTACTATGCACAGACTAATACATTGGCCATAACTGCCAGTTTACCATGTACAATAATGCATTTTATAGTATATATCAAGTTTGTGAAGAGCAAATCCTTGAAGACTGTTCTTGGTTTCTGTGAAGACCCGCCACTGTTCAGAGGCTGGTGGTTCTCCTTCCTCCAGTTGCTTTATGGATGCACAAAGTAGTTTAAAGGAGTGAACACACAACAACCCTTGCTGCAAAGATGGATCGAGCACCAATTCTTTCAGTCTCGTTGCCACTTCTGAACTTCCCTTGTCAAGATTATTGACAAAATTTGTGATTTATTTCAAAGTTCTCATCATAAGAAGCACTGCATTCTATCCACTTCCCCAACGGGTGACAACAGGATGAGGTGGTAGTGAAAGATCATCCATTTCTTCCAAAAATTCCCTCGATTTACAGAACGTACATATAATCGTACATTTTTACTTTAATTCGCTCACTGCAACCATGTTTTAAGAGCAGAATATGTGCAAAATTCATGTTTAGGTGCAAATTAGGGGAACAATGAACCACGGAATGGGTCTGTACGGGGATATACGTATAAGATGCGAGACTCCACGCATGGAAGCGCCCAACATGATTTTTTGTAGATGCAGCATCAAAAGGTACGGGCTCTAGTTATAGGTAGGGACTTGAAGTTTACGTTTTATTTTCTCCTGAATTTCGATGTAGTTTTTTACTGCAATTCGGTTATTTTTGCGGGTTATGGCAAAATTCGGTGTTTTTAATTTTAAATCGTTGTTATTTTTACATACATTTTTACTGTTCCTTCTATGCATAAGAATTTCATATTGTTTTACTTCTGGAAAATTGAGACAAATTTTAGTTTGTTACCTTTGTGAAATGACCAAATTTCTTCCATTGGGAAAACTATTTCATCTCATCAGCCAGTAAATATGAGATGTTCATTGAATGATATCACCAAAATCTTTAGTCAAACATATCACTTTTCTCAACAATGACAAGAAAATCCCTCTGCGACCTCAAAATATCGTTTTGTGTACACACGCACACACTCATACATACACAACCTCTCCCCTCCTAGAAACACAACAGGTGCTTCTGCCTGAAAATTTTCCCGTTCCTAATAAATTAACCTTCTGGGAAGATCCCATCCCCCGTTCGAATTCTATTTCAGGAAAGAGTTAAAAACTGTCAGTCTGTGTGTGCGCCAAAACTGTAAAAAACGAAGCGTGACAATTTCTATTAAATCGAGCTTTCACCAGCTACACTATAGCTCTTTTCAGTTCTTACGGCGGCCGGTCCTAGTTCTGCCAAGGGAAGTGGGGAGCGGGGATTACGCAACAGACCAACCGGACAACAGCAGTGGCGCCGAGAGACACGACGCGGCCGGAAAAAGCACTACGTGAAACTCGTTCTACTGGCCACTACGTTTCTTACCGCGCTGGATTGGTCGCTTCCCCGCCCCCCACTTCCCCTGCCAGCTTCTAGAGCGCCCGCCGTAAGAACTGAAAAGAGCTATAGAAACGGCAGATCAAATAGCACTTCAAGTAGTTATTTTTGAACAAAAGAAGTGTTATCCCTAGTTTATATTGCATATTTCGTGGCGTTCTTTGCGTTAAAGTGGAAAATTCAGTGTTATCCTGAAGAATGGCAAAATTCCTGTTATTTCGCGATTCCGAAACACCAAAAACTTGCATCCTTTACCTACCCAAATACATTTTAAACACTTTCTTTTGCTTTCCTCAACTTTTCGGTGTTTTCGTTAAAATGAGAACTTCACGTCCGTAGTTATAGGCTATCATAAAATATATATGCTAAAAATGTTTAATTAAAAAAAAATTGAAAAGTTTCAATGACCACAATAAAATGAATGTAATTGCTCTCTCTCTCTCCCCCCCCCGTCTCTGTTATTTTAATTCTACATTTTCGAACAATTTTCTCGTGAGTCTACGTCATATCTCTCGGAAATCAAATTTGTGAATTAAATTAATAAAAATAGCTGCTTTTAACTAACAGTGAAGTGCATTTCTGTCAATTTCATGAAAATCTACAAATAGAAATAGTTAATGCATTTTCTTGAGCACAGTCTCCTGGGAACATTCCGTTGCCCCTCCCTCGGCCTGCCATGTTGCTTTCGAGGAAAAATAAGATTTTGAAAAACAACGAGCGAGCGATGCAGCAGACTATCTATATGCAAATCTTCCTCTTGCATATTAACTCGATTCATAATGTCAGCATTTCTCGGTTGTTGTTTCGGAGAGAAACATTTCTGTTGAAGCATTGCGTAAATCAATGTTTGTCACCGGGAAAGTAGGGAGGAAAGTGAACAAGAGAACTTTCAGACCGAAGTGACAAACGACACTTGTCACTTTGAAACTACCTGTCGCTTGCGTGTCACTGGGACATTTCCTCAGTAGCGTTCACCATGTAGCCTCTCACACGGTTATCACTACAGTGCGGATTTTTGCCTATTTGCCTTTTTTTTTCCTTTCTAGTAAAATATGGGCTTTAAAGTTTAGAGTTCGTTTCATGGTGTTTCTAGTCCGGGAAGGCATTTTTATAGTGCCTATAAATGCCTATTGGGGAAGGGGCTTAACGCCAATTTTGCTTAATCGTGCCTAAACATGCCTATTCTGCAATTTTTGCTTACATGACCTTTTTACGCGCCTTTAGCTTTCTCTACATTGAAGAATGTAATCCTTTGTTTATGTTGAACTGACTGACTGATATCTGAAATTCGTCACATTTGAGGGGCTCAAGGGATGTTCAATGCCTATTTTAATAACTAACTAACTCTCTAGCCTTCTTAAACCCGAAGTTTCATGGCTGCAGCAACACAGGCCTTCCATCTTTCCCTATCTTGAGCAAGATCTATATACTCTTTTCCATCCCTACCGATTTCCCTTAGGTCCATCTCAACGTTGTCCCTCCATCTTCGTCTTGGCCTTCCTACAGGTCTCTTACCATCAGGTTTCCCAACAAGAATCCTGTAAACTCCTCTTTCCTCTCCCATTCGTGCCACATGGCCTGCCCACCTAAGTCTTCTTGATTTAATTGCCTATTTAAATGCCTATTTTAATGTCTTATAATTTTAGGGTACCTTTTAAATGTCTATTTCAGTGCCTTTTCTTATTTTATAGCGCCTCTTAAGTGCCTATTTTGATAATTTTTGTGCCTATTTGAGAGGTTTTTAGTGCCTATACATCCGCACACTAGTAATCACATCGCGCTACGACGCAAGGGGTCCCGGGTTCTGATCCCGGTCTGGGCATTGGCAGGGCCGGATTATGGTGGGTGCTATAAATGCTGCAGTGTTAGGCTCATTCCTGAAATAGGCCCAGATGAAAACAGACGAGAATTTTCCGAAAGCTGAACAGTAGTTGTATTTACGGTACTATAAACCCGAGAAAGTACGAACCCCTCTCCAGCAGATTTGCTATATTTAAATCAAGCTCAACATGCCTATATGAGTTTCTTGCTCTAGTGTGGAACCCTAGTCTAACCTAAGAATTTTGGAAAAATGCCCTCGGGAATTTTTCAGAAAGGAAGAGCCTCCTCAGATTGATTTGCTTATACTTACAAAAGGCACTTCTGTGAGATTGTTGTCCATAAATTTGTTAAAAATATGCCCTTCTTGTGGCCACACCTAAAACTAGGCCACACACACACACGCACACACGCACACACACATACACACACACACACATACCCACACATACACACACACACACATATTTATTTCTGGTTTAAGTTCAATTGGGCACCAGCTTCAATTTGTTTATCTAATATTGAAACAATGTAATTCTTCTAGAATTGCTCTGTGACTCTCTCATTTCTTACATCATAAACATATGATTTTTCACCTATGAGAATGACACTACAAATGGTGTCATCGGGTAATGCCTCGTGGAATTCACAGATAATTTTAATGTTTGTCCTGTCATTCACTACAACCTGTTTCCTTTTTGAAGTGTTGATTACAAACATGGGTCTCCGTGTTTTGAATTCATCTGGTGAGTAATACATATCAGTACTGCCAGTAGTGACCCTTTTGAAAGCCGAAAAAGCCTCATATAATTTGAGGAAATCATCCTTGGACATGTCTAAATTGTAATTTTCTCTAGGAAATACCTCATTTCTGCCATTTTTAAGATAAATGTTCTTGATGTTGCAGTTATCAAATCTACTTGAATTTTTTTCCTGATTGTTGTGTCTCCCAGTCTGAAACAGTACCACCACAAAATCGGGCATGTCAAATTGTATGCTGGAGAATGAATTTGTTGCATCAAATTCATAATAGGTACCAGTGGCAACCTTCTGTACACATTGATATGTGTAAAATTGCAGAGGAATCTGTGGATTTTTTATTATATCAGCTTTGTATTTAAGAGCATAACTGGCCTCATATTCAACAACCGGGATTCTTAGCTCCATAGTCTGAATAATGCATTTGCCTTCATCAGGTAAGGTATTAGGCAGAGCTTCCCCTGTAGGGTTTATTGCACTGTACCTCATCAAAGCATTATTATCATTGGCAGCTCTTCTAAATGTAATTCTTAACCCACCCTTCCACATAATTTCTTTGTAATCTGAGAAGAATCCTGGCAACAGGCGCATCGGGAACAGCACTGTGTGGCTCTTGGTTAATATCTTATCACCAGCCTCAAATCCACCTATTTGGTAGTATGAAGCCTCTGTTTTGGATAATTTTAGAGTGGCCAAAGCCGTGGAGGTAATGCCGGGATAATCTATTCTGTTTATAACAACGCCATGCTTTCTGATCTCAATTTCAGAGAACAGATGCGGCACAAAATTATCTACAAGTCTTATATTTGAATTTGCAGGATAATCTGTTCCATCGAGCTTTACGACATCAAATTTGATGTATAGATCTGCTCTGTGAGGGTGTATAAAGCCGTCCCCTACATCAAGATCAACCTCTATTTCTGTGTTGGGTTGATTTAAATTTGCAAATGTCCTCCTGTTTGGGGGGAATGATTGTAGCTCATAACTCTCAATATTTTCCATTGTATGTATTTTTATTTAAATATTAATCTCTATGATAGCAGTTGTTGTGGCTCCAGCAAAATCAACTAATTCTTCTTTTTCATTAGTGACCATCAATTCAATGTAATCTATTCTGTTATGGCACACGGGAAAATATAATGTTGGGGATGGATTGTAGATGATTGGCTCCATGAATTCGGAATTAGGTTTGAATGTTGCAATGATGCCAGTTTGTTTGTGAGTACCTATGCCATTTGATTTGGTGATCATACCCTCCGCCACATTACAGTGAATATTCAGAGTCTCTATGGCTAAGAATTTAGGTATATTAATAGCAGTGTGTTTGATGGCCGGTTCAAGTTTTGTGTTGTTCTCAAACCCTAGCAGCTCTCCTATAGTACCCAGATGCACCGTTTCTGTAGCAGATACAATCTCTACTCTGTGAGTGACAGAATTTTGACTTAACACTACACCTCTGGGTAATTGAGCATTTAGAGTGGACAGATTATATTGCCCTGGAGTGATGACAATTTTTTGATCCCCAACTGCAATTGTGTTGTTGTGGTGCGTAATATTAGGGATCAGGTACATGCCGTAAAATGCTCTGAGAGCTATTGTTTTGGGATACACTATGTCATCATGCAATTTGAGTTTCAATATTGAATTTTGGCTGGTGAGATGGAATACCCCCATGATGTTTCAGATACCACAAGGCTTTTTGAAAATTTTCAATTGATGGTTTATTTATTTGAGACATGTATCTGAGAACAGATAAGCACAAATGTCCGCAATTAACATCTTTGAAGTTTTGAACACGGGCATTATTGTAATAAAGATTAGCTGATTTTAGATATTTTACTAAATTTTCAGGTGGATCACCTCCAAATGAATCAAACACAAATGCCTCATTTTTTAAATATTTAAGATAACAGATCCAGTGAGTGCCCTGATTTTTGTACTCATCCAAATTAACAATGCCACACTCTTTGTTGAGTGGTTGTTCTGGTAAAGAATCAGACATGTACACACCTCTAAAATGTTTGATGCCCAGTGGCTTGATTAAAGCTTCAATATCTTGGTTTGTAAGCGGCTCTTGTTTTTTTTAAACTTATTCATGGCTCTCTTAACACCTTTGCCTTTTTTCTCCATGGCCAGGTTATGGCGCCTCTGCTCATCTAATTCTGCCTTATTTTTCTTGGCATCTATTACCGTTTTTGCTATGGCAGCTGATCCCCCAGCCAAGCTCCCAACAGCCCCGAGAGCAGCTAAGATGGCCGGGATGGTAAATATGAAACCCCCTGTATGCAATTTTTTTCTTGATTGCTGTAATTTTTTTAATTGGGGGGTACTAAGCAACAATTTCATACCATGACCCTTGGCAATACAAGAGCTTTTTTTCTTGCGCTGCTTTTTGGTCAAAAGGCTATCAATAGTTTTAAGAGATTTGAGACCTGCATAAGGTATTTGATACATAACACCCTTGGCCTTCATTCTAGGTTTATTTTATATATATTCACAGCCCCCACCCCAGTTTTTGTTTGGTGCTCATAGCTATGGTGGTTCCCAATGCTGATATTCTCTCACTCAAAGAAGCATCTTTGCTTACAAATCTACCAAATGCAGCCTCTTCTAATTTCTTGTCTGCAACATGTCTCTTGTCAAGGTCGGTATGTGTGTTGTATGCTATGTCATGGTCTCTACAAGCAGCATCTAGGGGATTTACACCAGGATCACCCCTGTTTAATCTATGGTCCAATTTTGTACCGGGACCACAATACTGATAGCCTGGAATGTGTAGTTCAAATGGCAGCTTGTTTATAATGTCATTAACCAACCCCCGACCCTCAGAGACATTCCAAAATTTGGGTGGTAGAGTATTAATAATTTTTATGAGATATCCAATCCCCTTAGGGTCATTCACTATAAAATTAGACAATTTGGTGCTTATCATGTCCATAATTCCAACTTTTTCATTGTAAAAATTGTGGTTGCCAGCATTTTCCTCCCCTGCTATCACCAATAACCTATCTACAAGTTTCCTGACATCATCAACCCACACAAATTCTTTAGGCAGGGTGTTGTATTGTTTGATTCCACTGCCAGTCTTGATCTGTGACCATATGGGCTTGATTAAATTGTTGTATTTTGCTCCACTGCTAGACTTGACTCTTTTTTGTGTGGGATCATTGTTCTGGTATAGAGCATCTGATTTTATTAATATTTCTTTGTAATCCTCATAATCTTGATCTGTATAGCTGCCAGGCCTTTTCCTAGTTATCAGTTCCCACAATCCAGGTGTGCCGGTGTACTTAACAAAAGCACCTTTTTCTCCGAGACGAGATTCTGAATATACAATTATATCATCTCCCATAAAAGTTACTCTGAAATTACCGATTCTATGAATGATGCTGCCGTCAAGCTCTGTGTCGGCATATAAGCCAAAAACCTCATCTTTGTTGTCTTTAGGTGTGGTTAAATATTTTTGAGCAAGAAGACCCAATTCAATAGGATCCAGAGTAGCTTCAATTCTTCTAGGAGCAACAGGACTAGGTGTATGAATACTTGAAAGTGGGGTGAATGGATAATCTAATATGTTTCTTGCAGCTACAGGTACAAGCTCCGTGATCAAATCTTGATTTTGCTCTGTAACAGTTTTGATATTCTTACCTAAATTATTAATAGCATCAATTACAGGCTGTTCTGTTTGTTTGTGTTTTTCATAAATTCCCCGGTTCTCTGATTTCCATCCCTTAAATCTTTTTACAAGGTAATCTCTTAACTTAAGATCATCAATGACTGGTCGTTTCATGGTTGTTTATTTATGTCTCAACGTCTAGAAAATCGTTGATTTTATTTCTGTATTTGCCACTATTAGGTGTTCTTGTCATATCAATTGTGACAAACCCATAACTGTCCTGGCTCCAGCACTTGCTGCAAAATTTGGAAAAATCATTGTAGCTCAAGTCCCCACCTACATATTCATCATGTATGTGTTTGAGGTTGGTATGATCTTGATGAAACACACATATAAAATTGCTGTTGTCTCGGATCAGCTGCTTCGGAATTTTAGAAAAAGTCTGTGCCAGGTAGAAGCAATCGATGTTTTTGTGCCGCCCCTGTGTAAAGAAGTTTCTAACCTTGTTTTGATTATCCAGTATAATGTCATCAAACACAACAACAGAATTATCGAGACAGTCATCAAGTGGCTTAACATCTGATTCAAAAGTGGCAATATCCAGTCCATCATATAGCTTCATCAGCTGCTGATATTTTAATTGTTCCAAGCTCTTAGAGAAAACATACAAGTGCCTGTTTTTCCAGTCTAACCAGTTGGGGGCCAATAAAAAATTATCAACCATTAGTGTAGTTTTACCACAAGCAGATGGCCCAACAATAAGACACCTAATATTATCAGGCAGCAACTTGCCATTTCTCTTATTCTGCTGTTCAGGTTCTGGCAGCCTTTTTATAACATCCCAGGTGCTCATATTATCACTTTGTCTGCATCGATCCAGCTGTTTTCCGGATGACCCAGCCATTTGACAAATAACTTGTTGCCTTTTCTGCGGATGATTTTTTCTATGAGATATGTGTCAGGCTGTTTAGTTTTGCTGAGCTCTTGTTCATAGAACCTGCCTTTGAGAATTTCTCCTCGGTGATCTTTTATTATATAAGTGTTAAGGCTCCCGGGTTTAATTTGAGCCACTGTAAATAATTCAGTGCTCCAGTTTCTTGTAAAGCCTCTTTTGAATAAGTGCTTATATTTGCTGATTCTTACTTGATCGCCCACCCTGTATTTGGCCTTTCTTGTTGTTGGCTGGTATCTAGGATAATAAACAGTCCTGATCAATTTTTGCTCATCAGATGGAGTTACTTCAGAGGGTTTCATGTTGATTGTGGAATGGACAGAATTGTTATATTTATGTAGAAGTTCTGGAAGAATATTAATCCATTTATAATTACCTTGGAGTGTAAATTGTTTATACATAAGATTTTTTAAGGTTCTGTTGAATCTCTCTACAATTGAGGCTTTGAGATCACTGTAACTCGAATAATGTTTTATTGCCTGGCTTTTAATAAATTGTTGAAACACTGAATTATAAAATTCTTTGCCATTATCTGTTTGCAAATAGCGCGGTGATCTTCTACTCTGATTGATGATTGTCCTGATGGCTTCTGTAACACATTTTCCAGTCTTGGATTTGAGTGGCACAGCCCAGGCAAATTTTGAAAATGTATCTATGACAGTGAGTAGATACTTGTAGCCCTTGTTGATTTTGTCTAAGTTTTTCAACTGCCCACTTGCCATTTCAATCAAGTCGCTCTGCCATAAATCATCTATGCCCTTTGTGACTACTGGGAGTCTCTTAAAATTATGTCTGGCTTGTCTGTGTAATTCATCAACAATAATTTGTCTAGACATAATATGTAAACAAGAATATTGCAACTATGGGGTGTTCAGCAGCTGATACTGCAGGATTTTCTAAATATAATTTGTCCCCTATTTGTATTTTAAATTCCAAAGTGCCATCATCTTCAGTATAGGCTGTTTCTAATGTATCGGGATCTGTAAAATCCTCTAACTCTACACTGGTGATTTTCACTTTGTTGTCAGCATTTGTTATTGATAAGGTAGGGTAGTGGTGTGCCTGTGGTTGAAGCCAATATTTGATCTTGATTGGTCTCAATGTGCCCCCAACAAAAAACTGGTAATAAAATTGTGCAGGGGACAGCATATATATTTTGCCTCCTGGTGTAAATGGTGAATCATATTCTTTGTTGGGGATGCTGTACAATTCAAGAATTACTGTATGTTTTGGATTCTCGATAATGCCTGTTATTTCTTTTTCTGCTGTGAGCAATCTGCTTGTTACAGATTCAAGGTGCTCATTGATGGTCCTAACAACATCATCATGGCCTGGCTTTATTTTTATGTCCACAGCAAGTCTCTTGTATTGTTGCACAATTTCTTGAAGCTGGGTGGCAAAAACAGACAGAGCATTTGCTTGATTGGATTCCATGGTCCCTAGCTGTTGCTTGATGTTAGCTACAATTTGTTGCAAATTTTCAACAACTGCCAATTTTGAATTTTGAGCAGTAAGATCATGGACCTGCCTTCTGATATCCTCAAACAGGGCATGCAGTTCATTAATATGTTGATTGGTTGGTAGAGTGGCCACTGTCTGAGTGAGTTGTTTGATCTCTGCCTGGATATTCTTGATATCTTCTGATTTCAATATCCTATTCACTGCTCTCTTAATATTTTTAAGTTCCTGTGATGTAGGAAGATTTGATACAGTATTCTGCAAAGATTCAAGTGCTAATTTTACATTGTTTAATTCAGAAGCATCAGCCACATTTTGCATTGCATTTTGGAGCAGGGCTATATCTGCCTGAGTGGGTGTTGATTGCTGTAAAATTTCAAGCTTTGTTTGGATATCATCGATCAAGTGATGAAAATGAGATAGCTCAGATTCAGTGTTGAGGTTTTCAAGCTTTGTGATCTGTTGCTGGACACTAACAAGTGTATCTACAATCCCAGGCAATCTGGATTCTAGTACATTCGCCAAATCACTTTGCACTGCTGCTATGATACCTTCAAGATGGGTTATGGAACTTTGAATTTTTCCAAAATCTTCATATGTTTCAAGTTGCAGCTTGATATTTGCTACACTCCGAGTTATTGCATTCAAAGCATCAGAAGATGGCAAGTTGTTCATAAAATTTTCAAGTGTCTCAATTTTTTCTTTAACCTCGGCTATGGCATTGTTCAGAGGATCCAGATTAGGTATCTGGAGTGATTGAATCTGTTCCTTTAGAGTGGAAATCACTAGATCAAAATCTTCCTGTGATTTTATGCTTTTGACAATTGTTTGGAGTTGTGTCTGGACATTATTTATCTGCTCTTCCAATTGCTGTTTCAATTGCTCGGAGTTGTTAGCCTGGGTCTTAAATTTGGCTTGAAGAGCTGCTACAGCTTCTTCTAAACTTTGAAAATTATCTAATGTGGCCAGATCAGTATATTTCTGAAGCAGCACTTTGAGTTCAGAATCAATTTTAAGAAGAGGGTCCATGCATTGTGATTGTAAATTTGTAATTTCTAACTGAAGACTGGCATTGAGTGTGGTTTGTAAAGCTTGTAAATCACTTCTTAATTTCTTGACTCTGACATCAAGCATAAGAATCTCATCACTGTGATCTTCATGTCTTGTATGGCCAAATATATCATTAGGCATTTTGTTTTACTGGTTATTTATTATAGAGTATCTGATTCTTAATTCTATAAAAAAGGGTATAAGCTTGTCATAGGATCCAGGGACCTCAATATATAAGCAGTCACCAGCAGAAACAGTATATACAGTGCCAGAAACCATGTTTGAGTGCTTAATTCTATAAATATTTCTCCCCACTGAAATTTTAACATCACCCTCAGGGGTTGTAATAAATTGCAATTGCCCACCTACAGGTAATTGGTAATGATTTAAATTATTGTTAAATATGTACAATATTTTGCCTGTTTCATCATCATTATCTGTAAGTATGCTGTTCAGATGAATAATTAACAAGCCACTCAGTTTAGACATTACAGATTGTAAATCAGGAGAGGCTTGTGGTGTGGGCAGCTCCATAATAGCCTGTTTTTTGAACCCAAATAAGTTCATAGGCATGTTTATTTATTTCAAATCATGCTCTGGAATTGGGCATTGTTTCCCACTTTTCAAATCACAATGCCCCCAAGGTAGAGTATGTATGTTACATGACAAAATACATCTCTTGTCATCATGTGGGTCCAGAGCCACTTTTCTTACAATATTTGAAGTCAGCAAGTGATTCTCACTCTGAATTCTATTTTCTGATGTTCTGATTGAATTCTGGGATTTGATGCAATTTTTATAATCTTCAAATTGGAGATCTTTGTCAACAGTAACTCTGCCAATGCCCTTGGCTTTTTTGGCAACAGCGCCACTACATGTTTCAAAACTGTACATCTTGGCACTTAACCCAGCAAATTCCACAATAACATCACCAAGTGTCTCATCTTTTAACTTGCCAGGCACCTTTTTGTTGTGGGGTTGAACTAATGTATGTTCACTGGTATCAAAGTATTGAAACAATTCAGGCTGTGACATATCTTGATAAACATCTTCTGTTTGAATATCAAGAATAAAACTATCAGTATCCATGTACAATAATTTTACACGATCACCATAAAAAGGTTTCAGCACGTCATAATACAATATTAACATATGTAATTTGGACAATTCCAATATCACAGCCCCTACATAAATAGGTTTATCAAACTTGATCTTTGTTTTCATCATGTTGAAAAGTGCCATGTGCTCATCATAAATTCTTCTGTAATTGAAGTTGGGCTTTGCAACCAATTTTTTGCTCCGGCTGGGGTCAGTAATTATTTTAACATCGGTATGTTTTCTGACATTTTCAATTGTTTTGCCATATACTGAATTCACCATCAATTTAAACAAGCTCTTATCAAATTGGCTCTTTGCAGATGTTCGAAGCTCTGTGTTTGTATCAATGTATGGTTTCAACCATTCTGAGTGCCTGAACCTCAAAACTTTTCCAACTTTGGTTACTTGAACACCATGTTTCATCAGGAACTGGAGGTTTTTGTAATATATGACATATCCCTGTTTCGGCTCCAGAGTCATCATGAGTTTCTTCTGTTTAGAGCCAGGTGAGCACTGAACCTCGGGAATTGGGGGCAGATCAGAAAATTTGTTGTGCAAATGATCTGGAATTGTCACACCAACCTCTAAGAAGAGGCCATATTCACTGTCATCAAAATTCTGAAGATCTTCAATATTGAAATCTTCAACCCACTCAAGCCCTGCATATGGCAATTTATCCATCATAGCGTGACCATAGAGGTTGTTTGCATCTACATACAGTATATAATTTGATGGCCGTGCTGGATCATAATCAGGCATATGCTTGTTATTTGCTCTGGCATATCTCTGGGAACATTGCACCATCCCTCCTCGTATACATTTCTCCATAAACAGATACATATCTTGATCGTGGATCAGATCCAATGGCTTTTTGGTGTTGAAAAATGTTGCGGCCCATGCTAGGCCCGGGGCACTGTAAAAATACACTGGGTCCAGTCCATAATTTTGCATAGAAGATTTTCTGAATGTCTGTATTACATCAGTTGAGAGGGTCACATCAAGTTTCAAATAAGCCATGTGATAATCACGAAATGTCTTGCATTTTAAACTCTTCCACATCAATTGGGCATGGTGATAATCTTCATCAGTGATTCCAGATCCTCTGATTCTGCTGTAAAATGCTTCTTGTGGTGGCAGGGAACACTCATCAAATTTAGAAAAATCTGTGACATAGTCATATGGATATACGCCCTTCCGCCTAATTAATTTCAGGTCCAGATTTGGAAACGAAGCACGTGTGATTTTGAATTGATCATCAGATAATTGAGAGGCCAGTGTAGCCAGGCTAGCAGGTAAAAATCTGTAAGAATCAAGAAATCTTATGTGAATAGGAACACCATCAACTTTAATTATCTTGCTAATAGATATATATTTTTCATCATTTTCAGCTAAAATATTTAAATTCTGCTTCTCAAACCCCTCGTACCTGATCAGATGATGGAAATCATAATTGGATGCTCCATGGCAAAATATGGGGATAAATCTTGGTCTCTTGATCTTAATATTACAGCTATTACACAGGGCCTGTTTATATCGACCATCTGTATGAGAATGGTGTTTCACCTTGATATTTGTATCTGAAAATTCAGAATCACATACCGGGCATTTTTCTGCATTGTTGAAATCTTCAATCTGTTTCTCTGTTAAAGGCAACATAGGCTTTGATTTTAATAAGAAATTAGATGCTATGTCATGGCACTCATTTTCTATTCTATGTTTAAATATTTTGATGGCATTTGGTCCCATGTATAAGTATGGCTCACTAGCTACACCATCCCGTACAACCACATAACAAAAGCTGGAAGGTTCATGTAGCTGGTATGGTGTACTTGAAGATTCTTCTGGATCTGGGCTACAGAATGCAATAGGTTTGAGGTTCGATTCGAAATCACAGACAATATATGCTGGGTGTTCCAACAAGGCTTCATACTTTTTGAATTTGCAATTTTCACTTGGATTGGGCATCACCATATGAACAGGTTTATGGTTGCCACAGTATTTCAGATGCTCAATTAACTTGTTTTTAGCAATTTCTGCATTCTCTTCCCGAACCCCCTTCACCATTTTTTGACCATCAAATACAGTTAAACATCTTCTGCACAACTTGAATATTTTATGAGTTTTGTCTAGTTGTGTTCTCACTAAAGCTTCAAGATTATGTATCAGAGTATAATGATATGTGCCATCCCCTTCAATTAAGAGCAGATCAATCGGAATAGCAGATTCATCATCAAGTGTACTGATTCTGAGAGGTGCTATCGGGCAATTGCCAGTGGAACAAATAAATACATTAATAGATAATTGTTTGCCATTGATGTGCCTGGCCCTTTTTTCAAATTTATCAATATTCTGAACTGACATTGGATATTCTAAACCCTCCAATGCATCGTCAAAAAGATGTTCATGTTGTTTGTACCAGTTTTGTTATATCTTATCTTTATTGACATAAACATAATAACATGTCAAGGTTGGAACTTCATTCATTTATTCACACTTTATTGGTTTTAGCTGTTATACCAGCTCTACACCAAGTATCCTAAAAATATGTCATGCATGACACTGTTACACAAATTACAAATTTTGAATATATACAGTTTTCTTATATATAATTTATCTACATCATTATCATACAAATCTAAAATTGATAATAAATACAATTGTTATATCTGGTGACTATATCAAGTTACACATTTTGAATATTTACAATTTTCATATGTCTATATTAATATCATGAAAAATCTACAAATGATAAATACAATTGTTACATCTGGTGACGATATTAAACAGGATAAAGAAGTGGGAAGAGGTATTCCTTTTTTTATTAGATTCTTGAATAACATCTCTCTTTGAGTGGTATAAAGTGGACATTGAAATATAACATGATGAGCATCTTCCTGATCTAGATTGCACTTGCACATAGGTGAATTTACTAAATTAATTTTATATACAAAGGCTGTCGCAGAGAAGGTGAGACAGATTTTTTCCTGGCTTGGCAACACTGCCTAAGGTTTCGGCACTAGTCGTGTCGTGTAGGATGACTCATTCTCTTTCCGTAGCAAGTTGTCACATGTTGCGAAACCACATTAGTGAGCAGCTGTGTTGATTTACGTGGAACGTGTTTCGTTTACCCCTCCAGGTTTTTGTGTATAACATTGATTTTCGCGATGAGTATTCAAGATGAACAGCGACATGCCATAAAATTTTGTTGGCGTTTAGGGAAAAGTGCTGCGCAAACATATGCAATGTTTCAACAGGCATATGCCGATCAAGACAGACTGAGTAGAGCCACAGTATTACCAAGGAGTCATTGAGACTATGCGCCAGCACGTAGGAAAATAGAGGTCGCATTTGAAGAATCCTTCAGATTGCACCACGATAACGCACGCCCGCATACCGCACGGGCTTTTCAGGATTACGCAACAAAGAGAAAAATAGAAATTTTCCCGCATCCAGCATACATCCCAGACCTTGCACCCTGAGATTTTTGGCTATTTCCACTTTTAAAGGCCGCTTTACGTGGTCGTTATTTCCTGACGAACAAAGAAGTGATCACCGCAGCGCAAGTTTTCTTCAGTTCGCTACCTGACGACAAATTTTCAAAGACATTCACAAAGTGGCAGGAGCGTATGGACACTTGCTTAGCTGTCAATGGTGCCTATCTTGAAAAAGATGTACGTCTACTCGATATGGCTGATTCTGAATAAAAATTTTGTGGTTTGTAATTTTTTTGTTTCATTTTAAAGATTCTTGGAGGGGTCCATGTACATGCTTGTCTTTTAACTGCTACGCAGTCACGACTTTTTGACCTATTGCGCTCATTTTGGTCTCAATCGGCAGCTAATGAACCAAATTTTCACCCTAGTACATTTGCTAGCCAATGGAGGTCGCTGTTTTCCTATACAAGAATTAGTCTCACCTTCTCTGCGACAGCCTTTGTAAATGTTGATTTAAACGTATGTGACCTGATCTCAATCTTAGTATTAAAACTAAAAACTTTCTGGGTGTATTAAATGTATAAAACCACGGAGTTTTATTGTTTAAATTTAGTGATTGGAACGTCATAAAATCGTATATTCAAACTTATAACAAGGCGGATTACATTTTATAACATTTAAATCATGCCTTAGGATACTGTGGTTACTATGCACAGACTAATACATTGGCCATAACTGCCAGTTTACCATGTACAATAATGCATTTTATAGTATATATCAAGTTTGTGAAGAGCAAATCCTTGAAGACTGTTCTTGGTTTCTGTGAAGACCCGCCACTGTTCAGAGGCTGGTGGTTCTCCTTCCTCCAGTTGCTTTATGGATGCACAAAGTAGTTTAAAGGAGTGAACACACAACAACCCTTGCTGCAAAGATGGATCGAGCACCAATTCTTTCAGTCTCGTTGCCACTTCTGAACTTCCCTTGTCAAGATTATTGACAAAATTTGTGATTTATTTCAAAGTTCTCATCATAAGAAGCACTGCATTCTATCCACTTCCCCAACGGGTGACAACAGGATGAGGTGGTAGTGAAAGATCATCCATTTCTTCCAAAAATTCCCTCGATTTACAGAACGTACATATAATCGTACATTTTTACTTTAATTCGCTCACTGCAACCATGTTTTAAGAGCAGAATATGTGCAAAATTCATGTTTAGGTGCAAATTAGGGGAACAATGAACCACGGAATGGGTCTGTACGGGGATATACGTATAAGATGCGAGACTCCACGCATGGAAGCGCCCAACATGATTTTTTGTAGATGCAGCATCAAAAGGTACGGGCTCTAGTTATAGGTAGGGACTTGAAGTTTACGTTTTATTTTCTCCTGAATTTCGATGTAGTTTTTTACTGCAATTCGGTTATTTTTGCGGGTTATGGCAAAATTCGGTGTTTTTAATTTTAAATCGTTGTTATTTTTACATACATTTTTACTGTTCCTTCTATGCATAAGAATTTCATATTGTTTTACTTCTGGAAAATTGAGACAAATTTTAGTTTGTTACCTTTGTGAAATGACCAAATTTCTTCCATTGGGAAAACTATTTCATCTCATCAGCCAGTAAATATGAGATGTTCATTGAATGATATCACCAAAATCTTTAGTCAAACATATCACTTTTCTCAACAATGACAAGAAAATCCCTCTGCGACCTCAAAATATCGTTTTGTGTACACACGCACACACTCATACATACACAACCTCTCCCCTCCTAGAAACACAACAGGTGCTTCTGCCTGAAAATTTTCCCGTTCCTAATAAATTAACCTTCTGGGAAGATCCCATCCCCCGTTCGAATTCTATTTCAGGAAAGAGTTAAAAACTGTCAGTCTGTGTGTGCGCCAAAACTGTAAAAAACGAAGCGTGACAATTTCTATTAAATCGAGCTTTCACCAGCTACACTATAGCTCTTTTCAGTTCTTACGGCGGCCGGTCCTAGTTCTGCCAAGGGAAGTGGGGAGCGGGGATTACGCAACAGACCAACCGGACAACAGCAGTGGCGCCGAGAGACACGACGCGGCCGGAAAAAGCACTACGTGAAACTCGTTCTACTGGCCACTACGTTTCTTACCGCGCTGGATTGGTCGCTTCCCCGCCCCCCACTTCCCCTGCCAGCTTCTAGAGCGCCCGCCGTAAGAACTGAAAAGAGCTATAGAAACGGCAGATCAAATAGCACTTCAAGTAGTTATTTTTGAACAAAAGAAGTGTTATCCCTAGTTTATATTGCATATTTCGTGGCGTTCTTTGCGTTAAAGTGGAAAATTCAGTGTTATCCTGAAGAATGGCAAAATTCCTGTTATTTCGCGATTCCGAAACACCAAAAACTTGCATCCTTTACCTACCCAAATACATTTTAAACACTTTCTTTTGCTTTCCTCAACTTTTCGGTGTTTTCGTTAAAATGAGAACTTCACGTCCGTAGTTATAGGCTATCATAAAATATATATGCTAAAAATGTTTAATTAAAAAAAAATTGAAAAGTTTCAATGACCACAATAAAATGAATGTAATTGCTCTCTCTCTCTCCCCCCCCCGTCTCTGTTATTTTAATTCTACATTTTCGAACAATTTTCTCGTGAGTCTACGTCATATCTCTCGGAAATCAAATTTGTGAATTAAATTAATAAAAATAGCTGCTTTTAACTAACAGTGAAGTGCATTTCTGTCAATTTCATGAAAATCTACAAATAGAAATAGTTAATGCATTTTCTTGAGCACAGTCTCCTGGGAACATTCCGTTGCCCCTCCCTCGGCCTGCCATGTTGCTTTCGAGGAAAAATAAGATTTTGAAAAACAACGAGCGAGCGATGCAGCAGACTATCTATATGCAAATCTTCCTCTTGCATATTAACTCGATTCATAATGTCAGCATTTCTCGGTTGTTGTTTCGGAGAGAAACATTTCTGTTGAAGCATTGCGTAAATCAATGTTTGTCACCGGGAAAGTAGGGAGGAAAGTGAACAAGAGAACTTTCAGACCGAAGTGACAAACGACACTTGTCACTTTGAAACTACCTGTCGCTTGCGTGTCACTGGGACATTTCCTCAGTAGCGTTCACCATGTAGCCTCTCACACGGTTATCACTACAGTGCGGATTTTTGCCTATTTGCCTTTTTTTTTCCTTTCTAGTAAAATATGGGCTTTAAAGTTTAGAGTTCGTTTCATGGTGTTTCTAGTCCGGGAAGGCATTTTTATAGTGCCTATAAATGCCTATTGGGGAAGGGGCTTAACGCCAATTTTGCTTAATCGTGCCTAAACATGCCTATTCTGCAATTTTTGCTTACATGACCTTTTTACGCGCCTTTAGCTTTCTCTACATTGAAGAATGTAATCCTTTGTTTATGTTGAACTGACTGACTGATATCTGAAATTCGTCACATTTGAGGGGCTCAAGGGATGTTCAATGCCTATTTTAATAACTAATTAACTCTCTAGCCTTCTTAAACCCGAAGTTTCATGGCTGCAGCAACACAGGCCTTCCATCTTTCCCTATCTTGAGCAAGATCTATATACTCTTTTCCATCCCTACCGATTTCCCTTAGGTCCATCTCAACGTTGTCCCTCCATCTTCGTCTTGGCCTTCCTACAGGTCTCTTACCATCAGGTTTCCCAACAAGAATCCTGTAAACTCCTCTTTCCTCTCCCATTCGTGCCACATGGCCTGCCCACCTAAGTCTTCTTGATTTAATTGCCTATTTAAATGCCTATTTTAATGTCTTTTATAATTTTAGGGTCCCTTTTAAATGTCTATTTCAGTGCCTTTTCTTATTTTATAGCGCCTCTTAAGTGCCTATTTTGATAATTTTTGTGCCTATTTGAGAGGTTTTTAGTGCCTATACATCCGCACACTAGTAATCACATCGCGCTACGACGCAAGGGGTCCCGGGTTCTGATCCCGGTCTGGGCATTGGCAGGGCCGGATTATGGTGGGTGCTATAGATGCTGCAGTATTAGGCCCATTCCTGAAATAGGCCCAGATGAAAACAGACGAGAATTTTCCGAAAGCTGAACGTTTTTCTTTTGCTATATTAACCTGAAAATAAGTCTTAGAATGCAATTTGGAGCCCCAATTTCGGATGCCTAGACACAGCGTTACTTATTATACAGTTACTATTATTCTTTGCGCTGTGACGTAACTATAACGTCGTTGTGTTTATTGTTCACAGAAGATTTCAAGCATGAGGCCCAATTTCGTCTTAATCCGGCCCTGGGGATGAGCGTTATTTCATCCTATCACACATCCTCATTTTCATGATTAGCTCAAAGTGGCAAAGAAGTCAAATCAATTAATCAATTAAAGACGAATACGCTTGCATCTATTCTGGGCCCATACCAATTACATCATCCCATACATGGAAGATATTTCCACAAATTTGCCGCGCAACATGACGCGGGGCATGCGACGCGACACGTGCCAAGCATTTGTTGCAATGGAAACTGTCTGCAACATGCCGCGGCGCAAGTGCCTGGGACAAAATTGCCCCAAACGATTTTGACGCACAACATGAGCCGCGGACAATGAAAACAGCCTGCAGCAAGTTCCTGCGGCACGGGCATGCGCACTAGAGTAGAAACAGACGACGAAACGACGACCACGTGCTCGCTGTTCAGACTGAAGCGGCGTCACGACACAACGTCATGTTGCTTGAGTGTAGCTGTTGTAGTTGGTTGTGTAGTTGTACGTGAGTGTTTGTTTTGTGACAATATGTAGTGGTCGAAAACTAAAGTAGTAAAACTTATAGAGCAATATGAACAGGAGTCAGTGTTGTGAATGTCACCAGCGATTAATTTCCAGGAAGACGCCAGGCAGGGGAAGGAGTGGGTGGCTCCGACGAATTGAAGAAGAGCCAGCCCCCCTCCCCCCGTTGTTTATACAGCGCGATCGAAAATAGAGGAGTGAAGTTGAATCCAAGCGTGACTCATTCTTCCGTGGCGTCCTCTTGCTTTGTTGACAATAATTCCCCCTGTTCTAAATATTTCATGTAGCTGATCCTGTAAAAATTCTGTGCAACCTTCCACCACCTTACCTTTTCACAGGCTGTGCACACCCATAGCTATAACTTGACAAGTTTAAAAACAAGACGCTGCAATCCATGGTTTGCGCACCTCGCATCACATTTCCCCACCCCATTGTCTGCGGCGACGTTCGTTCGCAGTGTTGCAAACCTGGAGGGAGAGGAATCGTCTGAGAATTTTCAACGAAATTTGAATGTGAAAGACATGAATTAGTATCCCCTCACCTACGCTACCTATTGATTACGCTAAATTCTAAATACATTTTGATATTTTCCCTTTAAACCTTAAATGAATTAAGTTATATTAGGGATATTTCTTACCAGCACAAGAAATGTATGAAATAAAACGATAGAAAAATGAAAAATATATAAACGATAGAACTGGGCTCACCTTCTACATGTTTTCCAGTTCTCCTTCTTCAGTTTCACTCTCCCACTCATCCGAGTCTGTGTCTACCGATGAATCTTTGTCCGTGTCTGAATCGGCTTCACCAAGTCTAATTATCAGTTCATCTACACGCTCGTCCATAAGTCCATCTCTTTCAAAGTAAGATTCTTCAATTTTTTTCACGTGTTCACAACATTTAATCCATTTCTGTACAGAATATTCACTAAATAATTTTCCCAGCAAATCTTTCTTTGCGTCCAGTGAATCCGAAATGAATTCCCTTACCTTACCCTTGATCCCCCCCCCACACACACACACACAAGTTCAATGGTATTTAAGTCTGCGTGGTAAGGCGGAAGTCGTATTATGGTGTGCCCCGCGTTTCTAAATTTCGTGTCAATCGCATACTGTTTCACATAAGGTACACTTTGAATTTTTAAGTACAATTTCCTTTTGTTTATTGTCCACAATGCTTTCACTCTATTCTCCGCATCGATTTCAGTTTCGTTTGCAGGTTTGTCTGTCGCTGAGAGCCACTGTACCATGAAAATAGTCATATTTGTTTTAGCTTAATTTTGCTGAGTTGGCACCACTGGTACTCTCAACGCCAGACCAGTGAGTAGAATAGTGGTGGGGAGGATGACGTAATAGGAAGTGCTCCGCAGCGATCTGCGCATATCGGGACTTAACTTGTCAGGCTATACATAAGCTTTACAGACTTCAATTAGGTGCTTGGCAAAAGTTGACTGATGTGTGTTAGCTGTACAACAGCCAAAAGAACACAGACTCTGAATATCTCCAGGTTTGCTGGGATAAGAAAAGTTTATTTCTTTATTTTATTTACACGGAATGTAAGAGTATACACAGAATTATAGCCGTAACTTGGCGGAGGTACTTGCCCGCCTCCAAAGTAAAGTGCTCCCCTGTGCTCTGCTCCACGCCATGAAGGTGTATAGGGTGTGGAGTTAGGGCCCCACACTTTCTTGATCACGGCTGAAAGTGGGGTGATGTGATCAGCACCACGCCCCTGGCCGCCTTTACTCATCCAGAGTTTCCTCCAGGTACCCACTTTATACGACGCTGGGTGGGCGCCGGATCCGCTTGAACAGGTGGAAAAAATCCCGGTTCTCCCCCGCCGGGATCGAACACGGGTCTCTCGCATGGTAGTCAGACGCCCTAACGACTGTTTTTTTAAAAAAAGGAATACCCCTAATCGGAAATATCCCCGTTTTTCACTGATTCTTAATTTTTACATATTTTTTCTCAATTCTCAGTTTTTCTCATTTGGGCAAATACAAACATTCATGTCTTACCCGGCATTAGAAACCCGAGACCCCTGGCGTCGCAGCGCGCTGTGCTAACCACTCTGCCACGGAGGCCGACTTATTATGTCATAAAATATATGTCCCGCACCGTGGAACGACTGAACTACCGCGGCTCACGGCTCTTCCACAACCCAACCACTAGGCTATCCCTTCTAAAACGCTCCTTGTTTTACAGGCTCCCAGAAATCTACAACAAACTTCCCCTGAATGTAGATATTTTCCTTCCAGAACGTAATTTTTGTATATTATTGACCAAGAACATGTAAATCTATCCCATCTTGTTATTGTTTTTATCTTTTGTTATTTTTTTGTTTCTACTTTGTTGTTTCCGTGTAAAATGGCCAAATAAGACTGTATCTGAAACTCTGAGTAAATAAATAAATAAACAAAGAAATAAAGAGTGATTTTTTTATGATTTCTCAAATGTAACTAATTTAGCAAAATAATCTTGGACACTATTTTCATGGAATAAAAAACTAACCCTCAGAGTTATGCCCTAAGTTACGCACATGAGCAGAATTATGAGCTGAGACCACTGGCATACGCAGGATTTTCTTCGAAGGGGGCTGGAATTAAAGGCGGATATTCAATTCAATTCAATTTCCATTTTTCCATTATTGAGGGGCGAGTTTCAGCCTTCTGCTGTTCAGCCACCTAACCCCAATCGATATATACACACTACATATTAAATACTTGTACAAATAACAAACGAAAAAGAAAGAAAAATAAGGAAGACTCAAAAAGAACAAATACAAAAGAGAGAACAAAAGCTCGTTTACACACTCAAAAGAAAAGGACAAAGATTTTTTTAAAAAATACACAAGGGATACACAAATCAATTAGCACAATTGTGCTTGGTGTGATATAGTTAAGACTAATTCAAATTAAGATTATATGAGACATATAAATAGGGTAATTGAATTTTAGCGATGCGCGAAATGTGAAAAAAAGATGCAACATTTGAACATTCTGGACGTAACTATACCCACAATGATGAAATATGCATGAGTTTTATTCGCGAAGTAATGCAAAATGTGTGCTTTTCCACGAAATGAACGCTTTTTCGCGAAATAACCGTGAAATATCATCAAATTAAGTAGAAAACAGGCAAAAACCGACAATCGAGGTTGTGCGCGCAAACTGTCGATTTGTAACGAAACGTTTGCCTAACGTTTCCTACCACTTGCAGCTGAAGAACGTTTTATCTTCGATCAGATCAGGAGGACGCTGCAAATTGGGATTTCCCATACACATAATCTCAGTTCGAAAACTTCGCTCCCTGTCAAGCTGCATTCCTTTGTTCCCCCGAATGTCTACTCAACTTCCAGTTTCATTGAACTTGCTAGCTGTAGCAGCGATAAGATTAGTCTGTTTTATTTTTTCCAATGATGGTATATACCGCTGATCTATCATTTTATTTACCGCTCTCCTCAGTTTTTATTTACCATAAATTTGTATCCCTACATATAAATATTCTTAATACACGAGAAAGGAAAACAATATAATCAAAGGTTGGCAACATGTAAGGGGGAAAGTAAATAAGCAAAATGAGAGGACTTGTTTTTAGGAAGATGGTTCAAAAGTGAGATCTACTATTCGTGAGTGCTGGAACACAGACAGCGTTCATTTAATAATTGTCGACTTGTAGGTAAAAATTAGAAGGTGTACTGAAAAACGAAACATTACGGAGACAGGATGTTCTCGTTGGTTTGGAATGCAGACCTTACAAATTCCATTACTTGCCTCGTCCGTGGAAAGGTGCCAGCCTGACAGCCGGATCTGAATCGACAGGTATTGGAATTCGTATAGCGAAGCAACCGAACCGATCTGAGAAGATCGGAAGGGAATTTCGGAATCAGTTTTGGATTTGGTTTGAGTGAGTCAACGTCGTGGAAGAAAGAGCGCAGGTATGTACCTGGAGGACAGAGGCGTCACTCCGAACTTAAAAAGGTCTGAGCCTATTTACACAACCTCTCGCTAGTACCTTTTCTTCACCCTATACTTACATCCCGGTAATAAATTAACAAACAAGGGAAGGAGGAGACATGGTTGGAGGCACCGGTCTTTTTTGTAACTTTTAGTTGTATCTGCGAGCTCATTATAGGAAATATGTTCTTCAGAACGCGAGTTAGGAATGCTAAGGAATAATGAACACGAATTAGACGTATCTTTAGCGAGGATTCAACAACTGGCGCGGAACAAACGGTTCCGATTTCGCCGTCTCGTCCAGTCACCAGGGCAAGGTCGCGATACATACAGCAGTTTTCCACCAACCAGTAGCGTACGCAGGATTTTATCAAGGGGGGGGGTTATTTCTAAAACTTTCTCCAAATTCACATTATTATTTAATTAAAGTATAATAAAACAATGGAGTAGTGTAATTGAATTGTTTCAACGCAGTACGTGGTACGAGCGTTTTTGTAGCCTCTTTTTTTATCAATTGAATACCACTTTTTGACATATTTTGACAAATTTTTGTCGATGTTTTAGCGTTTAGCGATGTTTTTGTAAAATTTCCTATTTTTCTTCTTTTTTCCCACTCGTACTTGGTACGAATGCCACGATCTTACGTGATATAACTTAACCTATTCATTTTTTTTTCGTGCTAAACTACACGAGATCCTCTACGTGCTTTGACCTATTTTAGAGTAGAACCATAAAGACAGAGCTGCAACCGAAAGTGAGGCTCGAAGTGAGGCTCGGTGAGGCTCGACTTAATGGTTTGCTCTTGTAAGGCATAAGCCTCATTTTCTCGTAGTGTTGCCAACACCTTACTCGAAATAAAACCTTGGTCTAACCTATGTTATTGAACTGCGTCGTCACGTCCAAACCCGCATGACTTCCGGACACTAGTGGTTCTATTCATACTTTTTCTTACGTATAGGTGTACATGATGAATCCCAAAACAGATTTTTCCTAAGTCTTGCCGTTTCCAAGATAATCCCACTTCCGGTCGCCATTTTGGATTTCCGAGCATAGGTTCTTTTCATACTTTTTCTCACGTATAGGTGTACATGATGAATCCCAAAACAGATTTTTCTTAAGTCTCACCGTTTCCAAGATAACCTCACTTCCGGTCGCCATTTTGGATTTCCGAACATAGGTTCTATTGATACTTTACTCACATATAGGCGTACATGATGAATCCTCAAACAGATTTTTCCTAAGTCTTACCGTTTCCAAGATAACCTCACTTCCGGTCGCCATTTTGGATTTCCGAACATAGGTTCTATTGATACTTTACTCACATATAGGCGTACGTGATGAATCCCCAAACAGATTTTTCCTAAGTCTTACCGTTTCCAAGATAACCCACTTCCGGTCGCCATTTTGGATTTCCGAACATAGGTTCTATTCATACTTTACTCACATATAGGCGTACGTGATGAATCCGTAAACAGATTTTTCCTAAGTCTTACTGTTTCCAAGATAACCCCACTTCCGGTCGCCATTTTGGATTTCCGACCATAGGTTCTATTCATACTTTTTCTCACGTATAGGCGTACGTGATGAATCCGTAAACAGATTTTTCCTAAGTCTCACTGTTTTCAAGATAACTCTAGTAGTGCAGGTGCCCCGGTTGACAAACATCATTTGAGGTTCAAAAATACCTCAAAAACTCACTTTCTCTCCACGTTCCGCGCCTCATTTATTGCGCTGACGATGTTTCGCAGCGAAGAAAACAGCACCAAAACATCAAAAACTCACTTTACTCATTTGAGGTTCACCAAAACCTCAAAAAACTCATTTTTATTAATTGAGGTTCACCAAAACCTCAAAACCTCACTTTCTCTCCACGTTCCGCGCATTCATTCGTTGCGCTGACACACAGCGTGATGAGTAAATAATGCACTCTCTCATCCTTGAAGGATGAATGCACCTTATCGTAATTTTTTTTCCAAGTCCCGGCCAATGTTTATATATCGTGACCTTTGTAAACCTCTCGGAACGATGTGATCTCTCTGCCACACCCACACACGCCTCTTATTATTTCTGTATTGTGACGTGTTTATTTTGGTGTGGGAGGACAGAGGACACCTAGACGATGCAAACGCAAGAAATCCCAGCTTTTTATGATCATCCTTTCGAAAGTTACGAGCGATGAAAAAAATATTTTGGCAATTGGCCCTCCCTTGACCCAGGACCTCTAAAAAAAAAAAAAAACTTTGTACACGTACTCTGCATCACCAATATCGACAAAAGGGTCAACGGGGAGAATTTTTGCACTATCTCTCCCTCTCACTGTTTTTCGAGACATTAGCAATTTAACGCTGGACTTGGAAAATTTTTCGACAGAGGGGTCAAATTTGGTTCCATGACGACATATGTTTATTTTGGTATGGGAGGACAGAGGACACCGAGACTCGACCGACGCACTAAACCTGACCTCTCTACGACTATTTGTTCAAAAGTTACGAGTGATCAAAAGTTTTGGAGGGTGGTGGGCTAACTTCTTACCCCTTGACCCCAGGACCACTAAAACTTGGTACACGTATTCTACACCTCCAAAATCGACAGGGGGCATCTAACGATGCCGTATGGGGGTGTTTTTTGATATATTTTTCGATAACTCTTACCATTTTCGAGATATTTGCAATTTAAGATTTTTTAACGCTGGACTTAGAAAAGTTTCGATATATTTTTTTTTTGTTCCATGACGACCTATGTTTATTTTGGTATGGGAGGACAGAGGACACCGAGACTCGACCGACACACTAAACCCAACCTCTCTACGCGTACTCTACGTCACCAAAAAAAAGGTTAAAGGTTCCAAATAACAATAGTTAGAGTTTCCCCAATCTAGTAAAGTGGATTGGTTGAAATCTGCAAGGCGTATTTTGCATTTTTTTTTTTCAAATATGAACACGTTAAAACTGAACTGTCTTGGATTTTTGAGTTTTGTATTCGCCCTGAGAAAATTCTATATAAAATAACATACCTGAAAATTATATTCACAGTAGATTGATTTTTTTGAGTTTTGTAATCACCTCAAGAAATTCTATATAAAATAACATACCTGAAAATTGTATTCACAGTAGATTGAATTCTTGAGTTTTTGTATTCGCACACAAGAAATTCTATATAAATAACATACCTGAAATTCTATTTACAGAAGATTGAATTTTTGAGTTTTGTAATCACTCCAAGAAATTCTATATAAAATAACATACCTGAAAATTGTATCGCTATATACTAGACTTTTTTGATTTCTGTGATTTTGGAGAAAGCAATGGCATCCACCACCAGTTTCAATCGTAAAAATGATAAAACTGAATGTGTTACTTGCGAAAAATTAATATCTAAAACTAATATTAGCAAGCACAGGGCAAGATGTAGCGAAACAGGTTCGAGAATTAATTGTTCCTTACCTTCTAAGTCTTGTGCTCGATGTGGAAAGATGATTAGCATTACAAATTTAAGTAAACACCTCAAAATTTGCAAACCATCGACCGGACAAGCATCGAAAAGGAAAATCGATAATGCAGATACGGAAGCTTCCACTTCCAAGCAAATTAAATTATCTAATGAACGCAAACCAATTAGATCTGCATTCAACGACCAACTCCAAGATTTTTCAATTAAGTCAGAACCAGGCCGTGACATCCTTAGTTTCTTGGATGAAACGAAAACATCTGTACTAAATATTTTAAAAGATAAACTTGAAAACAACTCTATAAAAGTATACGTTGTTCTGTTTTCTGAATACGAGAAAGTGGATGGCACAACGAGTATTTTTTATCATCGTACAAAAAACCAGACTCTTCATTATATATTATAAAGTTACCAATGAGCTGGTTAAGAAACACGACGATTTCGAGGCTAAAGGGTCGGGATGGTCTCTGTGTGGAAGTCCTCACACGTTAACCGTTTACGTGAACCGATTCTCGCCTCTTCGCGCTTCCAGCTGCGTTCCTCTTCCACCGAACATTCAACACAAGAGGGCTGTGTTAAATATACAGAACAGCGATAAAAAAATGTTTCCTTTGGTGTATATTGGCTGCACTGCATCCTGTTCATTGGTCAAATCATCCAGAACAGGTTTCTAATTACAAACAATACGAGACCGACTTTCAAAGTGTAATGTCTGACATTGAATACCCGGTGACATTGTCGGATATAACAAAGTTCGAAAATCGTGCAGGAAAACGCATCGCTATTAATGTATATTCCTTTACGTCAGATAAATATCTCGTGCATCCCGTCAGGATAACCGATATTGACGATGACGATGCTCGTGTGATTAATCTTCTTCTCATTTCCAACGAGGATGTCTATCATTACACGCTAATTCGTTCTCTATCACGTTTGGTCAGAAGTCAAACTACCAAGCATGCAAACAACATCGAAGTTTGCCCGAGATGCCTAACCACGTTCGACGATCGTGACCGACGTGATCATCAAAATCTTCATAGTCGTCAAATTGCTATCGAGAAACTTGCCGAACATAAAATTTATTGCGGGAACAACAGACCGGCTAGAATGTTGATGCCCGAAACGAACGAAGTTGAAGAATTCAAAATGCACAAGGCATTGTTGGAACATCCCGCAATCATCGTCGCAGATTTCGAGTCTTTCCTGAAACCACTCTCCTACTGCGAACCGGATCCTGAAATTTCCTCCACAACGCCGTACCAGCTTCATCAACCTAATAGTTTCGGCTATGTTGTTGTGCGACGTGATAAAATAAATGAAGCATATATATACCGCGGGCCAAATGTAATCGAACACTTCCTGGAAAAAATGGTGGAGGAGGTTGAGGTAATTGGTAGCGTACTGCTTACATCAAAACCGATGACACCTTTAACTGAAAATGAACTTCAAAATTACAATTCCACTGAGGTGTGTCCGGTATGTGATCAAAGTTTCACTGATGAGAACAAAAAAATATTCCACCACGATCATTTCAGCGGAAACTACATAGGTGGAATTTGCAACACGTGCAATCTAAAAATCCAGAAACCTAAATTCATCCCCATATTTTTTCACAACGGAAGCGGATATGATTTTCACCACCTGGTGAGACATCTTGGCTACGATCCGAAACGTATAGGTGTCTTGGCCGAGAATGAAGAACGCTACATTAGTCTCAGCAAGCAAGTGTCGATTCCGGGAACAAAAAATACAATCGAGATGCGCTTCCTGGATTCGTATAGATTTCTCTCTGCAAGTCTGGATGCTTTAGCGAACAAACTCACCGACGATCAATTTAAAATAACTAGAGCTAGTTTTCCCAACGTAGACATAGAACTCGTTAGACGTAAAGGGGTTTATCCTTACGAATATGTTAGTGATAATTCTAAATTTAACGACGACGCTCTTCCACTTCCAAGAGAATTTTACAGCAGACTCAGAGAGAAAGGAATCACGGACGAAGAATACCAACACGCGCAACTCATGTGGGAGAAATTAGAATGTAGGACACTCGGCGATTATCACGACGCATACTTAAAATTAGACGTGACGATACTCGCGGATGTTTTTCAAGCGTTCAGAAAAACGGCAACGAATATTTACAAATTAGATCCAGCGTATTTCTACAGTCTACCGGGATTAGCGTGGTCGGCAATGTTATTCCAGACAAAGGTCAAGCTGGAACTGATATCGGACGTTGACATGTTGCTATTTATCGAAAGAGGGATACGAGGTGGAATGGTGCAATGCGTACAGAGACATGCGAAAGCTAATAACGTACACATGAAAGAAGATTACGATTCAAATTGAGCATCGAATTACATCTTCTACGCCGACGTTAATAATCTCTACGGACATGCCATGGTTCAGAAACTTCCTTACGGGGGATTCGCATGGTTAGATCCCACTTCGATAGACATTATTTATTTCGACGATAGCGAGTGTGGTTTCTTCGCAGAGGTAGATCTCCAATTCTCCGACCACCTGCACGACACGTTTTCGGATTTGCCTCCGACTCCCGAAATCAAATGTCCACCCGACTCGGTTCAAGACAAGCTTTTGTTAACATTGGACCCTAAACAGAGATACGTCGTCCACTACAAGAATCTCCGGTTTTTGATTGGGAAGGGTGTTCAGATAGTAAATGTTAGAAGAATACTAAAGTTTAAACATTCCACGTGGTTAAGACCTTACATAGAAACTAACACACAACATAGAACAGCTGCCACTTCCGATTTAGACAAGGACTTCTTTAAATTAATGAACAATGCGGTGTACGGAAAGACCATGGAGAATGTTAGAAAGCACGTAGACGTGAAATTAATTTCCGATAAGAATAAATGTCGGAAGTGGATAGCCGATCCTAGATTCAAGTCGAGAAAAATTTACAACGAGAATTTGGCACTTTTCAATCTAGATATAAAATTGATGAAATTCAGAAAACCAATTTACGTTGGCGCAACGGTTCTCGACTTGTCGAAACTTTACATGTTCGAATTTCATTACGACGTGATGAAACCCTTCTACAATGATAAGATGTCACTTTTGTACACGGACACCGACAGCTTCATTTACAGCATACAAACACCTAACCTATACGAAGACATAAAAAATCCTTCCATGCTTGAGTATTTCGATACTTCTGCGTATCCTCAACCCAACAGATTTGGGATTCCATCTCGTAACAAAAAAGTCCTAGGTAAACTGAAAGATGAATGTAACGGTGATATTATTGTCGAGTTCGCGGGTTTGCGTTCGAAGATGTATGCCATGAGAACAGAGAGTAGCGTCACGAAGAAAGCAAAAGGTGTGGGCAAAAATACGGTGGAGAACAAACTCACCTTCCACGATTACATCGATTGCCTTTACTCACAATCGACGATACTAAGTATAGAACAAAGAATCCAAAGTGTAGACCACGTGATTACAACAAACGAAGTTAGGAAAGTAGCATTAGATCCGCATGACGATAAAAGATGTATTTTGTCTTGTGGAATCCACACGTTGCCTTGGGGACACTATCGTTTAGAAATTAGTAAAAATTGTAGGCAATGCAATTGAAAAAAAAATAAAACTTAAATAACTATAACTAAAATAAAAAAAACTTTAACTGTCTCAAATTATCACATACACAATAAAGAACTAGCAAGGACAATGAATCTCTTTGGTTTCCGAAAGCAAACAATGGAGACTGTACACCGCAAGGCAGATCATGAATTTCTACCTTCCATGTTATCTAAACTCAACGGCCTGTTGATCAATCAATTTTCGGAACGCTGCTCTTCTTGCTGGAACAGTGACGATTTCGGATTCGCGACGATCGACATGACGAGGAAACCCAACGACGGAAAATACAGAAACAAAATCAACGACTTTCTAAACGTTGGAACGATTGTCCTTGCTAGTTCTTTATTGTGTATGTGATAATTTGAGACAGTTAAAGTTTTTTTTATTTTAGTTATAGTTATTTAAGTTTATTTTTTTTTCAATTGCATTGCCTACAATTTTTACTAATTTCTAAACGATAGTGTCCCCAAGGCAACGTGTGGATTCCACAAGACAAAATACATCTTTTATCGTCATGCGGATCTAATGCTACTTTCCTAACTTCGTTTGTTGTAATCACGTGGTCTACACTTTGGATTCTTTGTTCTATACTTAGTATCGTCGATTGTGAGTAAAGGCAATCGATGTAATCGTGGAAGGTGAGTTTGTTCTCCACCGTATTTTTGCCCACACCTTTTGCTTTCTTCGTGACGCTACTCTCTGTTCTCATGGCATACATCTTCGAACGCAAACCCGCGAACTCGACAATAATATCACCGTTACATTCATCTTTCAGTTTACCTAGGACTTTTTTGTTACGAGATGGAATCCCAAATCTGTTGGGTTGAGGATACGCAGAAGTATCGAAATACTCAAGCATGGAAGGATTTTTTATGTCTTCGTATAGGTTAGGTGTTTGTATGCTGTAAATAAAGCTGTCGGTGTCCGTGTACAAAAGTGACATCTTATCATTGTAGAAGGGTTTCATCACGTCGTAATGAAATTCGAACATGTAAAGTTTCGACAAGTCGAGAACCGTTGCGCCAACGTAAATTGGTTTTCTGAATTTCATCAATTTTATATCTAGATTGAAAAGTGCCAAATTCTCGTTGTAAATTTTTCTCGACTTGAATCTAGGATCGGCTATCCACTTCCGACATTTATTCTTATCGGAAATTAATTTCACGTCTACGTGCTTTCTAACATTCTCCATGGTCTTTCCGTACACCGCATTGTTCATTAATTTAAAGAAGTCCTTGTCTAAATCGGAAGTGGCAGCTGTTCTATGTTGTGTGTTAGTTTCTATGTAAGGTCTTAACCACGTGGAATGTTTAAACTTTAGTATTCTTCTAACATTTACTATCTGAACACCCTTCCCAATCAAAAACCGGAGATTCTTGTAGTGGACGACGTATCTCTGTTTAGGGTCCAATGTTAACAAAAGCTTGTCTTGAACCGAGTCGGGTGGACATTTGATTTCGGGAGTCGGAGGCAAATCCGAAAACGTGTCGTGCAGGTGGTCGGAGAATTGGAGATCTACCTCTGCGAAGAAACCACACTCGCTATCGTCGAAATAAATAATGTCTATCGAAGTGGGATCTAACCATGCGAATCCCCCGTAAGGAAGTTTCTGAACCATGGCATGTCCGTAGAGATTATTAACGTCGGCGTAGAAGATGTAATTCGATGCTCAATTTGAATCGTAATCTTCTTTCATGTGTACGTTATTAGCTTTCGCATGTCTCTGTACGCATTGCACCATTCCACCTCGTATCCCTCTTTCGATAAATAGCAACATGTCAACGTCCGATATCAGTTCCAGCTTGACCTTTGTCTGGAATAACATTGCCGACCACGCTAATTCCGGTAGACTGTAGAAATACGCTGGATCTAATTTGTAAATATTCGTTGCCGTTTTTCTGAACGCTTGAAAAACATCCGCGAGTATCGTCACGTCTAATTTTAAGTATGCGTCGTGATAATCGCCGAGTGTCCTACATTCTAATTTCTCCCACATGAGTTGCGCGTGTTGGTATTCTTCGTCCGTGATTCCTTTCTCTCTGAGTCTGCTGTAAAATTCTCTTGGAAGTGGAAGAGCGTCGTCGTTAAATTTAGAATTATCACTAACATATTCGTAAGGATAAACCCCTTTACGTCTAACGAGTTCTATGTCTACGTTGGGAAAACTAGCTCTAGTTATTTTAAATTGATCGTCGGTGAGTTTGTTCGCTAAAGCATCCAGACTTGCAGAGAGAAATCTATACGAATCCAGGAAGCGCATCTCGATTGTATTTTTTGTTCCCGGAATCGACACTTGCTTGCTGAGACTAATGTAGCGTTCTTCATTCTCGGCCAAGACACCTATACGTTTCGGATCGTAGCCAAGATGTCTCACCAGGTGGTGAAAATCATATCCGCTTCCGTTGTGAAAAAATATGGGGATGAATTTAGGTTTCTGGATTTTTAGATTGCACGTGTTGCAAATTCCACCTATGTAGTTTCCGCTGAAATGATCGTGGTGGAATATTTTTTTGTTCTCATCAGTGAAACTTTGATCACATACCGGACACACCTCAGTGGAATTGTAATTTTGAAGTTCATTTTCAGTTAAAGGTGTCATCGGTTTTGATGTAAGCAGTACGCTACCAATTACCTCAACCTCCTCCACCATTTTTTCCAGGAAGTGTTCGATTACATTTGGCCCGCGGTATATATATGCTTCATTTATTTTATCACGTCGCACAACAACATAGCCGAAACTATTAGGTTGATGAAGCTGGTACGGCGTTGTGGAGGAAATTTCAGGATCCGGTTCGCAGTAGGAGAGTGGTTTCAGGAAAGACTCGAAATCTGCGACGATGATTGCGGGATGTTCCAACAATGCCTTGTGCATTTTGAATTCTTCAACTTCGTTCGTTTCGGGCATCAACATTCTAGCCGGTCTGTTGTTCCCGCAATAAATTTTATGTTCGGCAAGTTTCTCGATAGCAATTTGACGACTATGAAGATTTTGATGATCACGTCGGTCACGATCGTCGAACGTGGTTAGGCATCTCGGGCAAACTTCGATGTTGTTTGCATGCTTGGTAGTTTGACTTCTGACCAAACGTGATAGAGAACGAATTAGCGTGTAATGATAGACATCCTCGTTGGAAATGAGAAGAAGATTAATCACACGAGCATCATCATCGTCAATATCGGTTATCCTGACGGGATGCACGAGATATTTATCTGACGTAAAGGAATATACATTAATAGCGATGCGTTTTCCTGCACGATTTTCGAACTTTGTTATATCCGACAATGTCACCGGGTATTCAATGTCAGACATTACACTTTGAAAGTCGGTCTCGTATTGTTTGTAATTAGAAACCTGTTCTGGATGATTTGACCAATGAACAGGATGCAGTGCAGCCAATATACACCAAAGGAAACATTTTTTATCGCTGTTCTGTATATTTAACACAGCCCTCTTGTGTTGAATGTTCGGTGGAAGAGGAACGCAGCTGGAAGCGCGAAGAGGCGAGAATCGGTTCACGTAAACGGTTAACGTGTGAGGACTTCCACACAGAGACCATCCCGACCCTTTAGCCTCGAAATCGTCGTGTTTCTTAACCAGCTCATTGGTAACTTTATAATATATAATGAAGAGTCTGGTTTTTTGTACGATGATAAAAAATACTCGTTGTGCCATCCACTTTCTCGTATTCAGAAAACAGAACAACGTATACTTTTATAGAGTTGTTTTCAAGTTTATCTTTTAAAATATTTAGTACAGATGTTTTCGTTTCATCCAAGAAACTAAGGATGTCACGGCCTGGTTTTGACTTAATTGAAAAATCTTGGAGTTGGTCGTTGAATGCAGATCTAATTGGTTTGCGTTCATTAGATAATTTAATTTGCTTGGAAGTGGAAGCTTCCGTATCTGCATTATCGATTTTCCTTTTCGATGCTTGTCCGGTCGATGGTTTGCAAATTTTGAGGTGTTTACTTAAATTTGTAATGCTAATCATCTTTCCACATCGAGCACAAGACTTAGAAGGTAAGGAACAATTAATTCTCGAACCTGTTTCGCTACATCTTGCCCTGTGCTTGCTAATATTAGTTTTAGATATTAATTTTTCGCAAGTAACACATTCAGTTTTATCATTTTTACGATTGAAACTGGTGGTGGATGCCATTGCTTTCTCCAAAATCACAGAAATCAAAAAAGTCTAGTATATAGCGATACAATTTTCAGGTATGTTATTTTATATAGAATTTCTTGGAGTGATTACAAAACTCAAAAATTCAATCTACTGTAAATAGAATTTCAGGTATGTTATTTATATAGAATTTCTTGTGTGCGAATACAAAAACTCAAGAATTCAATCTACTGTGAATACAATTTTCAGGTATGTTATTTTATATAGAATTTCTTGAGGTGATTACAAAACTCAAAAAAATCAATCTACTGTGAATATAATTTTCAGGTATGTTATTTTATATAGAATTTTCTCAGGGCGAATACAAAACTCAAAAATCCAAGACAGTTCAGTTTTAACGTGTTCATATTTGAAAAAAAAAAATGCAAAATACGCCTTGGAGATTTCAACCAATCCACTTTACTAGATTGGGGAAACTCTAACTATTGTTATTTGGAACCTTTAACCTTTTTTTTGGTGACGTAGAGTACGCGTAGAGAGGTTGGGTTTAGTGTGTCGGTCGAGTCTCGGTGTCCTCTGTCCTCCCATACCAAAATAAACATAGGTCGTCATGGAACAAAAAAAAAATATATCGAAACTTTTCTAAGTCCAGCGTTAAAAAATCTTAAATTGCAAATATCTCGAAAATGGTAAGAGTTATCGAAAAATATATCAAAAAACACCCCCATACGGCATCGTTAGATGCCCCCTGTCGATTTTGGAGGTGTAGAATACGTGTACCAAGTTTTAGTGGTCCTGGGGTCAAGGGGTAAGAAGTTAGCCCACCACCCTCCAAAACTTTTGATCACTCGTAACTTTTGAACAAATAGTCGTAGAGAGGTCAGGTTTAGTGCGTCGGTCGAGTCTCGGTGTCCTCTGTCCTCCCATACCAAAATAAACATATGTCGTCATGGAACCAAATTTGACCCCTCTGTCGAAAAATTTTCCAAGTCCAGCGTTAAATTGCTAATGTCTCGAAAAACAGTGAGAGAGAGAGATAGTGCAAAAATCCTCCCCGTTGACCCTTTTGTCGATATTGGTGATGCAGAGTACGTGTACAAAGTTTTTTTTTTTTTTTAGAGGTCCTGGGTCAAGGGAGGGCCAATTGCCAAAATATTTTTTTCATCGCTCGTAACTTTCGAAAGGATGATCATAAAAAGCTGGGATTTCTTGCGTTTGCATCGTCTAGGTGTCCTCTGTCCTCCCACACCAAAATAAACACGTCACAATACAGAAATAATAAGAGGCGTGTGTGGGTGTGGCAGAGAGATCACATCGTTCCGAGAGGTTTACAAAGGTCACGATATATAAACATTGGCCGGGACTTGGAAAAAAAATTACGATAAGGTGCATTCATCCTTCAAGGATGAGAGAGTGCATTATTTACTCATCACGCTGTGTGTCAGCGCAACGAATGAATGCGCGGAACGTGGAGAGAAAGTGAGGTTTTGAGGTTTTGGTGAACCTCAATTAATAAAAATGAGTTTTTTGAGGTTTTGGTGAACCTCAAATGAGTAAAGTGAGTTTTTGATGTTTTGGTGCTGTTTTCTTCGCTGCGAAACATCGTCAGCGCAATAAATGAGGCGCGGAACGTGGAGAGAAAGTGAGTTTTTGAGGTATTTTTGAACCTCAAATGATGTTTGTCAACCGGGGCACCTGCACTACTAGAGTTATCTTGAAAACAGTGAGACTTAGGAAAAATCTGTTTACGGATTCATCACGTACGCCTATACGTGAGAAAAAGTATGAATAGAACCTATGGTCGGAAATCCAAAATGGCGACCGGAAGTGGGGTTATCTTGGAAACAGTAAGACTTAGGAAAAATCTGTTTACGGATTCATCACGTACGCCTATATGTGAGTAAAGTATGAATAGAACCTATGTTCGGAAATCCAAAATGGCGACCGGAAGTGGGTTATCATGGAAACGGTAAGACTTAGGAAAAATCTGTTTGGGGATTCATCACGTACGCCTATATGTGAGTAAAGTATCAATAGAACCTATGTTCGGAAATCCAAAATGGCGACCGGAAGTGAGGTTATCTTGGAAACGGTAAGACTTAGGAAAAATCTGTTTGAGGATTCATCATGTACGCCTATATGTGAGTAAAGTATCAATAGAACCTATGTTCGGAAATCCAAAATGGCGACCGGAAGTGAGGTTATCTTGGAAACGGTGAGACTTAAGAAAAATCTGTTTTGGGATTCATCATGTACACCTATACGTGAGAAAAAGTATGAAAAGAACCTATGCTCGGAAATCCAAAATGGCGACCGGAAGTGGGATTATCTTGGAAACGGCAAGACTTAGGAAAAATCTGTTTTGGGATTCATCATGTACACCTATACGTAAGAAAAAGTATGAATAGAACCACTAGTGTCCGGAAGTCATGCGGGTTTGGACGTGACGACGCAGTTCAATAACATAGGTTAGACCAAGGTTTTATTTCGAGTAAGGTGTTGGCAACACTACGAGAAAATGAGGCTTATGCCTTACAAGAGCAAACCATTAAGTCGAGCCTCACCGAGCCTCACTTCGAGCCTCACTTTCGGTTGCAGCTCTGTCTTTATGGTTCTACTCTAAAATAGGTCAAAGCACGTAGAGGATCTCGTGTAGTTTAGCACGAAAAAAAAAATGAATAGGTTAAGTTATATCACGTAAGATCGTGGCATTCGTACCAAGTACGAGTGGGAAAAAAGAAGAAAAATAGGAAATTTTACAAAAACATCGCTAAACGCTAAAACATCGACAAAAATTTGTCAAAATATGTCAAAAAGTGGTATTCAATTGATAAAAAAAGAGGCTACAAAAACGCTCGTACCAAGTACTGCGTTGAAACAACCCAATTACAGTACTCAATGGTAATCACAATTACTAATTAATAATTCTTATAATTAATTAATTAGCTGAATTAATAATACTACTCTTACCACTACTACTATTAAGTAGTAGAGATCTACATAAATACAGTATTTACGAAAGCAATAGAACAATATCACTTTCTAGTCATTCGATTTTTATCAAATTCTGGGAGCATTTTTTGTTTCTTTGTTACGAAATAATTGTCTGGTCAACGAGGTGAGACTTTTTAAGTGTGAAGAAAATCCATAAATACAATAAAATAAATTAAAATAATCAAAGTATGGAACTCATCCAAGGGGCTGCGGTGGTCTGGTCGGTAGAGCGTCTGACAACCACGCGGGAGATCCGGGTTCGATTCCCGGAATTGGTTGGAAATTTTCCGGCTTCTTCCCTGCATAAATGTCCCCGATAATTCAAATCTGGATTGTCTCTCTGTTCTTGCCAACAAAACATTTTACAATAGTTAAGCTTATTGTCGTTTGAATAATAGTCTAGTCAACAAGGTGAGACATTTTAAAAGAGAGACATTCAAGCATGCTGCGGTAAACAATGGGAAGGCGGACTGGTGACTGTTCTTGTCCGCCTAGCCTTTGTCTATACATTAGCCGCTTACAACGAACCAAGAACTTTCTTTAGTTAATTCTCATTGCTCATACAAAAAAATACATGTTCATTGAATACTGGCGTACGTAGAGGGGTGGCTGATGAGCTTACAGCTCCTACCGAAATTTTGAGAAAATCAGAATTTTCAAATAAAAATCCGTTAAGAACTTTAAAAAATGAAAATGTGTAAATGCGAAACCTCTTTTAAAGTGAGTCCCGATTACCATTTTTGTCTTTGAATACGATTTTAATAGACTGAAAAGCTCCAAAAATACGAAATATATTATTATGCATCCTGCCCTCCATAACGAAGGCATGTGCTATAAACATTTACTATTCCAGCTCATCCCGAAAAAAATATCCTGCGTACGCCAGTGTGTTGAACATTGTTGCAACTGAGATACAAGACAAGTTTTCTCTCTTTTAAATCATAGTTGCCCAGAATGATACTTTCTATTCGCATACGCCATTCTACGATCAATTCCAAATAAGCTTGGAGGAGTCACCTTTCTCTCTGAAAGACGCATGAGTTTGGAATGCTGTGCTTTTCTCCGTGTTGCATGGAAATAATAATACAAATTATTATTATTATTATTATTAGTAGTAGTAGTAGTAGTAATAGTAATAGTATTGTCCCAGATCTTTGACTGTGGTAAATTGCCCATTTAATTTTTTTCCACAGCATTTTTCATAACATTTCACAAGCTCAAGGGGGGGGTTAAACCCCGTTACCCCCACCCCCCTTTGCGTACGCCACTGCCACCAACACTGCACATTCCACGCACTGCGTTGCCAATATTCCTTCCACCGTTGTCAACAATACTGAAGTCATGGCATTCAACGTACCAAATTTTATTCAGCCTGAAAAGTTATCAGGGTCAAAACCCTTAGAAGTTGATAAATTTTTCACAACTTTTGAAAATATGGCGGATGCATTAACTTGGACCCCTGCAAAAAGAAAATATTTCTTGCCTTTATTCCTCACTGGAATCGCTTTAGATTTAATAACGGGAATAAAATCTCAACCAGATTATGCAAATAAGGAGTATCAAACGCTAAAAACAGAAATTACCAACACTTTAAGGGACATTGGTCAACCTCACCTGGTTGAGGATTTCTTAAAGGAACAAGTCCAACAAATCCAAGAAACCCCGCAAGCTTACATCTTGCGTAAGCATGCCTTGATCAAGAAATATCCCCCCCCCCCAAGCATCAATGGAGCATGTAATTTATTATATTGTTTAGGGGACTTCGTATGCAGTACCTTCAAGTAGCTTCCGACAAGAATTTTAATTCGGTGGATGAACTTCTACGGTCCATCAGCAACTTGCAAAGAAAGCAAACCCTTTTCCAAGAGCAAGCGTACAGAGAAGCTAGGGAATTAGCGGAGCTTAAATATAACCAAGGACCAGTTGCATCAACAAATCATATCGGATTTCAAGACATAGTAACCCAACCTCTCATTAAAAAACCTCAAACTAGCTCAAATAATCAAAAGGAAATAAACAGTCAACCGAAAACAGAAAACAACTTTGTAACACAAGATCAAGTTGTTTCAATTAGGGACGTTATGGATGGACTCCACGCTCTTGCAGCTGAATATGTAAAAGACTCGCGTACTGTCGACGTGGCCTTTGGCCACGTCTTGTACGCTCGCATGCGTGACCTTCGGCCACGTTGTGATCACAATCATGTTTTAGATGGTGTTGTATTGGATGATGGGGAACATGTGTACAAGTTCGCTAATTTGAAAAGTTTAGAAAGTAACTTTATGTGTGTATGGGCTATAATAAGGTACAAATATTCAAACTATTATTGTCTATTTTCTTAATAATGACCTCATTAAGTAATAACCGTTTCAAGATAAGTAGTTGGATGTTTTGCATAAACGAATTGAATAGCGACTAAATTGAAAATGCAATATTTACGTATTTTGTTATTTTCACATTTTTGAACGTAATTGGATAATAACTGTTTTCCGTCATTCCACTCAAATTCCTACCTTGCCTCTGTAATAAAATTCTGATGCTCGTATTTTGAAATTCGAAAAGTCTAGCAAAATTCCCTTACAGTAGTTTTCGGGGTGAAAATAAACTTTCTTTAAGTTCCCTAGCAACGTCCGTTTCCATGGACAACAACAGGCACGGCAAGCTCTAAGGAATTGCATGTCATTATACCTCCTAAATATTTAGTTAAAACAAGCACGATGTAGATATTTACGCATTTAGTATAACAATATATACGTAATTGTATCTGGGCTGAAACTCCTTATTATGTAGATGTCACCCTTGTTTCAGGCACCTTTTCAAAGCCAGGAGTTGATTCATCTGTGTGCTATTGATCTGTGAGAAATATAATGTATCTCGACAATTAAGAATTGAAGGAAACAATGTGTGCAAAAGAAATGCCCGTGGCAACGGTTGCTAAGGACGTGAGAAAAGGGCATTTTCACCCTTAAGGAAGGGCCGATTGAGCGATTTCTTAATTTTCTCGGCCTTTCGGGACGATTTCATGGGGGGTCGTAATCGGGCGTTTTTCGCCTCCGGGGCTTCCTTCATGGAGAACATTTATGTCAGTGAGTCAGTGAGTGAGTGGTGGGATTGGGGCTATATATATATTGGACTCGCGTACTTTCGACGTGGCCAAGGCCACGTCTTGTACGCTCGCATGCGTGACCTTCGGCCACTTTGTGGGCGTAATCATATTATAGATGGGATAAAATGTCTGCATGTTTTATTGGATGTAGGGGGACAAGTGTATAAGTTCACTAATTTTAAAAGTTTAGAAAGTAACTTTGTGTGTGTATGGGCTCTAATAAGGCACAAATATTCAAAGCATTATCTATTTTCTTAATAATAAACTGAGTAAGTAATAACCGTTTCAAGATTATTAGCTGGATGTCTTGCATAAACGAATTCAATAGCGACACTAAATTGGAAATGCAATATTTACGTCTTTTGTCATTTTCACATTTTTAAACGTAATTGGAAAATTATTATCTTCCTTTATTTCCCTCAAATTCCTGCCTTGCCTCTCTAATAAATTCTGACGCTTGAATTTTGAAATACGAAAAGTCTAGCATATTTCACTTACAGTAGTTTTCGGGGTGATAATAAACTTTCTTTAAGTTCCTTAGCAACGTCCGTTTCCATGGTGAACAACAAGTACCGGAAACTCTCTAAATATTTGTTTGTTATTATACCTCTAAACATTTAATTAAAACAACCACGATGTAAATATATTCGCATTGAGTTTACTAATATAAGTACCTATACGTAATTGTACCTGGGCTGAAACTGCTTATGTAGTAGATGTCACCCTTGTTTGAAGCACCTTTTCTAACCAAAAGTTGATTCATCTTTTGTTGATCTGTGAGAAATATAATGTATCTCGACAATTAAGAATTGAGGGAAACAATGTGTGCAAAAGAAATGCCCGTGGCAACGGTTGCTAAGGACGTGAAAAAAGGGCATTTTCGCCCTTAAGGAAGGGCTGATTGAGCGATTTTTGAATTTTCTCGGCCTTTTGGGACGATTTCATGGGGGGTCGTAATCGGGCGTTTTTCGCCTCCGGGGCTTCCTTCATGGAGAACATTTATGTCAGTGAGTGAGTGAGTGAGTGGTGGGATTGGGGCTTTATATATATTGGATGAGGGTTGTAAGGGGTGCTCCTTCCACGTAGTGCACTCAATAGTCAACCTCACTTCCACATAGTACACCCTGGACTGCAGACTAACGAGGCTCTGGCGACTGGCCCCATAGCCAGTATAATTTTGTTTGTGTTGTCCTGTGTTTTGTCCTTATTTGTGCTGAGTGCTCCTTTACAGCCTCAGCTTTTAACGAAAGTCAGAAGATTTTAATATTTTATGATTTTAGTTATGCAACGTTAGAGTTGTTATGTGTAACGATAAGGGGCTGGACACCGTATAATGTGACGGGTGCAAAATAGCCTTAGTGCTGACGCACCCAAAATTTTACATTCAAATCGAATCAAATGTAAAAGATGATTCGAAATGCATCAATGTGTGCTTTGGAAGCTGAAGATTTGATTTTCCCCTTCTGAATTTTAATTTTTGGAATAGATTTTTAGGTGTTTTTCTTTGTAAAATATTATGAATAAAGCAATACAGATGTAATTTTCGGCGTCTGGCCATGTTCAACATTAAATAACTACGTTTTAAGAGGGGCGGATACACTATAAAATATTTCTTATTACCATTTTTAACCTTCGTTTTCAAGGGTGTTCTAAGACAATAAATCGTAAACGGGGGTAATTTTGATGGGGGTTTCCACTTATCACATTGGTTTTTCCCCGAGTTCTTGGTGATCTTCTACGTAATTGTCAACCTCACTTACACTTAGTACACCCTGGACTGCATTTTGCAGACGAACGAGGCTCTGGCGACTGGCCGTATGGACAGTATAGTTCTGTGTGTTGTCCTGTTTTGTTGTCCTTGTGTGTGCTGAGTGCCCCTTTACGGAAGTCAGAATATTTTAAGATTTTAGTTATGCGACGTTAGAGTTTGTAATGATCGGATTGACCATTACTGGTTTTGGTAATATGTTAATTAATTACTGGCCAGCTATAAGGTGTAGTGTTAAGTGATATGTTTCCATGAGTGTACTTTTATGTTATTACTGGATGTAAGTGTATGTGGTCATTGGATTGTGCTTTACTGGATATTAGATTCTCCTGTTTTTAGCTTCCCGGTTGGGGGAGCTAGCTGTCTTTCAAAAGACCGTTGCAGTGGAATTTTCCAGTGCTACGGGGTCCACGTTCACGGACGTTTATCCCGACTATAAAAAAAGGCCAGTTGGGCTTTAGAAAAAAACACATTTTTTACTACCTTCACAACGACGAACACCCTTCGAAAGTCTTGTCCACTTAGGGTGGCTGGACTGAATGATTGGAAACTAAATGTAATACTTGACAAATGAACATCTTCGAGAGTTTAGTCCACTTATGGTGGCTAAACTTATTTGTAGCATTTGGTAAAGCCAACCCCTGTTTGAAATCCCCAAGTTTCCCAATTAGCAAAAGATTTGCATTTGTAAGATATTGCCGAGCCGCATCATAATGCCTAGCGGGCTCAATGAGGATGCTGCGTAAGGAAACGCAAGACTGGTCGGAATATCAATTAAGTCGAGAGTAGGCCACAGAGATAGTTAGGCTAACTCTGTTGATGAAAATACCAATGGTTAGGCCATAGGTATGCCTTTGCTTGAATTAAGGAAATTCGTTGATTATGTAAATGCACATATGGAAACACTTTGTAAATATGTAAATAACAGCAACGTATAATAAACCCACATAATCCTACTACAAATGTTATGATTTGCTGAATTAACTCCAAGAACTTCAGTACTATCTATTTTAAACCAATATTTATTCACTTTCTGTACATGTGTAACGAACCATGGACCATAAAATATAAATGTTATGTGAAACCCCCCTTTCGTATTCGGGCGTTAATATAATCTGCTCGCTTAGCACCCAGGATGAGGTGGAAGGAGAGATTGGAGAGGATTTTACAAGGAAGTAATCCAGAGAGCCGGTGTTAAACTAGGCAGCACCTTTCACAAGTTGTTATTTGTAAAGATAAGGGGCTGGACCCCGTATAAAGTGACGGGTTCAAAATAGCCTAAGTGCTGACGCACCCAAAATTTAAAATTGAATTCAAAATTTCCCGAGTTCTGTATTGCTTAGCATTCGAAAATTATGACTTTTTCAAAATTTCGGAAAGGGATGTGGTCCCACCAGCCCCCTTCTCCGCGTACGCCAGTGTGTGAGATCATCACAACGGACTAGCGCTCAACTCATCAAGAACATGGTTTTGCCCCCACAAGGGTCTGTGCCTGGGGTAAAATAACCATCCGTCAGGTTTCATTTATATGTATAAATAATATGATTCTAAAGTGAATTACGATGTACTACAATGTACTACCGATTTTTATTAGTTATGTATTTGTATACATTTTATTCTACATTGAAAGAGCAAAATAATAATAGAACATGAGAGACAGTAGGTAGGAAATTTTAGGCGCAGCAGGTGTTATGGAAGAACACTCAGCTTCGAAAAAGCCTACTTGAAAATTCCTCCCGTAAGGAGATTTCCTGAGGTGAAGGTTTAATAGCTACTTTGTTAAAATCCACCTTTTTTTCTTGAAAGCATTTCCATGTTACGTGTGTTCAAGAAAGATGGAGAAGTGGATGAAAATTCACTTTCCTCATCGACCTTTCCGAAAAATCTCATTCGAAGGAAAACTGAAAATATTCCTGATTTCTTTTCCTTCCCAATATCCTCAATTTATGTCTTTCTGCACGAACCTACTTCGTCTATCCTCTGAACTTATTTGACGATTCTGAGTGCTTTCGGGACAACTTGGTTGTATTTTTAATTCTCTAGATGAAGATACCTTGTAAAATTATTTGCTCAAGTTTACGAAGCGTAAAGTTAATGAAAACCACAACTGTGTTTTTTCCCAAAAACTTTTCCTTAGTTTTAGTAATATCAATTTTTGGGCGAATGGGAGAGGAAAGAGGAGTTCACAGGATTCTTGTTGGGAAACCTGATGGAGGGACAACGTTGAGATAGACCTAAAGGAAATCGGTAGGGATGGAAAAGAGTATATAGATCTTGCTCAAGATAGGGACAGATGGAAGGCCTGTGTTGCTGCAGCCATGAACCTTCGGGTTTAAGAAGGCTAGAGAGTTAGTTAGTTAGTTAGTATCCAGCAGGTGATATCAACTAGACAATATATAGTCACGATATTTTGCCAATACATGTCGTGTTGGCGATATATCGTCACAATGTTTTAGCGTTATATATTGTGTCAACGGTATATCGCCACGATATTTTAGCGATATATACCATGTGAACGATATATCGCCGATATCACGATACGCAAAAAATATCGTATCGTCTGTGACGATATATCGCGATATCAAATTTCTGATATCGTTCATCACTAGTAATATCCCTTTGTGTTCATTGTCCACGATGTGGGAAATAAAATGATTCTCTTTGTCATTAATGATGAAATATAAAGAATAACATTTTTATTTCAACGAACTGAGAAGTAGAAAAAATATATGAAACGTCCCTGCAAACAGAAAACTAAATGCATCATATAGATTGATGTACCAGGATGCATTGATTGATGCACTGAAGTGTGTTTTGTAGCTTCTTCAAGGAATCAGATTCACATTTGATGCATTTTGGTTCATTTTTGTATGTCGTGAAGGAAACCCTAAAGTGCATCATTTGACTCAAGTGAGGATTTCTTGCAGTCGAGATGCAATTTGATGCATCAGGTGATACACCTTGATGCATCTTCCTGCATCTTTTTGGATGGTGCACTTAAACGTTTTGTCTGAGTTACAGACTTTATGTAACTCAGACGAAACCTTTAAGTGCATCATCCAAAAAGATGCATTAAAACGCATCAGCTGATGCATTAAAGTGCATTTCGACTGAAAGAAATCCTCTATTGAATCAAATGATGCACTTTTTATGTTTCTTTCACGACATACAAAAATGAACCAAAATGCATCAAATGTGAATCTGATTCCTTGAAGAAGCTAGAAGACACACTTCAGTCCATCAATCGATGCATTCTGGTGCATCAATCGATATGATGCATTTAGTTCTCTGAGTGTGGAAAGATTAAGAATGCTTATGTACGTACAAGTAAAACGTGGATAGACGAAATAAAATACATAGTGTACAGAAAATACAAACAAGGCTTAATAACATTTTGGTCAATGCATCAATTCTTGACGCTGAGATATTTTCTGGAACTACCTCTCCTCTCCTCCCCTTCTACTCCTATCTCGTACCGCCTCATGTCTCCATACCACTCTTCTCAACTCCTCTTATCTCCTCTCACTCCAATGTGCTCTTCTCCTTCTCTTCTTCTCTTTTCCTATCTTTTACTCTACTCTCCATCCCCCTCTTCTCGTCTTCTTCTCTCCTCTCATATTTTTCTTCTCTTCTCACCCTCTTCCTGCTCTCCTCCCCATCGCATCTTCTTAAATTTCCTCTCATTTCTTCTCCTCTCCTCTGCTTTTCCTCTTCTCCTTTCGCCTCCTCTCTTCTCCTCCCTTCCCTTCCCTTCCCTTTCCTCCACTCTGTTTGTTTCATTTATGTAGGCTCATCAGCGATGAAATAGTATAAAATCTATTTTCTTTAAATAGGGGAACTCTATTTCTTCTTAAAACATTGTGTCATTTTCGATATACTACTGAATAATTTGTATTTCGAAATACATAATAAGTTTTTTTATTCCTTTCGCTGTGCATCCCTGAAATTGAGCCTAAATCTGCATACAACCCATCAACGCCTCGTGTAAGTTGGATTGCCTTGTATAAAATGTCCTGAAACTGTTGGTGAACGCTGTAGATGGGCGATGTTGTTTCTTGTAGCTGCATTGATCCAAAGTGGATTTAGGTAACTTGATTTACATCAACTGACAGGTGAACTGACGAAAAAAGTGATCGATAACTCATGTTTAAGGAAGTAGGTGCATGATAGCCTGCATTATGTACACGTTCTTGAAGCGGATAGGCAAATTGACTTCTAAAGCGGATATGACTAAATGGATCACTTCATAAAGTATATACATTATTCCTAAGATCTCTATTTTTGTTATTGAGCGTTGCTTTCCTGATAATTTGGCCAATCGCGACGATGAGGATGAGTGATCTTATCGTATAATACATCGACCTTCAAAGAATCCGAACTCAGAAGGTACGGGAGTTAACGGAAAATAAGATAATTAATGTAATCAGCGATACCAGGAAAGACAGTTGGAGGAGAAAAGTACCGTAATCACTGGGAGCGAGATCAGGGCTGTACGATGGATGATCGAACACCTCCCAACCGAACCTGTCCAGAAGGGCTGCAGTGCGCCTAGCCATGTGCGGCTTTCACATTGTCGTGCAGCAAGATCACACCGGCACTGAGCTTACTGCGTCGCTTATTCTCAATGGCTCGTCGCAAGGTCCCCAAAGTTTCACAGTAACAGTTAGCGTTTACAGTCTCACCTCTGGGCAGAAACTCGATGAGCAGAATGCCTTGTCTGTCCCAGAACTCCATGCACATCACGTTTCGCGCTGACACAGTCTGTTTGAACTTCGTCCTGCATGGAGATCCACTGTGACGCCAATGCATGGACTGCTGCTTGCCTTCTGGGGTGCTGTATGCAACCCACGTTTCATCCCCTGTGATGATTCGGTTGAGAAAATCGTCATCATCTGGTAACGCTGCAGGAATGTCAGCACCGTGCCCATGCGTTTTCCTTTGTGTTCGAGCGTCAGTTGTTTCGGCACCCACCGGGCACACAATTTCCGGAACAAGAGGCGTTTGGTAACAATGTCGTGCAACAACGACCGATAAATCTGCGTGAAATGGCTGCTGAGTTCCGTGATCGTGATGCGACGATCCTCCAATATGCGCTGCTGTACAAACTCGTCCATAAAACGGCTGATGGCCGCCCACTGCGCTCGTCGTCATACACATTTTGCCGGCCTTCAGTAAATGTCCTGCATCAATGAGGCACCATCTGCTTGCCCATGATGTCTGGCCCATACACCTGGCACAGCTGAAGATGAATTTCAATCGTCTGTATGTTTTGTGCGATGAAGAACTTGATCACCGAACGAACCTCGCACGCGGCGGGAGATGGAATAAGAACCGCAATGTTTCATCGCTGCCGCGACGCTACTGAGGACTTTCTTGAGGCGTCTTCTAGAGTCGTTTTCACGTTCAGAAGACACAATGGGCTCTTATGGGCAATGCTTTTCTTATGGGAAATACGAGCGCGCTGTTGTGAAATATCTGGATTTACAAATTTAGCTTAAGTAAAATCGGTACCTGCAGATTTGCAGGAAATTTTGTAGAGAATACGATGGTGAACACAAAAAACTGGTAACTTGCTCACATAATTTTAGATAAATTAAAAACGCAAATTTTCTGTGAAAACACAATTTTTACATTGTTTTCATTCCTAACGTTGAAACATGCCGTAAAATTGAAGCATTCATTATTAAAAAAATTGACACTGTTTTTTAATTGTCGTAGGTGATGGTGGTACTCAGAATTTATCAATACTTTAAAGCATATTTGCATTAAAAAATATTCAAATAAAGTATGTGGAGATTTTTTATATTCGTGTAGTAGAAAATGTTGTCGCTGGCCATTGCTTGTTCTGTAATTCCAAGTAAAAACTTCCAGCGACAAAGTTGTGGAGAAAATAATGAAATTATTTTTTATAACCACTCAAAGGTTCCCAGAAATATTACTTCCATGCATTTGGAGTTCTTTTTTTTAATCCGAACCGCGCGCGAAGTAAAGAAACGTTGTCTGGCCATCTTGAGCTCGCTCACCGCAGCATTCCGGCTAATCACCACCAAGTTTTCGAGTTATTTTATTTCCATTCAGTAAAAATATGAACTTCATGCAGTTTGTTATAATAGAATTGAAATTACTTAAATTTAATAATTGACAATTATTTCCAATGCTGCTGCTGTGAGCAACATTAGTGCTGTCGCAAATACACGTTGTTTTTGTTTACATTACTGTCGACATTAATACTGAAATGAAGAAAACCTTTCAGTTTCCAACGTACACATAAATTCATAGACGACATATTAACCTTTGAAAGGCTTTCCAACACGTGACAAAATATGGGGCTTCAAGATAGAAATATGACATGCCTTGCTTGAGTCATTTACGCCTTATCAGTTCACGTGGGCCATAACTCATTTGTTTGTTTGGGTTGCAACTTGAATCAAACCCATATGCCAGGTTCCCCTTACTTGAGTGAGAGTAGGGGCCTCCCCGATGGCACAGTGGTAGCGTCGTCGCCTTGTAATCAAGGGGTCCCGGGTTCGATACCCGGTGGAGGCACAAGTGGTTCGGATCCCACTTTAAACTGTAGGTCCAGTCCCGATTAGCCTTACTGTGCATAAAGTGGACTTAAAACACCAAATCAATCCAATCAATCCAATTGAGTGAGAGTAGACTTTTTTCCTCTCTCGAAAAAGTGTTTTCAGTTGTGTGAGCGCTCAGTGATTTTTACTTTTTTAAGTAATTTCTGAAGTGTCATATTCGTGCATTACACTCGCGTGTGTAGTGATCGCAATTGATCATAGTAAAAAAGATAACTGTAACGTTCACAGTATAATATTAATTTTAATAATTACATATAATTATCATTATATATACAAAATATGTAACACCTTCATTGTGAAGGAAGCTCATCATTTCCCGGCGACATGAGCTATATTGGCAACACTGTGCGGTTTCTCCATAAGCGCCGTTGTCTCTTCTGAACGTGAAAACGACTCTAGGACATTCACTAGCCAGGGAATGTGCATCACACGCATGCGTAAAACCGGTTTCAATACGCATGACCTGCCACCTGTGGGCGAGTGGGAAACTTTCTGGATGCGCCTAATATTACAAGCGGAGCGTGTCCTCGAGTATTGGAAGTCAAGCATTGTACCGGGAGTATAGAGTTTTAGCGACCGCATATATTTATTGGATCTTTTGTCACCATTGCACTGGAAGTTTGTATTATTGCAATGGCTGATATATTGAAGCCTCCGTAAAAAGAAATAGTTGTTTCGTTTCATATTTATTCTGTAATTTATTATTGAAATCTCACATAGAACAATTGCACGAAACACTAGCTTTGATTTGAGAGTGACAGTGCTCTCTCTATCTACGAGATAGAACACTGCATTTTAGAAATGAGATTAGTAGTTGTTCTGTAATTGAGATGAAATAATTTCATTATAAATTTATCATTCAGTAGCAAAGTAAAATAAAAAATCAATAAATCAACTACTTGATTCCATTGTTATTCAAAATATTTATTTGTTAACAACTAAAGTAAGAACCGAAGTCCACTACTACTTCTAAGCAGCTCCCACAAGTGGCTGAGGTTAGAATGCAAGTAGTTTATCTCATACCCAGATGGCGCTATGGTTGGTTGAGGGAAATTGTCCCTAGGTTTCATTGGCTGTTGGAGTTTGCACCTCCCTGAAGCCTTCCTTCCAAGTCAATGCTGAAGAATTATCAGCAGCCGACTACCCCGTGCTGGTTTTCGCGCGTGATAGTCTTCATAGAAACATAATCCTTATTTATTATAAGCATGTTGAATATATATGCATTTCAATTTATTAATTTTGTTATTAATTAATATTATATGAAATGGTGTTACGGTATTTCACAGTTATTGTCCTATTATCACCCTTAAACATGTATACTTTATATTACTTTACTCTAATTACTACAACTAAACAACAAAAACTAACTGTCTTACTCTCACTAGTTTCCACACTGCACCACTAACATAAAAAAATATTGAAAAATATAAATAAAAAAATAGAAAAATGTAAATCCCTCTTCCAGTATGTTTCATCATCAATGAAAAATGCATTATACTCCATGAGGCCTTAGAAAGATAGCTTCACGGGCTTGCAGCAGACGACAATATGGAGGGGGGGTGTCTGCGAGAACCAATCAGGTCCGCGAATAACGGAGCCCGGTTGCCACAGCTAGCTCGCAGCACCCTTCTGGAAGGGTGAGTGACCTCTGCCTCTTGCTACCTCGGCCTGTTTGTACGGCTAAGGAGCAGACGACACGAGAGTATCGGCAACAGTGTGCGAGCGACGCTGCTGTTTAGCCCGCGAAGCGCTCTTTCTAAGGCCTCCTGCAGTATAAGTATTATTTGTACGGGGTGTAGGGGGTGACCTTCCACGTAGTACACCCAATTGTCAACCTCACTTCCACGTAGTACACCCAATTGTCAACCTCACTTCCACGTAGTACACCCAATTGTCAACCTCACTTCCACGTAGTACACCCAATTGTCAACCTCACTTCCACGTAGTACACCCAATTGTCAACCTCACTTCCACGTAGTACACCCAATTCTCAACCTCACTTCCACGTAGTACACCCAATTGTCATCCTCACTTCCATGTAGTACACCTGGACTGCGTTTTTCAGACTAACGAGGCTCTGGGACTGTGCCTATGCTAGTATAATTTTGTGTGTGGTCCTGTTTTTTGTCCTTATGTGTGCTGAGTACCTCCTTACAGTCTCAGCTTTTAACCTAAGTCAGAATGTTTTAAGATTTTAGTTATGCGACGTTACAGCTTTGTTATTTGTTATGGTAAAGGGCTGGACCCCATATAACGTGACGGGTGCAAAATGGCTTAATGTGCCGACGCACCCAAAAATTTTAATTCAATGAATCAGTATTATTTGTACAATCAACATCATTGTTCTGGATCTACAAACAACGATGTACAGTGTCTCCCAAAAGTTTTAGGACAACGACATTTTAAACTAGGCAAACCAATTTACACAAGCCGTTGGTGGGTTGCGTGCAGAGTTAGGCTCAATTTCAGGGTTGCCACGTGCACAATAGATATTTATAAAATACGCGAAAGAAATATAAACAATTATTATTGTATAAAATTATTAAAAATATCACTATTATATCGTAAATGACAAAATTCTTTCTGAAAGAAAAAATAGGTTTCTAGTATTTCATCGCTGATGAGTCTACAGTAAGGAAAAGAGGTGAGAGGAAACGAAAGGTTACAAAGGAGAGGAGAAAGAGAAAGCGAAAGGAGAAGAGGAAAGGTAGAGGAGAGAAGAAAGATAGGATAGACGAGGAGAGGAGATGTAGTGAGGAGAATGGAAAAAGATTCGAGGAGAGATGAGGAAAAATAACAAAGAAGAGAAAAGAGGAGGAAAACGAGAGGAGAGGAGGAGACGAGAAGAGGGAAGTGGAGAGTAGAGTAAAGGAGAGAAAAAGAGAAGAACGAAAAAAGAGAGTGTAGTTGAGTCGGAAATCTAAGACAGGAAAGGAGATAAGAGGAGTGGAGAAGAGTGGGATGAAGATAAGATGCGAGAAAAGTAGGGAAGGCGATATGAGATAAAAGCAGAACAGAAAGAGGGGAGAGAAGAAGAAGAAGGAACTGGAGAGAAGAGGTAGTTGCATAAAATATCGTCTGAGCGTCAAGAATGGATGCATTCGTCAAATTATCGACATGAAACATTCAATAACATTTTGAAATGTATTGGAGAATATATTAGATCGTTGCGAAATGCCTTTTGGCTGAGTTCAGAGCAAATTAAAAATCTTCCATGTAAGATCTTCGATTTTACCTGCGATTACACCACTAAACAAATGAACGTAATTTTTAATATTTATAAGAATTATTCAATTTTTTCTCTACTTCTCGGTTCGTTGAAATTGAAATTTTGCAATTCAATATTTCCCCTCCCCCATCGTTAATTCCAAACTGAATCATTCCGTTTCACACGGCGTGGACAATGAACACAATGGGATATGTCTAAAACTTACGAAAATATTCTGCCACCGGAAGGGTTTGAACCTACGACCATCAGATTGACAATCCTGAACGGTAGCCACTACCCTACAACTTTCGTTCCTTAAACCAGGTAGAAGAATCGCTACACCACGCCTTTATCTTCGAATGAAACAACAATTTTTTCTAAGTATTCTGTCCCTTTAATATTGTAAATGTCGTTTGGTATACGTGTAGTTGAACTTTTACTTTAATTTTGATTTTCTTTCTTGTAGTATAACCGATATCTTCGAGAAATAATTTTCGAAGTAATTAAAAACGAGAATATTGGTAGTTGTGAAAATGCGAGTTATTTCTTCTAACTTATTATTGTGATTAGACATTAATGGAAAATATCTAGAGGCTTGAACATTACAGGACGATGTTCTTTTCCTGTGATACTCTAACAGACAAAATGCTTGTTTACTGATGCAAGTATTGTGTCCAGAACAGTCTTATGAAATGTATTTGCTGTTGCGTAAGGTAACACGAAATAATTACACCGTGTGCGAACTACCAAATCTGTGCAACGTTATACGTAAACAGGCGGAAAATTTTATTCATAAAATCATGTCACATTTGACAGTATTAGTCAAGAGAGACTCGTGGGACACTGTGTTAAGGTGCTGGACTAAATCCTTCTAATTTTTCTTACTAGAAGAACAACAATTTCTAAGGAAGAGCAACAGTGATGATCTTTCTTATTTCTTTTAAATGCTTACACTTTCCTTTAATTGGGTTAAAAATAAATAAGAATATTGCTTGTATTTCTGTCATTGACGTAGACCAGAGAGAGAGAGAGACAGACAGACAGACAGACAGATATAAGGACCTGGAGAAAGTAAATTGGGATCAAATAATGAAACATAATAATCCAAATATTGCATTATCACAATTCTACTCATTACTAGACGCAGTTATAAGTAGGTATGTCCCTAAAAGGAAAAGATATAAAAGATCATATCCAAGCTGGTTCACATCTGAAATAATAAGAACTTTAAAGAACAAATAATATTATAGGAAAAGGAAGAACTTATCCTATTATAACAACATTATGTTTATAGAGACACGTAGGAATTTAAAGAGTATGATAAGTAAAGCATACAAGTCTTATTTGAGAAATGTTGAAGAAAATATCACTGATAACTCAAAGATGTTTTGGAATTTCATTAAAAACAAAAAGAGAAATTTAAGTAAACAGAAACAAATGACTTATGAAGCCCAAAATCTTGAGTCCAGCAAGGAAATTGCCGATTCCTATGCTAAGTATTTTAACAGTGTGTATTCCTCTTCTCCCTCATCATATTCAATTCCTGAACCTTCCTATACTGAAGTAACTCATTGTCTTAACATTCACTCAGTAACTAATGATGATTATAACGAATCTGTAAAAAAATTAAAATCGAGTAAATCTAGTGGTGCGGATCAAATTCCTACTTACATATTTAAAGCTTGCGCTGACGTATTACGCATACCACTTTGTCATATATTTAATCAGATATTAAAAACTCAAATATTTCCCGATATTTGGAAAATTAGTAAAGTAGTCCCCATTTTTAAATCTGGTAATGCTTGTGATGTAAAAAACTATCGACCTATATCTCTTATATCCGCTCCGTCCAAGATATTTGAACAAATTATTTATAAAAAAATATTTAACCATGTCAAACCATTTATAACTACAGAGCAACATGGGTTTTACCCGAACAGAAGTACTACAACTAACTTGATCACATTAACCCAATTTGTTTTTGACTCATTTAATGAGGGATCCCCAGTAGATGTAATATATATTGATTTTGCCAAAGCTTTTGACAAATTAGACCACTCAATTTTGCTTCAGAAATTATCAAACTTTGGCTTTTCCATAAGTTTATTAAAACTAGTAGCTTCCTATTTAAGTAATCGAACCCAATTTGTAACATATAATCAGGTAACCTCTTTTCCGTTTATTGTGCACTCTGGCGTACCACATGGTTCAAATTTGGGCCCTTTATTTTTTCTATTATATATTAATTACTTACCACGAACAATTAAATACTCCAAGTGCTTATTGTTTGCCGATGATGTAAAAATATACAAGAGAGTAAATCATGAGACTGACTGTCTAGCTCTCCAATCCGATTTAAATAAATGTTGCGTTTGGTCACAAACAAATAAGCTTTCTTTTAATGTAAATAAATGCTTTGTACTTTATTTTTGCTCGACGACATATGAGATACACTCACAAATATATAATTAACAGTAATTCTTTAAGTAGAAAAAGCATTAACAAGGATTTAGGAATATGGTTAAACAACAAACTCACCTTTGATACTCATATTGAAAAAGTAGTTAACGACTCTTATAAAATGCTTGGCTTTGTTTTAAGAAACTCCAAAGATTTATTTAATATCAACTCTTTAGTATATTTATTTAATAATCTTGTACGAGCAAAATTAGAATACGGGAGTACGGTATGGAACCCATATATCTCATGCCATATCAATAAAATTGAAAAAATTCAGAATAAATTTTTACGACATATTTACTACAAAAAATACAAGAGATCTTCATATGCAGAACGCATCTCCTATGTTAAATTACTAAATGAATTCTCATGTGATACACTTCAACGAAGACGCGAAACGGCTGACCATATATTCCTATACAAACTTGTCAATGGTATACTTGAGTGTGAAAATCTTATACAGTTGATAAACTTTAACGTCAATTATAAGGTATTAAGAGTAAGACAACCATTTTACTGCAATAAATCAAACACAAAATTCCATCAAAATTCTCCAATCATTAGATTATTAAGTAAACATAATAATATTGTCCCGAATGGAATTGATTTGGATTTTGCTTTTAATATTAAAAACTATCTATATAGTTTAAACAACATATTAGATATAATATACAAATAAAACAGATCTAATTCTAGAGTGATTTATTTATAGTCTCAAATACAATTTATAGATTTCTAAATTTTGTATACATATAAACGAATTCAAATTTTAACTTTTGCTTTGTATTGATTATTCCTGTTTCCTATTTAAATAGTCGTATTCGTATAATTTCTTTATTCTTCTCAAGCTTTTATAGTTTGTTACTTGTTTATGTTTTGTTTCTTCTGTCCTTTAGTTTTCTCCTCTGTTCAAAATTTGTAATATGTATATGTACGTAATTTTTTATATTTGTGTAACTTTTGTATTTGTATAACTTTTTGTATTCATATTTATCTAATGTTTTGTGTAATAATTACTATGTGTTTGTATCATGTATTATATATTTATGTAAATTATATTGTATATAGCAAATTGTAATGCATATTGTGATTGGAGCATTCGCTCTGTTATAGGCTATTGGTTATTAAATAAATAAATAAATAAATGTTACAAAATAGTTCAAATAGTGCGAGCGCCATTAAAAAGTCATGATAATTCTATGTTGCGTACTTAGAATTATTCATACAATAAATAACATGTCTAATTGTGAGTTAACAGAAAAACAATAATAAAGAGACATTTTCGCATCACGATTGCAGTTCGAAAAAGTCGGGACAGGGATTGAAAGTAACGCACTGTCCTGACTAAATCGGTAAATCGGACGTCTGCTAGCCTTGCATCAATGATTATAAAACTAAAACCACCCAATATTGCAGCTTGAAGACTTTTGCGCAAGAAACAGATTCATTTATGCAAGAGCAAAATTGAAATTTTTACACATTTCAAAAATCGACGATGTTATTTTCGTATTTATTTATTTATAGGTTCACATTTAAATATTTTAGGGTTCGAGGGGGGAGCATGGCCCACATGGACCCTCCCCTGGGTACTGACCTTACGTAGACAGTGGAAGAGAAATTTTGGAGAACCTTTCTATTAAATTTAGTATTTACTACATTCACCTTATGCTCAGATAGATTAAACCGTTTATTGACAAATCGTGAACTTTTCGTTTAATAGATAATATTTGGTTTTAGACGACGGGAGAACATTGGTCGAATTTCCTTTCTTGCTCTTTTGAGAGAATATATACTTCTACAATAGCAATCGCGTTCGGAAACCGTGAAAAAAAAAATGACTTGGTTTTCAAAGGCAGACAAGCTTGGTAGTCTAGCTTGCTCGCGATCAAAGTGACTCACTCACGCTATTCAAGGCCGCTTCTTATCGCAAAACACTGTGGTTCGATGCACAGTGTCTGCACCCAGCACGTTACAAGTGACCAGAGTCGAATTTTAAAGAGAATCTGAAGAATGGTAGATTTCATCAGAGGCGGCTAGGTAGGCACCAGCTCAACATGCATTAGTTTAAGTGATAATTCCTGACAAACAAAAAACCGTATTGAATAATTATTGGGATAGTAATACGTGTATCCGCTCCTTTTTAACAATGTAAGCTCGAAGACAATCTGTATTCCATTTATTTATATTGGCAACTTGGTCAACCGGAGGTTATTTTATCGCCTTGGATGATCGAATTGTCTGATCGATTATTTTTTGTTTACCCAGGAACATGCCCCATAGGAGATTTCAGAGACCGGGTTACGCTACTCACTCGTAGCTCCCCAATTTCTTCACGATGGTGGGTTTCTACCGGTCCCATACACAGGCCGAGAACCTAGAGAGTGAGCATAGGCGGACTCGAATCCATGCCGTCCTGCAGTCCGAGTCCAAAGCACAGCTTCTTTGACCGCACGATCACGGAGGAGGACTTTTCTTATCTTACCTTTGGTTAATCGCGACGATGAGGATGAATTATGAATAGAAAAATAAAGAAGGTCACGCACAAAGTAGAGGACGATCTTCAACCTCTTGGGATAACGAGTTCAAGCCCTTAATATGAGGATTTCAACCTTAGACGACCTCAATTTCAAAATTATAAACAAAATGCCTACTTCTCATCAAGGCCAAAATAGTTTGTAACTGTGAAACTACCCCTGAATACAAATTGACATTTTTTTTTCCATGTGAGTAAGAATTCAATGTGTGGCATACAGACATAGATGCTACCTTTTGTGAAACAATTAATTGAAAGCATTGCGGTCCCACGTTCGATCCTCCATACTAGATGTTCCTTAAAAAAGAATCCCTTCCATTAAACAAGAGCATGGTAACATTATTTGTAAGAGCAGTATATAGTGGCTGCATTGTTCTGCATATGAAATTTATAAAAAAAATAATAAACAAATAAATGAATTGACACACGTTCAACGGGATATTGACTTGATACAGAGTCTGAAGAAGACCTTGCTAGAAGGTTGAAACGTTACGTTTAGTTTATGTTTTTAATAAAATAAATTACTGCCTTGGTCAGCATATTTAGTTTTTCATAATCATGGAAACAAGGCTTAATGATGTTATAATGGGATATTTTTATATATAAGATCGTGAATTATGATACTCTAACGATAATTGTGTATTGCTTCAAAGACATTGACAAATATTAATGAAATAACTATTTATATGTGTGGCAATTCAGGACATGCTAATTTTACCCCTTTTCCCACTTGAGTTCAATGCAAGAATAACTCCGCAAATATCGAATGAAAAGTTCTCACCATGTGCAATTCTCCATTAAATGTTGTCGCCGAGTCTTACTACTTTCGTTTTCTTTGTTACAAACAATACTTGTTTGCACGTTCCATGAAGGAGAGTTGCATCTACATTTCACATTGGTCAGCTCCTTCTACCTGGCTTAAGGAGTGAAAGCTTGTAGGGTAGTGGCTACCGTTCAGGATTGTCAATCTGATGGTCGTAGGTTCAAACCCTTCCGGTGGCAGAATATTTTCATAAGTTTTAGACATATCCCATTGTGTTCATTGTCCACGCCGTGTGAAACAGAATGATTCAGTTTGGAATTAACGATGGGGGGAGGGGAAATATTGAATTACAAAATCTCAATTTCAACGAACCGAGAAGTGGAGAAAAATTGAATAATTCTTATAAATATTAAAAATTACGTTCATTTTTTTAGTGGTGTAATCGCAGGTAAAATCGAAGATCTTACATGGAAGATTTTAATTTGCTCTGAACTCAGCCAAAAGGCATTTCGCACCGATCTAATATATTCTCCAATACATTTTAAAATGTTATTGAATGTTTCATGTCGATAATTTTACCAGTGCATCCATTCTTGACGCTCAGACGATATTTTCTGCAACTACGTCTTCTCTCCATTTCCTTCTTCTTCTTCTCTCCCCTCTTTCTGTTCTGCTTTTATCTCATATCGCCTTCCCTACTTTTCTCGCATCTTATCTCCATCCCACTCTTCTCCACTCCTCTTATCTCCTTTCCTGTCTTAGATTTCCGACTCCACTGCACTTTCTTTTTCGTTCTTCTCTTTTTCTCTCCTTTACTCTACTCTCCACTTCCCTCTTCTCGTCTCCTCCTCTCCTCTCGTTTTCCTCCTCTTTTCTCTTCTTTGTTATTTTTCCTCATCTCTCCTCGAATCTTTTTCCATTCTCCTCACTACATCTCCTCTCCTCGTCTATCCTATCTTTCTTCTCTCCTCTACCTTTCCTCTTCTCCTTTCGCTTTCTCTTTCTCCTCTCCTTTGTAACCTTTCGTTTCCTCTCACCTCTTTTCCTTACTGTAGACTCATCAGCGATGAAATACTAGAAACCTATTTTTTCTTTCAGAAAGAATTTTGTCATTTGCGATATAATAGTGATATTTTAAATAATTTTATACAATAATAATTGTTTATATTTCTTTCGCGTATTTTATAAATATCTATTGTGCACGTGGCAACCCTGAAATTGAGCCTAACTCTGCACGCAACCCACCAACGGCTTGTGTAAATTGGGTTGCCTAGTTTAAAATGTCGTTGTCCTAAAACTTTTGAGAGACACTGTACATGTAATGTTCATTTGAAAAATAAAGAAATAGAGGAAAAGTAGGGAACCAACATTCAACGAATATGACGTCCTGGTGTAAATTTCAGGAGAACAAGCGCACACCCCTGAATGTATGCGGGTGGAGGCTGGGCTACTTTCGGGGGTTCCCCTCTCTTTTTTTTTCTAGCTTTCTGAGATTGGTTGGTGTTTGCATTCTCGTGGCTGCTTCCAAACTTTGTAGATGAACCAAAGACACCCTCAATTGGTACAAGGTCAGGATTTTGTTGACATTTCATGTTTTGGTGCAACGTAGACATTGCAAACTAGTACAGAAATCCTGAACACCCTTCTCAGGTTGAAGAAATGTAATTTTTTGGGGTTATTTTTTACCATTTTTTTATTTTTCGGTGATTTTTAAAAATTTTGCGTCATTGATTTAAAAATAAATGTGTGATTGCATGCTGAAACATAAGAAGTTCAACAATTTCTGTTTTGTCTGAATGTTATCTTGCGGTTCTTACTCTGTGTTTAACTATCAGCACAAGAAAGCCTGTCTGTAAATCGCGAAATGCAACTTTGTCGAGTTTCTTATTCACAGTCCGTACAACACACCAAGGTGAAGAAGCAATTGTTAAATTGTTTGTCTTGGAATATACAGAGTGGCGCACGAACAGTTGACACTTTTGAATTCTAAATTTAAAAAAATGAAAATAAACTGTGGTCGGAGTTGAACAATACACAAGCTCATTCGGTAGTCCTTGGAAATACCGATAGACGGCCTATCGCTGGGCTGGCTGGGCATGATCTAGTAAACACTTCCATTTCCCGCCAGTCAGTGCAGCGCGCCAAAACAGTCCTGCTCTATGCAGAAACAAAGAGCGTTACAAGTACGCAGCGCAAATTTCGAGCTCATTTCAAAACACGATGCGCTCTAGCAAGAAACACTATTCTTCGTTTGTACCGTACGTTCGAGGAAGAAACCACCGTGAAAGACGAAATACGATCTCGCGTTGATCCAGTTCGGACTCCTGAAAACATTGAGGCTGTTCGAGTTGCCATGACACGTAGCCCTCACACCTCACCTCACCCCACCTACCCCTCACGCCGCAAATGTTGTGTTGGACTTTTTTAACACAGTTTTTCGTGATAGAGTGATTTCCAATCTATATCCTGATCGACACAATGGAGGTTTCTTCTGGCAGCCTTCAAGCCCAGATTTAAATCCCTGTGACTTTTATCTGTGGGGATTTTTAAAGGAAAATCTCTTCCCGTTAAAGCTAGCAAACATTATATAAATGCGAGGTCGGATAGTTCAGTTGTGTGGTGATATTCACCAAGACATGTGCCGTAGAGTGGTAAGAAATATGCTCATCCGCCTTGAAGAGGTTGTTCGGCAAAACGGGGGCCATACTGAACATGTGATACAGTGAGAGAACTTTCCACGGACAGACTATTCTGTATGTCATAATATGCACATGTAATATTTAAAAATAAATTTGCAATCTAAATTTCAAATGTGTCAACTATTCGTGCGCCACCCTGTATATACTATTTTCAATAAGCAGATTGAGTTTTGTACGAATTTTTGGGTTATTTTTCAAACATTTTAGGTCATTTTACAGGATTTTTGTTGTCATTTTAAAGATTATTTTTCAAAGATTTTTAAGTCATCAAAATCCGGCTCGTAGGCGTCCGACGATAGTAGAGATGAAACAATTTCATCCTAAATAGATCACAGCCAAAATATCTCGATTGTTTACAATTTCGAGATAGAACATTTACATTCTCAATGGACGCTTTATCATTTGCCACATCCATCATCAACCCTTCCACGTGCATAACAGAAAGTGAAGTATGTTTTGAGAACTATACATCATGATTAACTTTTTGACTCTAGGTGAAACAAGATGACAAAATGATTGCCCTCGTCGTAGGCGACGCCTTTATTGCTAATTAATAGACAATGCGATGACTGACGTTCATTTGGCGGGAGAGAGAAGGACGGAATTTTCAATTACGCCCGATGGGAGGCGAAAGCTGGTATGCCCTTTCCAATTAGATGACAATGAAGGGAAGGTCTACTATTACTAATGTAATTAGAGGTAAAGGTCATATCGAGGTATAGCGTTTCTCGTTCTTTAAACAGGATGTGAAATCGTTTAAGACAGCTGGAAGGGGAGGGGGGGAGTTTTCATTTACACAAACACACTTACATGTAGATATATGGTATTTTACACACACACACACACACACATGAATTATTATTACGAGATATGCCTCCCCGATGGCGTAGTGGTAACGTCGTCGCCTTGTATTCAAATAGTCCTAGGTTCGATATCCGGTGGAGGCATATAGTGGTTCATATCCAACTTTAAACTGTAGGTCCAGTCCGATTAGCCCCTCCATGAAAAAGTAGACTTGTGGACGTGAAACAACAATTAAATTCTATTTTATGATATAAATATTTATTACGTTACTACGTATATGAAGTGTGTGTGTGTATATATATATATATATATATATATATATATATATATATATATATCACTTCTGGTACATAGCCTAGGCTAGCTAGGCTATCTGCGAAGCCTAAAGTCTACAAAATAAAATGCAAGAGAAAAATCGATGAGAAATTGTAAATAATATTATTCATACAGTGAGATGATGATGCTGATTCTGGAGTTGGCAACCTGATATCCTATGAGTTGGCAACCTGATATCCTATGAGTTGGCAACCTGATATCCTACGAGTTGGCAACCTGATATCCTACGAGTTGGCAACCTGATATCCTACGAGTAGGCAACCTGATATCCTACGAGTAGGCAACCTGATATCCTACGAGTTGGCAACCTGATATCCTGTGAGTTGGCAACCTGATTTCCTGTGAGTTGGCAACCTGATTTACTAGGAGTTGGTAAATGTATTTCTATTCATAGCCTAGGACCACGTGACATAGTAACATAGCTAAGATCTTGGACTCAGTATACACACACAGGGTGTACCAGAAGTGATAGCGCAAACTGAAACAGTGGAAGAGTACACGATAGTAGAAACAAAGAAGTATCGGTAAACATAGCGTGGCAAACGGTTCGAGATAATTGCGAATGTATGCTTACGATCCACCCCTGACTTGATTGTTTTCGAGATATTGTATTTGTTACTTTTCAAGATAATTTTCTGGCGCCATTCTTTTCAAGATGGCGGCGAACCTACAGGTCAAAATCAGATTCGTTACTATAGGAACAGTTGGTTTCATTTCTGTTGAAATTAGATGACAATATTTGTACCAGACTACATGCCCTTGCTTGTATATCGCTGCGATTATCTGGAATTAACACAAAGCATATTGTTTTATAAAGGGAAGCACAATGCGGGACGCTTCACTGATAACCGCCATGGGGGAGAGAAGACATCCTCGTCTGCATTTGGACAGCGCTTCTCTTCGATCGGTCCCCGTCGGGGAATCCTAACTGGAGCATCCTAATTTATCTCGTCCAGAAACCTTGTTTCGGAGAACAAACCGGAGGAGAGCAGCGAGTGGGCTTCCAGGCAATTCCTATCTTCCAGAAGTCAGGATGCCAACTCACCCGTCTCTCCCATTCATGTATAATTCAACTTCTTATCTCAAAACTTGCCCAGAAACTTAGATAACTCAATTACCGTGGAATGTTTTTCCATCTGAGGAAATTTCTCTGAACGGGAAGACAGGCAAATTTTCTGGTAAAGTTTCAAATTAAATTGCTCGTGATGGAAACCTGTAAACGAACTGTCACAAGATGGCTGTTTAGAAGTGGAAATGTTCTCCGGTTGAATGGCGGAAGATAGTGGCGAGATATGCAGTATATCTTGTCGCTCTCGGTGACAATAACTTCTTCTCTGTGGGCCTTCCCGATGACGTAGTGGTAACGTCGTCGGATTGTAATCAAGGGATACCGGGTTCGATCCCCGGTAGATCAAATAATACACGAACAACTCCTTAAATGCCATGCTTAACCCTTGCATTTCCAAGCGGGGTATTCTGACTATCCCAGGTTGATTTTTCCCTATAATAATTTTATCTGAAGAGCTACATACTTGTGGTTTCGTGACTTTGTCCTAAAATGATTGAAACTGTATTCACACTCCTGACTGACTCAATTTTTTTTTGTTTTTATAGTTATTGTTGATGGGATATATTGGTGGGGTTGTGAGACTACCCTGCTTGGTATGAAATGTCTTATCTTCTTATTTGTCAAAAATGAAGGTTTTGCAATTCATCTTCGTTATTTAGTTTTTCCATTGTTGAGTTTTACCATACATCCATTGTTTAGCTCAAATAACATATATTGTTTCCTATTGTTTCAGATTACTATTGTTGAGTTGAATTAGAGCGCACATACATGGCAACGCTGCACTAGTGTCACCATACGGTGTTTACGTTCAGTTAAAATACTTTTAATAATTTGAAAAAGTGTATTTCAATACTAAATAAAGCTATTCATTGAAAATAACAGAATCTAAAAACAAATATTACACTAAATCACAAAATTGTATTGGGGTAGTCAAAATACCCCGCTTGGTAAAATAAAGGTGTCGAAAAGCTTGGCAATGGGAGGGTTAAAGGAAGTGACGTCAGAGTACACGTCATGCTACTTCTCGCATTCGTGGTTACTGTCCAAGAGTTTCTAAATAGGAACAGTACGAATTATAGCCTTTCGTGACCGACTGTTGGCCAATCAGAGCACATGCTGTTGAAATCTATTATCAAAAAGAAGCATCGAGGCACAGAATGCTATTTATTTATATTCTGTGGTGAAAAGAAAGCGACGCGGAAAGTGTAATATTTTTTTTTATTTAATCCTAATTATGCAACAAAGAATAATGTACGAGTATATTGGCCGTAGGCCGGGAGCGCACAAACAAAAGGCTGGTGCGTTTGTGGTTACAATTGTATACCACGAGCGCACAAAATCCATGGAGACGTTGCCACGCTGTGTCAAGGGTCCTTATAAGTTGACATATTATTATCATATATTATGTGAATGACTATATTCTTAACATAAGGCGGGCAATGTATCGCTGCAGAAGGAGGGAGACCCCACCAGACCTCAGAGACATAGTCGAAGCTAACCTAACCTAACCTCAGAGTTGATCACGAAAGAGGAAGATATAATTGGTACTATATATGTGTAATACTTCTTTATATTTGACTTTCTATGCAATTAAATGATCCTCTACACAGGCCAACCATTACACAATCATAGATGTGGCAACGCAGCATTGGATGTTTTGCGCTCGTGGCACCTTTCATATAACACGAGCGCACACTTTCACATTTTTGTGCCCTAATGGACTGCACCCTGTATATTTGTACTGCTGTGAGATATGTAATAGTTTTTATGGCAAAAAAATCACCAAAATCTGCAAAATAAAATATGCTATTATGACCTAAAATTTTATAAAATATGCAGTATAATTTGAAAAATATGCCCTTGTAACTGGACTGTTTCAAACATCAATATCTTAATGCTGAGATATTTTCACATATGTACTAATTTTAGTTCACTTTATGGGCCCTGAGTTGCATTACACAATGAACACTTTCTCTAAATTTTCAAATAAAAATGGAAAAGATTTTGCTACAGTGCAGAAAAAAACTCTAGAGTAAACATGGGAGTAACAAGGAATCCACTTCGAAAATGACTGTATATTTCTTGAAAATGCAAAAATATGCTGAATATGACCGAAAATCCATAAAAATATGCTCTATCACGTAGAAATGGCCAAATATGCTTAAATATGCCCTTAGAAAGTACCTTAATTTAATTAGTTTTTTCACAATATGAATTTCTATATATTTAGGGAACACATAACCCTTACCCCAAAAAATATGCTAAGCCATGAAAATCCTAGCCCTAGTAATAATAATATATAGTCGACAATCAATCGTAAAGTATAATATTTTATGTGGATCTTAAAACATAGTTTACATAAAGAACAAAAAAAACAAACTACATTTGTGGAAATAAGATTTGATGAAATTATGTGCTCACGTTGTTTTTCTGGTGTGTCACACTATAATAATCAGAAAATCAACATCACACGTCTTTCTAGTCTCTAAATACCCTACATCTTTCCTTTGGAAAGAAAATTTATCTTCGTTACGGCTTTATGTCGTACACACTACGACTAAAATGTGAACTTGTCCAATTTTCCTTTGACCCTGTATGGGTGCAGTTCCAGACCTTTCGACTTCCAACAAGAACGTTGTTCAACGACTTTCAATTGTCGATTTTGTTGAGTCATGAATGCTCTCTTTCAGTGACATTTTTGATTATGTACAGATGGCTTACAACAAAAACAGAATTCAGAGACTTTTCTCTACGTTCAAGGATTTCCTACTGAGAAATATTTGGTACCATTATAGTATAAGGGAGACGGATTTCTTCAAATTTACAGGAGAAAGTACTTACGGAAATCATTTTCTGTAGCGTTGTGGAAGTTCATGAATGTAGTTTTGATCCATTTTAATGCGAATACATTTTGTTTTCTGCGAAAATCTCTGTCAGACACGCTGTTTCTGCTGCCGCCATTTGCTTTCTGCACGAGAGCACAATGCTCTGTGTGTTAAGATGACGTAACCCCACAGTCAGTGTTTCAAATTCGCCGTGTTTTCACTAGAACATGACGTGTCGAGTATTTTTATTTTTTAACTATGCTTGCCAAACCTAACCTAACCTAACATTACGGAAAATGGTTTTTGGGGCTAACGTGAATGGTTTGTGGGGCTAACGTCAATGGTTTGCGACGTATTAGCATAATTACAAATCCGGGCACGAAAGTAGGTATTTTCCGGTGAACGAGGTTGCAACACTGCATAAATCGACAAAACACTCACACAATGCGTCCTGAACCAGTACGCTATCGCCCGCCATTATGTGTTACAGAATCGAAAGAACAAGTAACAGTAAGTACTCGTAAATGTAAGAAATAGACATTATCTTAGTTAGAAATGTATTATTTCACCTTAGGAAATGTTCCGCATTCCAAAATAGTACGTTAGCAATGTAAAAAAGTGCGAAATATATGATTTATAGGTGTCTCACCCATACTATAATAGTACCAAATATTTCACCTGCACAAATCCATCTTAAAACCAAGATCCATTCCCATTTAGTATGGGTTCATAAATTGGACTGCTAACTGAATATCATGAAGCTGGATTGTGGTGCCACCTAATGACACCTTTAGAAACTACTCACTACTACAGCTACCCCACATCAGTTTGTGACGTATTTACTGATTTCCCCTCGTATAAGTGTGTAAATATTATGCCCTAAAACCATGATTTCAGAGTGATTACTTTTCAAAAATGCATTTACGATACAGCTTTCCCTTTCCTGGGGGAATTCTCCTCCGAACGACTGAAGTCAAGAGACCGCATTTCAGCCAAACCTGAAGCGAAATGTCATGTGCAACCGACCCCTTCGTGCTGCGAGGCTTTTCAACAAGAGACCTCAGACCGTGCGCCGCGACGCCAGTTTTCGAGTTTCAATTTCGTTCCAAAAGCTCTCACCCTCCTTCCCCCCACGATCGCGCTCCTTCAACAGCAAACATCCGCTGTTTGCCGGGCGAAATGCGACATTTTCCCAAATGTCACCGTCTAGTCACCCTGCAAAATACGATACACACTTTTAGAGGAGGCCGTCTCTGTCTCCTGCCAAACTTTGCGGATCGGGAAACCATGTTCATCCAGGAGTCATGAGAGAATGTATGCATGACTGTGCCGTCGTGGTGTACTAGCTACGTGTCCATTCTTTGTCTGTTGTAAGAATGAAGTCAGCGTAAAGCAGTAGCCCTGGCTTGTGAGATGACCCATTGGTTGTTCAGGTGACATCTTACGCATAGGATTATACTGCGTGTAAAAGAATCACAGCACGCAACGCAGCTGCTAAATATATATATGGGCAAAATACAAGGGAGAGCAGTGGCGCAACCACAGGGACGGCAGGGAGCATGGCCCCTCCAACCTTGGAAATAAATCAATCCTAGGAGGCAAGGGGGGCAAACATTGACGACCAAGGGCATCTTCAGGGGTGCCCCATCGATTTCAAACTTTATGCAAATAAAAATACATTTTGTAAAACTTTCTGCTCGCTTCGCTTCAATACCCCCTTTTCTTATTCATATCAAGTTACGAGCCATAGCTAAGGGGCGCCGAACGATGTAAATGAAAAGAAGTTGTAAAAGAGAGAATGCCATAGCGCCCCGTGAAATTATTTGCGGCCAGTGGCGCAAACATAGGGGGCAGGGCATTACCCCCCCTAACCTTGGACGGAAGCCAATTCTCGGGGGGTGGGCAAACATTGAAATGAAGAAAAGCAAGGCTAGAAGAATCTAAGAGTTGCAGGACAAAATGATACTCAAGATGGAATTAGTTATCATATATTTCTTGCATATATTTTTTTCAGACTGCCAAGAGTACCTTCAGGGGCACAGAGGAGCAATGACCCCTCTCGATTTCAAATTTTATGCAAATAAAAATGGATTTCGTAAAATTTTCTTGCTCGATTCGCTCGCAATGAATGTTTTTCTTAGTCTCATCATGTTCAGAGCCGTAGCTAGGGGGCGCCAGGAGTCGGACCTGGGCACCAATGATCTAACTGAAAAAAGTTGTAAAAGAGAGAATGCCATGGCGCACCGTGAAATTATTTGCGCCCTATAAGTCAATATTGTTTCAAGTTTGCAAAATTTGGATCTGAAAATTCTCTTGCTCGCTTCGCTCGCAATGTGGTTCTTTTCCGTAATGCATTGCAAATTACTAGAGAGAGAAGTAAGACCAAATGAGTACTTGAGACAGTTTTGTTTTAAATGTATGAACAATAATTTTGAGGAAATGGAGCACACACATGTGAAGGACAATTTATATCATTTTTGCTGTTGGTTTTTATGAGGTGGATGAATTAAACATTGAATACGTGCGCATTTTGTGTTAACATGTTGCATATGTATTTTCTTATTTTACTCCACTCCAAGTTGCATATGTGTAAGAAACATATGTTCTACATGAAAGTTACACATGTCATGTACAACAGGAATTAAATTCGTCATTTTTGTCTTTCAAAAAACAAAGTTTGTGTGCTTGTTTTCCATTATTAGCTAATATGAAATTGAACGTGTTGGAAAAATACCAGAAAAAATGCCAAAATTAAAATAATAATAATTATAATGTATTATTATTATTGGCACGTTTATCCTCCTGGTACTCCCGGTACTTGCCCCCCCCGAGACAAAAATTCGTGGTTGAGAGGGAGAGTCAAATAAAAACCTTAATTTGGTTTTGTTTCTTATCTAGTAGATTTCTATATGTAGAGTTGAACAAGTGTGTTGCATTATAGCACAGACTATTGCTGATCTACATATATTTTCAACTTTGAGTTAGTGCCTGTACACTTTAAGAAGAATAAGTCTTTGAGGTCATACGCGGAGCCGCTCTATACAGGGACAAGGCCGGAAAAATTCCGAACTTAGATCATTCACACCGGGAACCGAACTCGGGTCTCCTGCACACAGAAAACTAAATGCACCATATCGATTGCTGCACAAGAATGCATCAATTGATGCACTAGAGTGTGTTTTATGGCTTCTTCAAAGAATCAGATTCACATTTGATGCATTTGAGTGCATTTTTGTATGTCGTGAAAGAAACACCAAAGTGCATCCATCATTTGATTCAAGTAAGGATTTCTTTCAGTCGATAGGAACTTCAATGCATCAGTTGATGTTCCTTGATGCACTTTCCTGCATCTTTTTGGATGATGCACTTAAACGTTTGGTCTGAGCTAGTAGTGGTGTATCTTGAACTGAAATAAATCCTCACTTGAATCAAATGATGAACTTTGGTGTTTCTTTCACGACATACAAAAATGCACCCAAATGCATCAAATGTGAATCTGATTCTTTGAAGAAGCCATAAAACACAAGTAGTGCTATTGGGTTGTTTCAAAATAGTACTTAGTAGGTATGGTCTTTTTTTACCAATTGAATATCACTTTTTGACATACTTTGACAATTTTTTGTCGATGTTTTAGCGTTTAGCGATGTTTTAGTACAAATTTTCACTATACTCATTTTTCCCCCACTCGTACTTGGTAGGTATATCATGATGTTACGTGATACAACTTAACCTATCCTTTTTTTACGATTATTTAATTTTTTTACGATCCTAAGTGATATAACTTAACCTATCATTTTTTTTATTTAGGTACTGTTTGAACGTTATTATTTGAGGATCATATTTTGTAGGTATTTTTTTTTATCAATCGAATATCACTTTTTGACATATTTTGACAATTTTTTGTCGATGTTATAGCGTTTAGCGATGTTTTAGTACAAATTTTCATCGCACTTATTTTTTCCCCACTCGTACTTGGTAGGTATATCACGATCTTACGTGATACAACTTAACCTATCTTTTTTTTTACGATTTTTTAATTTTCTTACGATCCTAAGTGATATAACTTAACCTATCATTTTTTTTTATTTACGCACCGAACTAACCTACAAGGGGGACTCTGTTTGTTTTAATATTTCAGTATTATAAGGTTTTCACAAATTTTATATAACCTAAAATGTGTTGCATGTTGATTTTTAGTATGTGGCAATTTTTTATGAATTTTAAAACTGTTCCGTCACCCTCTCGTTCTTCACGTCGTAGGCGAAGGACTTCTCCGCAATCAGGATGACGCTGCATAGGGTATCCTCGGGCAAGGCGTCGTGGAACTCGCAGACGATCTTGATGTTGGTTCGATCGTTGACCACAACCTTCTTCCTCTTAGATGTGTTGATGACGGTCATGGGTCTCCGGGCTTTGAATTCGCTGGGCGTGTAGTACATGTCCACGCTTCCCTCGGTCACGCGTTTGTAAGCCGAGAACGCTTCGTAAAGTTTGAGGTAATCGTTTTTGGTCACGTCGAGGTTGTAATTCTCGCGCGGGAACACTTCGTTGCGTCCGTTCTTCAGATAAACGTTCTTGATCTTGCAGTCGTCGAACTTGCTGGAATCTTTCTCCTGATTGTTATCGCGCCCGGTCTGAAAAAGCACTACGACGAAATCTGGCATGTCGAACTGTATGTTGTTGAACTGCGTCGTCACGTCGAATTCCATGTGACTTCCCGACGCCATTTTCTGCACGCACTGGTAACCGTGAAAGTGAATCAACACCTGCGGACTTTTCAAGATCTCCGCTTTGTACTTGAGGGCGTAGTTCGTTTCGTATTCCACCACCGGCATTCTCAATTCCATGCTTCGGATGAGGCATTTCGCCGCTTCGGGTAAAGTGTTGGCTATCGGCGTGGTGCCGTCCGGACCCAAAGTAGCGTATCGCATCAGTGCGTCGTTGTCGTTGGCCGCTCTTCGAAACGTGACCCTCAGTCCTCCCTTCCACATGATCTCCTTGTAGTCCGAGAAGAAACCAGGCAGCAGACGCATGGGAAAGAGCACCGTGTGACTTCTCGTCGATATTTTGGCCCCGGCTTCGAATCCCCCGGCCTGGTAGTACGCTGCGTCCGTTTTGGATAATTTCAACGTTCCCACTGCCGTCGACGTGATGCCTGGATAATCTATTCTGTCGATGACGGTGTTGTGTTTCCTCACCTCCACCTGCGAGAACAGGTAAGGCACGAAGTTGTCCACGAGTATCAAGTTTGCTGCTGCGGGAAACGCGTCTCCGCTTTCCTTCTTCACCACGTCGAATTGAAGGTAGAGGTCCGCTCTGTGAGGATGAATGAACCCATCGCCTACGTCCACATCGTATTCGATCTCCCTGTTCGCCTCGTTGAGATTGGCGAACGTGCGACGGTTGGGAGGGAAAGATTGCAATTCGTAACTTTCGATTTGCTCCATTTTACATGTATGGTTATTTATTATACGTTGATCTCCACGATGGCCGTCGTAGTGGCACCTGCAAAATCCACCACGTCTCCTTTCTCGTTCGTCACCACCAACTCTATGTCGTCTATGCGGTTGCGACATACCGGAAAATAGATCGGCGAAGAGGGCGTGTAGATGATCGGTTCCATGAACTCGGAACTTGGTTTGAAAGTGGCTATGATTCCCGTCTGCTTGTGACTTCCTAACAATCCGTCCGAAGATTTCGTGATCATACCTTCGGCCACGTTACAGTGTACGTTCAGAGTCTCTATGGCCAAGAATTTAGGAATATTGACTGCCGTGTGCTTGATGCCGGCTTCGAGTTTGGTGTCGTTCTCGAAACCTAAAAGTTCTCCCATGGTGCCCAGGTCCACGGTCTCCGTCGCGGATAGGATTTCCACTCTGTGCGTGACCGAATTTTGAGAAAGGTATGTGCCTTTGGGTAACTGAGCTTGCAAAGTGGAAAGATTGTATTGTCCTGGCGTGACGACGATGTGTTCGCTTCCGACGCTAATTTTGTTGTTGTGCTGCGTGACGTTAGGTATGAGGTACATGCTGTAGAATGCACGCAGAGCCACGGATTTAGGATAGACGATGTCGTCGTGCAGCGTGAGTTTCAAGATTGAAGATTCGCTCGTGAGATGGAACACGCCCATCCTAGTGATGCTGTTTGAGGTTCCACAATGCTTTCTGGAAATCTTCGACCGTAGGGTTATTTATTTTAGAGAGAAACGCGAGCACGGAGAGGCAGAGATGACCGCAGTTCACGTCTCCGAAATTTTGAATGCGTTCGTCGTTGTAGTATATGGAGGTTTTGTTCGTTTTCAGATAATGAACTAAATTTGTAGGTGGAACACCTCCGAAAGAATCGAAAACGAATGCTTTATCATTGTCGTTTTTGTGGTAACATATCCAGTGCGTGCCTGGATTTTCTTGACCGTCCAAGTTGACTACTCCGCATTCTCTTCTTTTAACGCTTGAAGGTAACGAGTCGGACATGAAAACTCCTCTGAAGTGTTTGATTCGTAACGGTCCGATCAGAGATTCAATGTCTCGGTTGGTGAGTGCTTCTGTTTCTTTTTTTTAAACTTTTTCATCACGCCCTTCCCCTTTTTCTTCTCCATGGCCAGGTTGTGACGTTTCTGTTCTTCCAACTCGGCCTTGTTCTTCTTCGAGTCGATGACGGTTTTCGCGATGGCGGCACTTCCGCCGGCCAAACTTCCAACGGCCCCCAATGCTGCCAGGATGGCCGGGATGCTGAATATGAAACCTCCGATCTTTTGCTGTTTCCGCGAACGCTGCAATCTTTTCAATTGAGGTGTGCTGAGCAGCAATTTCATTCCGTGTCCTTTCGACAAGCAAGAACGTTTCTTCTCGCGTTGTTTCTTGGTGAGTAACCCATCGAGGGCACCTAGATTTTTAAGATTGGAGTATGGTATCTGGTACACGACACCCTTGGGCTTCATGTTGATGCTCTGTGTGTTATTTTCACGGTATGTTATTTATATATATATTCTGAGATTTTTTTTGTGTAGTTTTTTTACGGTATGTTATTTATATATTTTCAAGGCCTCGCAGTCGTTACACAAATTCTATTACGTGCTTTGTTTTCTTGCCAAGAAGTTCCTTTGTCCCCTTGTACACGATTCGAGTTTTGTTCTCGATTAAAATAGATAGCTTCTCGTCGGATAACATGTTAGCGTATCGATCTGGTAAAAATAGACTGTATTGTGCGTTGAGCAACAGGCGTACCTTGGGACCATACTGGGTAGAAACGATTGAACCGGAAGTTATCGTGTAAGGTTTGTCGACTTCCAATTCCTGAATTTTTACATACTCGACTGACAAATTTAGCATTTGTTTTAATGCTTGGAGATCACTTATTTTTTCGGTCGTCATATCAAGAAAAATTTCAAAGTGTTAGAGAGAAATTTAATTGTTTTTCACGATGTGTGTTATTTATATATACCGAAGATTATTTTTTTTTTCACGATGTGTGTTATTTATATATCAAGTTTTTTTTTTTTTCACGATTTGTATCGAAGATTTTTTAACAGAGGAAGAAAGTCCGTGCTTCCGAAAAACGCGAGGATGTGCGTAAGGATATCTTCCTTCTCCTGCATAGACTTGTACCAATCATCAGTATACCATCTTCTTCCCTGCATCGCCTCGTACAGTTCGTCCGACCTATCGTCCAATTTTTGCCCTGCAGCCAAAAGCAGAATGTTGAGATCACCGCACCTCAGGCCGCTGATCTCCCGAAGAAGGTTCTTGAGAACCATTTCACAAGGGATGCGAAATTCCGGCATTGTTCTTGCTATGTTTACAAGTTTATTAACATCTCCGTTAACTACCTTTTTTGAATATTTTAGATAGTAGCTCGGGTGGCAAATTAGTTATGCAATCCATGTTGTTTTTTTTACTGTATGTTATTTATATACCCCACCCCAATTTTTGTTTCGTGTTCATGGCGATGGTGGTGCCCAGTGCGGCGACCCGTTCACCCAACGATGCGTCTCTGCTCACGAATCTTTCGAAAGCTGTATGTTCCAATTTTTTGTCTGCTTCGTGACGTGCATCCAGATCCGTCTGCGTAGTGTTGTAAGCGATGTCGTGATCTTTGCATGCGGCGTCCAACGGATTCACACCCTTGTCTCCTCTCTCCAATCTTTTCTCGAGTTTGGTACCCGGCCCGCAGTACTGGTAGCCAGGTAGATGCATCTCGAAAGGTAACTTGTTGATGATGTCGTTCACGAGTCCCTTTCCTTCGGCCACGTTCCAAAATTTCGGAGGCAGCGTGTTGATGATTTTGATCAGGTAACCTATGCCCTTGTCGTCGTTCACGATGAAGTTGGAAAGTTTCGTGCTGATCATGTCCACGATGCCAACCTTCTCGTTGTAGAAATTACGGTTGCCTGCATTCTCTTCGCCGGCTATCACCAACAATCGGTCCACGAGTTTCCTAACGTCGTCCACCCAAACGAATTCTTTGGGTAACGTGTTGTAGCGTTTGACGCCGCTGCCTGTTTTGACCTGGTTCCAAATCGGTTTGATGAGATTCCTGTACTTCTCGCCGCTGCTCGATTTCACCCTATTCTGCGAGGCGTCGTTGTTCTGGTACAAGGCATCCGTCATGATCAGAATTTCCTTGTAACTTTGGTAATCTTCGTCGGTGTAATCTTTCGGCTGCTTTTTGGCGACGAGTTCCCACAGTCCCACCGTACCCGGATACCTGTTCCAACTATCCTTGTCGCCTAAATTGACTTTAATGTCGTTGCCTTCGAAGGTCACCTTCGATTTCCCAATCTTCCACACCACACCGCCGCCTTCGCTGGTTTCCATGCTGGGATACAATCCGAACACTTCATCCTTGTCGAATTTCCCCGTGCTCAGGTAGTCTCGTGCCAAAGGCCCCAACTCGATTTTATCCGAAGACGTGCTGCCTATGGCTCGACGTCGTGCCGGTGCATCCTTCAGTTCGAACGGCGTCGAAGGAATGCTCGAAATGGGTGTGGGTACGGCGTAACTTTTAGCTGCGAGCGGTACGAGTTCATTAATCAAATTTTTATTTTGTTCCGTGACACTTTTAATTTCTTTACCTAGACTGCTGATGGCATCGATCACGGGTTGATCCTGACGTTTCTTCTCTTCGTAGAATCCGCGATTCTCGGATTTCCAACCTTTGAAGCGTTTCGCGAGGTAATCGCGAAGCTTGAGATTTTCGTCCTCGATTTTTCGTTTCGTCATGACGTTATTTATATACGTCGTTTCTCACAACGTTGCAACGTTTAGAAAGTCGTTGATTTTGTTTCTGTATTTTCCGTCGTTGGGTTTCCTCGTCATGTCGATCGTCACAAATCCGAAATCGTCACCGTTCCAGCAAGTAGAGCAGCCTTCCGAAAATTGATTGTAGTTCATGTCTCCGCCTACGTAGTCATCGTGCGCGTGCTTGAGGTTGGTGTGATCTTGACGAAACAAACATATGAAATTGGCGTTGTCGCGCACTAACTGTTTTGGAATTTTGGAAAACGTTTGAGCTAGGTAAAAACAATCCATTCCTTTGTGACGACCTTGCGTGAAAAAGTTGCGAATTTCATTTTGATTTTCCAGGATGGCGTCGTCGAACACAACGACTGAATTTTCACGACAATCGTCGAGTGGTTTTATTTCCGAGGCGAATGTTGCAATGTCCAGACCATCGTACAGTTTCATCAGTTGCTGGTATTTGGATTGCTCCAAACTTTTCGAGAACACGTACAGGTGCCTGTTCTTCCAATTTAACCAATTCGGTGCGAGGAGAAAATTGTCCACGAGCAGTGTCGTTTTCCCACACCCCGAAGGACCTACGATCAGACAGCGGATGCTGTCGGGAAGCAACTCGCCGTTCTTTTTCTTCGTTTGACTTTCCGGATCCGGTAGACGCTTCACCACGTTCCACGTACTCACAAGATCACTTCGTCCGCGTCGATCCAACTCTTTTCCGGAAGTCCCAGCCATTTGACAAACAGTTTGTCACCTTTCCTACGCAATACTTTCTCGATGAGGTACGTGTCGGGGTGTTTCGTTTTAGAGAGTTCCTCTTCGTAAAATCTTCCTTTCAAAATCTCGCCGCTACTATCTTTTATTATATACGTATGTCGGTTTCCGGGTAAAACTCGAAGCACCGTAAAGAGTTCCGTGCTCCAATTTTTTGTGAATCCCTTCTCGAAGGTGCGTTTGAATTTGCTGATCCTCACCTGGTCTCCAATTTTGTATTTAGCTTTTTTTGTCGTGGGTGTGTACTTTGGACAGTAAACGGTAGAAATTAAACGCTGCTCGTCGGACTTGGTAACGTCGGCTGGCTTCATCCCTATCGTTCTGTGCCGTGTGTGATTATAGGTGTCGACGAGTTCCGGCAGGATGTCGACCCATTTGTAATTTCCCCGAAGCGTGAATCGTTTCCACATGTGTGTTTTCAAGGTTCGATTGAATCTTTCCACGATGCTGGCTTTGACGTGACTGAAGGTCGAATAATGTCGAATGCCATGTTTTTGAATAAACTTTTGGAATACGGCGTTGTAAAATTCCTTCCCCTTGTCCGTTTGCAGAAACCGTGGTCGTCTGCCGCCGCTTTCGCGAAAAATTGTCTTGAATGCTTCCGTGACGCACGTTCCCGTTTTCGCCTTCAAAGGTAGAGCCCATGCGAATTTCGAAAACGTGTCTATGACGGTGAGGAGGTACTTGTTGCCCTTGTTCAATTTATGTACGTTTTTCAAATTGCCGCTACTCATCTCCACGAGGTCGCTTTGCCAGAGGTCGTCGATGCCCTTGGTTACCACAGCCAAACGTTCGTAGTTGCGGCGTGCAGGTTTATGCAATTCTTCGACGATGGCCTGCCTAGACATTTTTTTTTTTAGAGATTACGTTTCAAGAGAAGCACAAGCGTGATGGGATTCAAAGAGGGTGGCACTTCGCTCGTGTTTTGAATGATCAGCTTATCGCCGGCACTCACGTCGAAAACGGTGAGATCTTCGTCTTCGTGTATTTCATATATGTTGCGCGTTTCGTTCCAACGTGCCAGAGGAATGTTTCCTGCTTTCTGGACACCACGATTCGATATCAAGGTCATGGTGGGAACGCTAGCTTTTCTACCGTGAGACCAGTACGAAAATTCGTTTATCTGAATCGTGCCATCGAGGAGAAACTTGTAGTACGGATGATAAGGATGCAACATGTACAGTTTGTTACCTTCGACGAACGTGGAGATTCTCTGTTGATTGGGTACGCTGTTGATTTCGATGGCTTGCAGAGAATGCAGTTTAGCGAATTTAGTGTCGACGCTAACGAGGTTACTGTGAACTTGTCCGAGTTTATTTTCGATGGGCAGCAAATGCTCGACTATGGTATCCGTTACGGTAGAAAATGACGGTTTGATTTTCACTTCCACGTTCAACTGCTTGTAGCTTTCGTTGAGTTCTTGCAACTTGGCACCGAAAGAAGCCAGCGTCGATTCCTGCGTGGATTCCAGCACTCCAACTTGATCTCTGATATTGACCACAATGTTCTGAAGGTTCTCGATTTGATTCAATTTCGAGCTCTTCTCGGTAAGATCGTTCACGATGATTCGCATCTCTGTAAACTGCGTGTGAAGGTCGGCGACGCTCTGCGAAGTGGGCAGCGTCGACACCAGCGAACTAATTTCGTCTCGAATCTGTTCCACGTTCGCCGTTTCCGTTTCCAGTCGTTTCAGCATTCGAGATATGTTCCTTTTCAAAGCGTGCAATTCTTTGGAGGTGGGGAGATTGGTCACTTTACTCTCGAGATCGCTCAAAGAACTTTTGATGTCGCTCGAATCGGATAGTGCCGTCACTGCCGTTTTCAATTTTTCCAAATCTTCGCTCGAAGGCACGCTCGTCCGTAACGATTCCAAGTCACCCTGTATGTTGTCCAGTACGTGATGAAAATGAGCGAGATTCGTTTCGACGTTCAAATTTTCTAAATATTCGATTTTATGCTGAACCGTGCTCAACGTGTCTTGAATGCTCGTCAACGCTCTCGCTTCAGCGTGAATATTTTTAATTTCTTCGTTGATCAATTCCAAGGACGCCTGAAGCGTAGCGATGGTGGTTTGAATGTGTTCGAAATCTTGATAGGCCTCCAATTGAATTTTTATGTTCGCGACGCTTTTACCGATGACCTGCAGTTCGTCCGACGATGGTAGGTTCGTCATTGTATCTTCCAAAGTCTGCAACTTGGATTTAATTTCTTCCAACGTGCTGGTGAATTCTTCTTGTAATTTGGAAACGACGACATGCAAGCGTTCTGCGTCTATATCGTTCACGACGGTTTGAAGTTCAGAGAAATTCTTTTCTATTGCGGAAGTTCGTTCTTCGATTTCGAGTTTCAATTTTTCCAAATCTTCATTTTTCGATTGAAATTGCTGTAATTTGGCCAAATCATTTTGAAGCGAATCCACGCTCAACTGTATATTTTGAACGTTGTCGTAAGAAGGTACGTCGACATAATTTTTTATGAGCGTTTTCAGTTCGGAATCGATTTTCAGAATGGGGTCAAGACATTGCGTTTGGAGCGTAGCGATTTCCGACTCTAAACTTTTGTTTAAGGTTTCCTGCAAAGCGATCAAATCGGTCCTCAACTTCTTAACTCGAATGTCCAACATGAGAATCTCTTCTGCGTGGTCCACACGCTTGGTGTTGCCGAAAATGTCGTTAGGCATTTTGTTAACGGTTATTTATAATAGGATAGACGATTCGTAATTCTACGAAGAGAGGAATAAGTTTGTCGTAATCTCCGAGGAGTTCCATGTAAAGATAATCTCCTGCGGACACATCGTACGTAATGTTAGAAAGCATCTTGTCGTGCTTGATTCGAAAAATGTTCTTGCCGGTAGAAATTTTGATTTCGCCTGCGTTTTCCGGATTCACGGTGATTTGAAGTTTCCCGTCGATCGGAATTTCGTAGAAATGTAAATTGTTATTGAAGACGTAAAACATCTTGCCCACATCGTCATCCAATTTCGTCCAAATGCTGTTGAGGTGAATGATCAACAGACCATTGAGTTTAGATAACACGGAAGGTAGAAATTCATGATCTGTCGTCGTGCGGTGTACAGTCTCCATTGTTTGCTTTCGGAAACCAAAAAGATTCATTGTCCTTTGCTAGTTATTTATTGTGTATGTGAGACAGTTAAAGTTTATTTTTTTTTTCAATTGCATTGCCTACAATTTTTACTAATTTCTAAACGACAGTGCCCCCAAGGCAACGTGTGGATTCCGCAAGACAAAATACATCTTTTATCGTCATGCGGATCCAGCGCAATTTTCTTAACTTTGTTTGTGGTAAGCACGTGGTCTACGCTTTGTATCCTTGTCTCCAAACGTAGAATCCTCGACTGTGAATAGAGGCAATTGATGTAATCCTCGAACACAAGCTTGTTTTTCACGGTATTTTTACCAACACCTTTGGCTTTTTTGGTGATGCTGGTTTCTGTTTTCACCACATACATTTTGGAACGTAAGCCGGCGAACTCCAGAATGATTTCTCCGTTGCATTCATCCTTCATTTTACCAAGCACTTTTTTATTGCGAGAAGGGAGATCAAATCTGTTTGGTTGAGGGAAGGAAGATGTGTCGAAATGATCAATCATTTTCGGTTGTTTCAAATTGTTGTAGAGGTCAGATGTCTGTACGGAATAAATAAAACTGTCCGTGTCCGTGTACAAAAGTGTTATATTTTCGTTATAGAAGGGTTTCATGACATTATAATGAAATTCAAACATATGCAGTTTAGATAAATCCAAAACCGTCGCCCCCACGTAGATTGGTTTGTTGAACTTGATTATTTTTTTATCCATCACAAACAGGGCCAGGTTTTCATCATATATATTTCGTGATTTGAATGTCGGCGATGCTATCAATTTTCTACATTTATTTGAATCGGGAACTAATCTCACGTCCACATGCTTCCTGACATTCTCCATTGTTTTTCCGTAAACAGCATTATTCATGAGTTTAAAAAAATCTTTATCTAAATCTGACGTGGCGCGTGTTCTATGATACGTATTTTTTTCAATGTAAGGTTTTAACCACTCGGAATGTTTGAATTTCATTATTCTTCTCACATTTATTACTTGAACTCCCTTCTCAATTAAGAATTGAAGATTTTTGTAATGGAGAACGTATCTCTCTTTCCTATCCAATGTTAACAGAAGCTTACGTTGATTTGAATCAGGCGAACATTTTAGTTCGGGTGCAGGAGGTAGATCTTTGAAGTAATCGTGTAGATGGTCGGGGAATCCGAGGTCCACCTCTATAAACAAGCCAAATTCACAGTCGTTGAAATTATTAATGTTAATAGAAGTGGTATCCACCCATTCGAACTCGCCGTAAGGAAGTTTTTGTATCATAGCATGTCCGTATAAATTATTTGCATCCACATAAAATATGTATTTCGATTGTTCGTTAGGATCGTATTCTTCTGTCATGTGAACGTTATTTGCTTTTGCATGTCTCTGTACGCATTGCACCATTCCACCTCGTATCCCCCTCTCGATAAAATATAACATGTCCACGTCCGGTATCAATTCGAGTTTTATTTTTGTCTGTAATAACATGGCAGACCACGCTAAGCCCGAGAGACCGTAAAAATATGCAGGATCTAATTTGTAAATATTCGCCGACGTTTTCCTGAATGCTTGAAAAACATCCGCGAGTATTGTCACGTCCAGTTTCAAGTAGGCATCGTGATAATCGCCGAGTGTCCTACATCCTAATTTGTCCCACATCCGTTGCGCGTGTTCGTATTCATCATCCGTGATTCCTTTCTCTCTGAGTCGACTGTAAAATTCTTTTTGAGGTGGAAGAGTGTCGTCGTTAAATTTAGAATTATCGCTAACATATTCGTAAGGATAAATCCCTTTACGTCTAATCATTTCTATGTCTACGGTGGGAAAATTAGCTCTCGTTATTCTAAATTGTTCAGCCGAAAGTTTGCTTGCAAGAGCGTCCAAGCTCGCAGATAAAAATCTGTAAGAATCTAAAAATCTCATCTCCACAGTTTCGTTTGTTCCCGGAATCAATACTCGCTTGCTGACACTGATGTACCTTTCTTCATTCTCTGCTAGAATATTTATCTTTTGTCTATCATATCCAAGATTCCGAATTAAGATATGGAAGTCGTAACCGCTGCCATTATGAAGGTATATGGGGACAAACGTAGGTTTTTGGATTTTTAGATTACACGTGTTACAGATTCCACCGATGTAGTTTCCGGTGAAGTGATTGTGGTGAAATACTTTCCGGTTCTCGTCGGTGAAACGTTGATCGCACACCGGACACGTTTCAATGTTATTGTGAGATTGAAGTTCATCGCTGGATAATGGAAGCATTGGTTTCGATTCGCGTAAGAGGCTGCCAATGGTCTCAACCTCTTCAACCATCTTTTCAAAAAAATGTTTGATTACGTCTGGTCCTCGGTAAACATACGGTTCATCTATCCTATCCTGTCGCACGACAACATATCCGAAACTCGAGGCTTCGTGCAACTGATACGGTGTTGTGGATGAAAGTTCGGGGTCTGGTTCGCAGTACGACAACGGTTTGAGAAAAGACTCAAAATCAGCAATGATGATTGCAGGATGTTCGAACAATGCCTTATGCATCCTAAATTCTTCGACCTCTTTTGATTTCGGCATCAACATGCAAGTTGGTCTGTTGTCACCGCAGTAAATTTTATGTTCGGCAAGTTTCTCGATAGCAATTTGACGACTATGAAGATTTTGATGATCACGTCGGTCACGATCGTCGAACATGGTTAGGCATCTCGGGCAAACTTCGATGTTGTTTGCATGCTTGGTTGATTGACTTCTGACCAAACGTGATAGTGAACGAATTAGCGTGTAGTGATGAACATCCTCGTTTGAAATTAGAAGGAGATTAATCACACGAGCATCGTCATCGTCGATATCGCTTATCCTGACGGGATGTACAAGATATTTATCTGACGTGAAGGAATACACATTAATAGCGATGCATTTTCCTGCACGATTTTCGAACTTTGTTATATCCGACAATGTCACCGGGTATTCGATGTCAGACATTACACTTTCAAACTCGGTCTCGTATTGTTTGTAATGTCCAACCCACTGTGGATTATTTTTGCAATGAACAGGATGCAGTGCAGCCAACACGCACCAGAGAAAACACTTGTTATCGCTGTTCTGTATATTTAACACAGCCCTCTTGTGTTGAATGTTCGGTGGAAGAGGAACGTAGCTGGAAGCTCGAAGAGGCGAGAATCGGTTCACGTAAACAGTTAACGTGTGAGGACTTCCACATAGAGACCATCCCGACCCTTTAGCCTCGAAATCGTCATGTTTCTTAACCAGCTCGTTGGAAACTTTATAATAGAAGTTGTCCAAATTTTCGACGTCCGCCAAATAAAGAGTCTGGTTTTTTGTACGATGATAAAAAATACTTGTTGTGCCATCAACTTTCTTGTATTCAGAAAACAGAACAACGTATACTTTTATAGAGTTGTTTTCAAGTTTATCTTTTAAAATATTTAGTACAGATGTTTTCGTTTCATCCAAGAAACTAAGGATGTCACGACCTGGTTCTGACTTAATTGAAAAATCCTGGAGTTGGTCGTTAAATGCAGATCTAATTGGTTTGCGTTCATTAGATAATTTAATTTGCTTGGAAGTGGAAGCTTCCGTTTCTGAATTATCGATTTTCCTTTTCGATGTTGCTTGTCCGGTCGATGGTTTGCAAATTTTGAGATGTTTACTTAAATTTGTAATGCTAATCATCTTTCCGCATCGAGCACAAGGCTTAGAAGGCAAGGAACGATTAATTCTCGAACCTGTTTCGCTACATCTTGCCCTGTGTACCGATAAATTGTTCCTTGAGATTAGCTTCCCACAAGTAACACATTCAGTTTTATCATTTTTACGATTGAAACTGGTGGTGGATGCCATTGCTTTCTCCAAAATCACAGAAATCAAAAAGTCTAGTATATAGCGACACAATTTTCAGGTATGTTATTTTATATAGAATTTCTTGGAGTGATTACAAAACTCAAAAATTCAATCTACTGTAAATAGAATTTCAGGTATGTTATTTATATAGAATTTCTTGTGTGCGAATACAAAAACTCAAGAATTCAATCTACTGTAAATACAATTTTCAGGTATGTTATTTTATATAGAATTTCTTGGGGTAATTACAAAACTCAAAAAAATCAATCTACTGTGAATATAATTTTCAGGTATGTTATTTTATATAGAATTTTCTCGGGGCGTTCAATATTGTCAACGGTATTATATTTGAGCGCGGCGCTTGTCACCTAAACACTACAGCTCACAGGTCGGTAAAATCTGACATGAAAGCAGATAATACGATTATGCCTTATTTATATATAATTTTCACGGGGCGTACAATATTGTCAACGGTATTATATTTGAGCGCGTCGCTTGTCGCCTAAACACTACAGCTCACAGGTCGGTAAAATCTGACATGAAAGCAGATAATACGATTATGTCTTATTTATATATAATTTTCACGGGGCGTACAATATTGTCAACGGTATTATATTTGAGCGAGCCGCTTGTCGCCTAAACACTACAGCTCACAGGTCGGGAAAATCTGACATGAAAGCAGATAATACGATTATGCCTTATTTATATATAATTTTCACGGGGCGTACAATATTGTCAACGGTATTATATTTGAGCGAGCCGCTTGTCGCCTAAACACTACAGCTCACAGGTCGGTAAAATCTGACATGAAAGCAGATAATACGATTATGTCTTATTTATATATAATTTTCACGGGGCGTACAATATTGTCAACGGTATTATATTTGAGCGAGCCGCTTGTCGCCTAAACACTACAGCTCACAGGTCGGGAAAATCTGACATGAAAGCAGATAATACGATTATGTCTTATTTATATATAATTTTCACGGGGCGTACAATATTGTCAACGGTATTATATTTGAGCGAGCCGCTTGTCGCCTAAACACTACAGCTCACAGGTCGGTAAAATCTGACATGAAAGCAGATAATACGATTATGTCTTATTTATATATAATTTTCACGGGGCGTACAATATTGTCAACGGTATTATATTTGAGCGAGCCGCTTGTCGCCTAAACACTACAGCTCACAGGTCGGTAAAATCTGACATGAAAGCAGATAATACGATTATGCCTTATTTATATATAATTTTCACGGGGCGTACAATATTGTCAACGGTATTATATTTGAGCGCGTCGCTTGTCGCCTAAACACTACAGCTCACAGGTCGGGAAAATCTGACATGAAAGCAGATAATACGATTATGCCTTATTTATATATAATTTTCACGGGGCGTACAATATTGTCAACGGTATTATATTTGAGCGAGCCGCTTGTCGCCTAAACACTACAGCTCACAGGTCGGTAAAATCTGACATGAAAGCAGATAATACGATTATGTCTTATTTATATATAATTTTCACGGGGCGTACAATATTGTCAACGGTATTATATTTGAGCGCGTCGCTTGTCGCCTAAACACTACAGCTCACAGGTCGGTAAAATCTGACATGAAAGCAGATAATACGATTATGTCTTATTTATATATAATTTTCACGGGGCGTTCAATATTGTTAAGAGCGTTAGTTTTTGTAGAGCTCTCTTTTTCCATCTTTCCTCTAGACAGTGAAGACACAATTAGCTAACCTAGCATACAACATACCTTCCTAATTAATATGGATATTGTCACACACTCCTCTTATTTTATACTGTTGTAAATAGAAAAGATTATGTACGGTAAATGTTTTGTACATTATAGGAAAAAAATGCAAAATATCCTCCAATTTTAATTCGAATCGAGTCGAATTTTTACATATTTCCACGCCGCCACATATTGTCCTATTTGCTTCTTTTACTTGCCTTGCTTAATTAACTCTCGCTAATTAGCATTTTTTTGGAAGAAGTCAACTAGAACAACATATGGCGGTATGAGAAATATGCAAATCAAAGAACATTTTAGCAATATATGGGCCCTAGCAATTAGCTTTCTCGACTAAGAGTACTCTTTCAAACGTCTTCTGCTGATCGTATTACTAAACGAGGACGTTTAAAATTTTTGGGTGTTGAAAAAGTTTGACCCTACTTTTTATTTCTATTGTTTGCTAATAGATGGCGCTAATAGTACCCCCTCCCCTGCCCTCTCCCCTCTTCTCCTCTGCTGTATGACAAATAGCACAAACATAAAAATCAAGATTTTGGAGAGCAAAACATAAAATTTGCATGCATCTGATATCGAACCGGGAACTTTTATCTTTCGGGGAGTCAACATTATTTTTTTACTCAGTCGTCATATAACATTGAACACACGCAAAGATTCACATGTACTTTTATTATTTTGTGTTCGGTAAGTACAAGTATAATCTTACATAAATTATTGTTTAATTTAATAAATTGTAAACTCGAAGCCTGCTATACTAACACTCCTTCTATGTTTCATTATACTATTGAAAGCGAATGTTGCGTGCATGCGGAAATAACACAGAAAAAATAGCGGATGGAAGCAATTTAAAATCAGTAGAGCAAGGTCAGTATTACGAGAGGCGTAAAAACACGTGCTTTCATTCAACTTCGAAAAATAAGAATAAATGTATGCATACAGAACACATATGTTTTCTTTTCACAGTTGTAAAAACATATAAATTGTACATGAAGTAAGTTACGGGAAGGCTCTCTCAATTAGGTACAAGTATTGTACAATTAGGTACAAATTGTTGTACAATTATTTTCCCCAGTTGTCCAGTTGGAGTTGGGGGGCATAACACTGGTACTATTTGTAATTACAGTGCTTACTCATGTATTTTGTTTAATATTTTATTTTAAATTTACTGTCAGAAACTAGTGTTACCTACTCTGTTGGTTGTCACTGTCAAGTTTTTAGTATTCGTACAGCATAAAAAGCTATAACCCCCCTCTCAAAATATATACATTGTATACGCCAAGATGTCCAATAGCCTGGCAACACATCATGAAAAAACATGCCAAGAAGACCCAGTGGGTTTATAAGTCAGTGCTGCCAATTCCTATTTGTAGGTTAGCTTAGCCAGTGAAAGATCATATAGTAGAATTTTTGTAGAGTGGGTGTTTGCGAGTTCCACGACGCCTTGCCCGAGGATACCCTATGCAGCGTCATCCTGATTGCGGAGAAGTCCTTCGCCTACGACGTGAAGAACGAGAGGGTGACGGAACAGTTTTAAAATTCATAAAAAATTGCCACATACTAAAAATCAACATGCAACACATTTTAGGTTATATAAAATTTGTGAAAACCTTATAATACTGAAATATTAAAACAAACAGAGTCCCCCTTGTAGGTTAGTTCGGTGCGTAAATAAAAAAAAATGATAGGTTAAGTTATATCACTTAGGATCGTAAGAAAATTAAAAAATCGTAAAAAAAAAGATAGGTTAAGTTGTATCACGTAAGATCGTGATATACCTACCAAGTACGAGTGGGGAAAAAATAAGTGCGATGAAAATTTGTACTAAAACATCGCTAAACGCTATAACATCGACAAAAAATTGTCAAAATATGTCAAAAAGTGATATTCGATTGATAAAAAAAAATACCTACAAAATATGATCCTCAAATAATAACGTTCAAACAGTACCTAAATAAAAAAAATGATAGGTTAAGTTATATCACTTAGGATCGTAAAAAAATTAAATAATCGTAAAAAAAGGATAGGTTAAGTTGTATCACGTAACATCATGATATACCTACCAAGTACGAGTGGGGGAAAAATGAGTATAGTGAAAATTTGTACTAAAACATCGCTAAACGCTAAAACATCGACAAAAAATTGTCAAAGTATGTCAAAAAGTGATATTCAATTGGTAAAAAAAGACCATACCTACTAAGTACTATTTTGAAACAACCCAATAGCACTACTAACACACTTTAGTACATCAATTGATTCATTCTGGTGCATCAATCGATATGATGCATTTAGTTCTCTGAGTGTGCGTAGCAGTCAGACACGCTACCGGCTACCCCACCGCGACTCCCAAAAACTACGTATAATATAACAAAAAAAAATAGAATGCCAAAACGAAGATAGCGACAGAAAAATAACCTCTCCTCCTTCTCCCTTACGTAAGATGTGTCGCATCTCGCCCTCTGCTGAAGTTCATTTAATTTCCCCTCCTTGAGCAGTTCATTTGAGACAAGGAACTTCTGAGAAATTATTTTTTCCGTCGACTCGCTGAAAATGAGAGACAGCAAAAACACTTGTAGAACATCTCAGAAATTTAATTTCGCGAAACAAATTGCAAATTGGGAAGCAGATAATAAATTAACATCTTGGAAATGTCCATCTGAGATCGGCGTAAGGGGAAAGTTATTACTGAGTACTCATATTCTTTTCCGATCAAGGAGCAGGAATGAACAATCAAAACATTATTGTATACGAGGGTTGGGGAGTAAGTCATGGCAGCCCAGTAATAATTCGACAATCGAAGGATGTATTACAAATTTGTTACATACAACTGAAAGAGTATCCATTATTTATATTTTGTTGGTAGGAATCATGAAAGAAAACCCAAGCAACCCTATGACATACACATGTATTAATGTACAAGTTACAAAAACCTGTCTGACCCTGTGACATACACATGTGCACATGTTACAAAAACTTGTCTGATTATGACAAACGTTCGAAATAATCTTCCGCATTGCCCACAGCACGATGCCATCCATGTGGAAGACGTCGAATACCGTCGGCCGCACCATCCTCTTCACCATGCCTGAAGCGGGTGCCTTGACAAATGCATCATATGCTACCGCTACTCGTCCAAAAATGTACCTTCGCTACAGCTACAACTACATTTACCAAAAAGTAGCTCACTACGCTACTCATGTGTGCTACTCGCTACTTCTGCATATATAAAAAAACTTGAAACAACCACATGGATATTCAAAATAAGCCCTAGTATGATGGTTATATTTACTGGAAAATACATTGTTATTTATTATTATAAGAGCATAATTCGTTAGATGTTTGCCCTCACTTTACGAATAGCTGAGGGGTGGTATAGCGCAAATGAGACTTTTTTCCAGGGCTGCCGCAAACGAAGCATGTTTCTCCCCTAAATAGCAATGCAGCTAAAAAAATCGAGCTATTAGCCAGAATATATTAATATACAGCGTGTCCACAATGAGACTCCAACATTTTGAAAGTCTATAACTTTTTCATTTTATATTGTACAGCTGTGATTCCGGAAGCAGCAGAAGCAGAAACTCAAAAAGTTTATGTGGTAACGTTTTAGTGCGCGCAATAGCCGTAGTGGCGCTGCAGCAATCGATTGTTTGAAAATTGAGATTCCAAACGAGCGTGCACAGGTTGTGTGGTGGTGTGCAGAAACGAAATCACTTATTCAAGTGCAACGAAACTTTCGTCGTGTGTACAATAAGGATCCTCCGACATTCACAACTATAAAGAAGTGGTGTGATCAGTTTTTGGCGACCGGCAATATTTTGAAAGGACACGGTGGTGGTAAACCCAGAATCCAGGAACAGGTTGTAGAAAATGTGCGAAGGTCATTCGAAAGGAGTCTCCACAGACGTCAGTAAGACAAACAGCGAGAGAACTTGGTATGAAACGGTCGACAGTTCACACAGTTCTTCACTGCTTGTCTTACTGACATCTGTGGACTCCTTTCGAATGAACCTGTGCACGCTCGTTTAGAATCTCCATTTTCAAACAATCGAGTGCTGCAGCGCCACTACGGCTATTGCGCGCACTAAAACGTTATCACTTAAACTTTTTGAGTTTCTGCTTCTGCTGCTTCCGGAATCACAGCTGTACAATTTAAAATGAAAAAGTTATAAACTTTCAAAATGTTGGAGTCTCATTGTGGACACGCTGTATGTTAGTTAAGTTTAGTTATCTGGATATTCGACTTATTCTATACTAATGAAATAAATTATGCAGATATCTATAATGTGTGATATCAAGATATTCATAATCTAGATATACGTATTTCTATGTAATGGACTGTCTTTATGAACCTCCTGTGAAAGGAAGAACTATTTGTCAATTTTTTTTTAACGCTGTGGTCAAAATTTTCCTCAACATGCAAAGAAGAAATGCATCTGTAGCGAAATTTTCGCTATAACTACAAGAATTTTGTAGCTTCGCTACAGCTGCAATTTTTAAAATGTAGCGCGGCTACAGCTACCGCTACAAATGTTGTAGCTAGCTACAGTAGTGACGCTACAAGTAGCGCGCTACTTCCGACCACTATATATATATCGAAACACATTATGAATTTTTAAATTGCAATTTTAAATATAAATAATACAGAACCGAATTACATCATTGATTTCCTTTCTTTGTGCACGTGTATTTTCTGAACCTCACCGATGGTGCAGTGGTATCATCGCTGCCTTGTAATCATGTGCGTCGGCAGGGAGGGGGGGAAGGGAGCGTCGAACCGGTCAGTCAACCCCCCTGGAAATTTCCATCTACTGTTTTTCAATTTATGGCAATGTATAATCGAAGCACTTTCTTTCAACTCATTTTGCATCATTGTTTAAAAATGGTCTTGAGATATCGAATTTGGTACGAAAGTTTCATAATTTGCAACACTGAAACTCTGTTAATTTGTAACTTTGACACCTTTTGAAGCTTCTTATACCACTGCGTTTTCTGCTGCTACTGCAAGGGGTAACGGGATCGATAGTAGCTTTAATCTAGGCAGCCCCTGTTAGCACATCACACTATGACGCAAGTGGCCCCGGGTTCGAATCCCGGGCTGGGCATGGATGTTTGTGAGTATCCATTCATCAATTGCATCATATCATCATTCATCCACTATTTGCTCAAATTAGACAAAATTGGCACAAAAAGCGACGTAAAATAAAGCAATTCAAATCAATCAACCCACCTTAATCTGTAGGTCCAGTTCCGCTTAGCCTTTCAGTGCATAAATTGGACTAATGTATTTTCTTTTCAAATACAAGAATTTCAGGTTACATAACGAACTTTTTTGTCCCAAATCAGCTTCTTTCTTCTTGTTGTCATCTGCATAACGTATTTTGCATTTGATTTATAACTGAATTGTGTAACTCTTATTAGTTGCATTACAAAGGGTCAAAAAACGTGTTTTTGAGTGTAAAAGGTTACCCTTTCCGAAAACAAGTCATCTCTTCCAGGTAATACACCCTGAACTGCATTTTGCAGACTAACGAGCAGTGATGTGCCGTAGACTATAAGTTTACGTCTACACGTAATATACGCGTAGATTATATTGGGTTGTAGTTTACATAGACTACGTAGACAATCTAAAGTGCATTAAAATTAATTTTCAAGGCTTCCATGAAAGGAAAGTGACATTTTCAACTATTTTGGTTCCTAACGAAATGAAAAGAATCCTGTATACAACAAAATTTCTCTTCTCTTCTATGGAAGAAAATAAATAGTTTGCAGAAAGCAACAATAGATGGCAGTCGTGAGGCAAGAGTGGTCTTTTTCTCATAAAACACTAGAATATTTCCTATATTAGGTTGTTTCCTAGGTGAGAAATTGTTCGAATTTGGAGGAAAGAGTATGAAAAGTTCTCTTCACACATCAGCAACTGATACGCAGTATAACTTTATTCTAATTCCACGGCGCCCTTTGCTAAGTTATCACCTTTCGCCATGTTGTTTACATAGATTACGTAATCTACATGTATAAAATAGTCTACGTGTAGAATGTAGACTCGGCTATCGTTGTTTACGCGTAGACGCACATCACTGCTAAGGAGGCTCTGGCGTCTGGACTCTCAGGCAGTAAAATCTCAGTCAGTGATGCCAACCGTAGGGACATGTTCCTACTCATAGGGACTTTTCATTATATTTTGCCCTCGTAAGGACAGATTTTGCCAAATGAGGGAAAACGTAGGGACTTTTTTCAATGCTGGAAAATAACATTTTATTGTGCAAGGATACAAAGCTTACTCGCCGGTCAGTTGCACTTTCTTCGCGCTTAGTTTCCCTTTGTGTATGATTATTGCGCAATAGGGGTGTGCGGGATCCCGAAAAGTCGGGACCGGGATCGTGAAAAAAATTCCCGTCCCGATCCCGACTTCGGGTAATGGCTTCCCGACTATTCGGGATCCCGAGCAATCGGGAAATACCGAATGGTCATTTTTAAAAAGTCGTCATTTCGCGGAGTTTTCTGCATTGTACGTTTCTGGAACCTATCGGAAATTGTTAATTCTTATTCCAGAAATGCAAAAATAATCACTTGAGGTGAAAATGACGTGTAGAATTCGAGATTTTTAGAGCTTCGGAAAATTTTGAACATTTCCCGTCCCGAAAATTTCCCGTCATTGTCGGGAAATTGGAAATTTTTCCCGTCCCGAAAGTCGGGATTTTAAAAAATTTCCCGTCCCGACCCAAAAAATTATGTCCCGTACACGTTGACACATCTTGCATTGCAGTTGCAGACTGCAGAATTGTTGAATTCTTTGCTACTGATAAATTCTTTCCTTAAGGCACGTGAAGAAGACTGCAGGTTTTGTTTTTTAGTCGCTTTACTTGGCGTAGGGACATTTTGACTACGTATGTAGGGACATTGCCGAAAAGTGGTTGGCAACACTGTCCTCAGTGGGTTGGTGTTGCGTGCTGTCAGTGCACGTTTCTGATTGTCCCTTCGTCACTTTCATCTGTCGTAATTAGCTAAGAGTGGCGGAAAAGCGAAGTAAAATAAAATAAATCGATTGCAAGAACGATTTTTAGAGTTTCGTATTTCACCACATTTCATTTCATACATTTCACGACTGTAACTTGTGTTTGTATGTTTACACTCTGTGACTACATTCTTGGAGTGAAGACACTTTGATCAAGCTTTGTTCGTTTCAAATTTTCAAACATGTGACTGTCGTGAAGAAATCAAGCGAAAATGAACCATTTCGCTTGTAGTCTTCAGTTTCCTTGGCACACTTTCATAGATATTTACTAAAAATTGATTGATATTTGATTTTGTGGTTAAAGCGTATAAGAATGTTTCGTGCTACAGGGTGTCTCTAAAGTCTCGTTATCATTACAATCAAACATAACACTGAAACCACACGACATAGAGCAGGGTGGTTTTTTTGCAAACTTTTCTACAGCTCAAAAAGTTTTTGTTGTTGTCATTTGTGTTCATTTGTTGTCATTTGTTGTCATTAGTTCATTGCTGTTCATTTTTGTTTTGGATATTGGAAAATGACGACACCTCTTGGTTTTTGGATTTTTCCCTTCGGGGAAACGTCAAAGATTGTGCATACCAAAGCCATGTTCCAGATCTTGTTACACTTCGCAGAAGGATCATTGCAGCTGCGCAAACAGTTGGTGCTGATATGCTGCAGCATGTATGGGTAGAAGCGGAATATCGCCTTGACACCTTAAGGGCAACCAGAGGGGCACACGTTGAGGTGCACTCATGTAAAAAGAAAAAAAAATGAGCTGTAGAACATTTTGCAAAAAAAAAAAAAAAAAAAACAGTTCTGCTGTATGTCATGTGGTTTCAGAGTTATGCTTGATTGCAATGGTAACTTGACTTTAGGAACACCCTGTATATTTGTTTTCAACATCGCACCCCCTCAGCACCCCTAGATGATCAATCCTGGAGCTGCCCCTGAAAAGAGAAAGAGAGTGAGGAGAGGGGTAGTTTCCTTCTCTCTCTCTCTCTCTCTCTCTCTCTGAGAGAGAAAATAATGGAGAGAGAGAGAAAGAGAGAGAGAGAAAATACACCCTCTGTCTCCTCTTTCTCACCTCTCTCAAGGGCCACTGCCTGGTGGCAGAACATAGAAATAACGTTTATTCTAGGGTACTGACCAGCAAAGCGGAACCAGTTCCCTTGTGCGATTTCTGTGCTTGCCCGCCCATGTTAAGTAGGAACTCCATCCTCTAAAAGAGAGAGAGATGCTTCTTTGGCAGAGAAAGTTCCTTGATGTGTTAACTCGGTCAAAGATACGCTGTCTCGATTGGTTCATCCGTGTTTCCGTTTACTGATTGCCACAAGGAAAAATGGCGTGGTGTCTGCTGATTCTGATCGCCATGGCAACGGCGAGAAGATGTATTCGTTTTTCGTATCCTTTCGCCGTTCGAATCACTTCGTTTTCCGGCAGGAACTTTCCGTCTCGTGACATTCTCCGGCCAGTCTGAGCATCTCAAAAAACTTTCCTTTCGCAGCAGTGTTGCCAACCAGGATAAAAGATGCATGAAAGAGCTAGTTGCACCATATTTTGATTTGTTTCTTTGGATTGTTGTTCTAAATCCACTTTATGCACAGATAGGCAAATCGGGACTTGACTTACAGTTTAAAGTAGAATTTGAACCACTGTGCAGTGTGCCTCCTCCAGGTATCGAACCCGAGACCACTTTATTACAAGGTGACGACGTTACCACTAGGCCATCGGGGAGGCACTTAATTTGGTTTGATGAGATTTCTGTTATTTAGCGTAGCTTTTCTGCCACTTTTGGCTAATCGCGACGATGAGGATGAGTTGTGGATGATATGATGAAATTGATGAATGGACACTCACAATGAACACCCATGACAAGGCTGGATTCGAAGCTCTGGTGATGTAGCGCGCTGTGCTAACCACTCCGCTACAGAGGTCGGCTAAGTTGCACCTTAAAAGAAGCTAGATTTTTGGATGTTCAATAAACTGCATTCTCGTGTAATTTTAGGTATCAAGAGGCTGGGGGGCGGTTGCTATTGCCAGGGGGTAATACCCGGTCGAGGCACTTGGCACACTCTGAGAACTAAATGCATCATATCGATTGATGCACCAGAATGCATCGATTGATGAACTAAAGTGTGTTCTATGGCTTCTTCAAAGAATCAGATTCACATTTGATGCATTTGGGTGCATTTTTGTATGTCGTAAAAGAAACACCAAAGTGCATCATTTGATTCAAGTGAGGATTTATTTCAGTAGAGATGCACTTCAATGCATCAGTTGATGCGTTTTGAAGCACCGTGATGCATTTTGATGCACCAGAATGCATATTTTTTGATGATGCACTTAAACCTTTCTTCGCCTGAGCTACATATACTCTGTAGCTCAGACCAAACGTTTAAGTGCATCATCCAAAAAGATACAGGAAGGTGCATCAAGGTTCATCAACTGATGCATTAAAGTGCATCTCAACTGAAAAAAATCCTCTCGTGAAGCAAATGATGCACTTTGGTGTTTATTTCACGAAATACAAAAATGCACCCAAATGCATCAAATGTGAATCTGATTCTTTGAAGAAGCCATAAAACACACTTCAGTGCATCAATCCATATGATACATTTAGTTTTCTGTGTGGTGGTTCGGATGCCACTTAAATTTGTAGGTTCATCCTTTTTGTGCATAAAGTGGACTTACATCAACAAATCAAACATAAAAGAAGGTGTTACCGGACAAAACAAAATATAATTCAGGATTCGCAAATGTGGGATAAGAAAAACCAAGAATCAAACTTAGATAAAGCTACACAATTGAAATGAGACCTTAACACACCTAATTTATTAATTAATGCAGATTGGATGAAAATATGAGTGTTTCGTTTTCCAAGAGACACTTGTGGAAATAGCCATCTGCCAGCTCCCAGCCATCTTTACGTAACTGCATTATGTGTTCATTTCCCACTAAAATACAGAATTCAAAAATTTCAAAAAAATACAAAATTCTAGGAGCCAAGCCAGAGTGCAAAATAAGAGTTCTGCACCGAGGGGATTTCGCTCTAGCGCGAAATAGTTCTCACGAACGACGCTAGATAGCATACGGAATTGAGAGCTTCTTCGCTCGAGCGAATAACGCTCGAACAGGCAAAGCGAGCGGTATACACTCGAAGCCCAGTATAGTACACGTGTAACTGTCATTTTTTTTTGGTAGTGAGCCCTGAAATATGGAACGTGACGTGAAAGACGCAGAGAAATTGAAACTTAACTGAACCACAGTCATCATTAGGAAACGGAACTTTATGTGCTAAAATACTCAGCAATATATATTTTTTATGTGTCATAAATTTTGATAATATGTGATAAAAACAGGAAACTATGTGACAAAAAACAAACAATTTGGTAACAAAAACAAAATATTACATGCATTTTAAACACCTGAAATCAGTTTCTAAATGCTTACCTCTTAGTGAGCTATTTTTTTAAGAGTTGCAGTGGATCACCATTGTTTCTTCCAAATTCTCCATTGTAAATCTGTGATGATTATCTCTAAAAAAAAACATCTTATATAGTGAGAAAGATCGCTCCACGTCACAAGAAACAATTCTTGCATATTTGAAGCACGAAATGCCACTAACGCTGAAGTTTTCCAAAGCTTCCTCTTCCTCACCTTCCAAAACACGTGCAATTTGGCACAAAGTTCGAAAACCTCGTTTTTTCCCAAAAATTTCTGTACATTTAGACATTAGCACTTGAGGGTTAGATCCAGTGGGGGTAATATTTTCCCCCAATAGGATCGTAGGCGAGACGCCAGAAGTCTGCCAGCGAGCGTGTTCAAAGACAAAACAAACCTAGCACTCTCGATATGAAAGAGGTGCGGAGAATAAACATTTTTCTTTCGAGGATTTCGAGGTAGATGAAGTCAATGAGCGCCCGACCCTGTGGCCGAGTGGTTAGCACATTGCGCTGCGACGCCAAGGGTCCCGGGTTCGAATCCCGGTCGGGCTTGGTTGTTTGTGAATGTCCATTCATAAATTTCATCATTTCATCACTCATCCCCATCTTCGCAAATTAGCCAAGAGGCACAAAACGCGAAGTAAAATAAACTAAATCAATCAATCAATCAATCAATGAGCGATTTTATGTATTTAAAATAAAAATTCGCAAAATATGTATTTGCATACGGAAAACTGGAAAATGTGTGTCTTTAGGTAAAATAAAATTTGCTGTGTTGACATATAAGGCTATGATCAGAATTTTGTCAAAAACAAGGGGGTCTATCTTATCGCAGAAAAAACATTTATTTACCTAAACTTCCGTTCCATAGTCATCATCTCCATGTTAAAATGTAGTTTGTATATCGTACCAATACAATGAAAACGAAATAGATGATTGTGGGCTGAAACTGCCAGGGCAGATAATTTACATATAAGTGTCTACGATTATTGTCACGCTAAAATGATACTCCATTGAAAACGCTCGATCGTGGGAGATTCGAACAAGAACGAGCGAGCGAAAGTTGTCCAATGCAGTACTCTATACTCTGTCCAGGCTATCTTCAGAGCAGGATCGCGCATAGCGACAGAGGAAGGAGGGTCATAGCGAAACAGTACACGCTGCTGAGAAGACTGGTAATTGCAGTCGTTTCCCCCCTCCACGCAATCCAATTCCATCTCACGTGTTCATTGTGGACCCTGTGACTGACCCAAGATTCACATTTAATTCATTTATTATGTTTTGTTTAATTGTGCTTAATACGCACGATGATATATCTAACAGTTGGGTTGAAAAGTTCGTAGGCTAACATAGTAAAAAATATTTTTTTGACAAAATTCGATTCTATTATTCAATATAGTTGCCTTCGAGGGCGATACAACGATTATAGCGGTCATACAATTTTTCGATGCCATTTTTATAGTACGATTTCTCTTTAGCCTCAAAATAGGCCTCAGTTTCGGCGATTACCTCTTCATCAGTGCTAAATTTCTTTCCAGCGAGCATTCTTTTAAGGTCTGCAAACAGGAAAAAGTCACTGGGGGCCAGATCTGGAGAATATGGTGGATGGGGAAGCAATTCGTAGTCTAATTCATATAATTTTGCCATCGTTTTCATTGATTTGTGACACGGTGCATTGTCTTGATGAAACAGCACTTTTTTTTTCTTGAAATGGGGCCGTTTTTTCGTGATTTCATCCTTTAAACGCTCCAACAACGCTATGTAATAATCGCTGTTGATGGTCTGGCCCTTTTTGAGGTAATCGATGAATATAATACCATGCGCATCCCAGAATACTGATGCCATAACCTTGCCAGCCGACTGTTGCGTCTTTCCACGCTTTGGATTCGGTTCATCACGTGCAGTCCACTCGGCTGACTGTCGATTGGACTCTGGAGTGTAGTTATGGAGCCATGTTTCATCCATTGTAATATATCGACGGAAAAATTCGTGTTTATTACGGTTGAATATCGCTAAACATTGCTCCGAATCATCAAAACGTTGTTGCTTTTGATCGATTGTGAGCACGCGCGGCACCCATTTTGCACACAGCTTTCGCATGTTCAAATATTCATGCACAATATGTCCAACACGTTCCTTTGATATTTTTAAAGTCTCAGCTATCTCGATCAACTTCACTTTACGATCATTTAAAATTATTTTGTGGACTTTTTTGATGTTTTCGTCGGTAACAGCCTCTTTGGGGCGTCCACTGCGTGCATCGTCTTCGATGCTCATTTCGCCTCGTTTAAATTTAGCAAACCACTTCTCAACGGTTGATTCTCCTGGTGTAGAGTCCGAATAATGTTTATCAAGCCAAGCCTTGGCTTCAACAGTATTTTTTTTCGCCAAAAAGCAATGCTTTATTAACACACGAAATTCTTTTTTATCGATTTTTTCACAATAACAAAAGCTGCTTCACTCACAATGCTATATCTCACGAACTAATTATCCGGCAGCTGTGAAATTTATACACGTATCTTTTGAAGGTTAGTACTAAGTAAAAATCACATGGATTTAATTCTAGTAACGCCATCTATGAGTCAGCCTACGAACTTTTCAGCCCACCCGATATGTTATCAATTTCTGTTTTGTTATATTTTGGAAAATGTTGTTGCATTAATATGATGTATAATTAACTATTATCACATTCTTGATAATGTGAAATTACGATGTATATATTTCTATATACATTTTTGACCATAGCAACGATAAAGAAACAAAACACAGTAGATCAATAAGTGAAAAATTATATGGAAATTTTAATTAGTGAAGTCCGAGTTTCATTGAAGTTATCAAAATCCTAATTGCTATTTCGTAAAGTGAATACTAGGATGCTTCGTTGAAGTTTAAGTAAAAGTCTTGTTTCAATAATTTGGCGCCTACAGCCAGGATTGAAAAAAAGGACAATCTTCTGATGCGTGGTGAGAAGTTTGCGCAATGGCAGTTATAGACTTTTAAAATTTTATTTTGTCTTCGAGTTGCAATTTGTTTAACATGTTGCGAAGTCAAAATTGGCGACCCTAAATATTTTATTTATGTTTATTATTATTCTGTACAGTCGTGGCAGATAAAACTAAAGAAACGAAAGTCTAGACATTCACGTAGGCTAAAGTCTAATGTTGCATATGAAGGAACCTACTTAAATAGTTGTAATTCTCACGATGGGGACATTTGTGATGTACAGTCAGGTAAGATTGAAGGAGTGGCTTGTTGTGATAAAATCGATAATGACCTGAGGCATGTTCAGTTTTGATTGTCATTCGTGGTATCATGTAGCATGTATGAAGCTTTCCGTTACACATTGGACAATTTATTCTACAACGAAGGAAAGATACTGTTGATCCTTATCAATTGCCGGCTTATTTGGAAAGCATAAATCCTAATTTAAATGACATACTAAACAGCATTAGAAGCATACAATTAGCTGTTGTAAGTTCTAACCAAGAACTTAAGCAGTCTAATCAAGAACTTAGGGCTCAGTTTGAGCAGTCTAATCAAGAACTTAGGACTCAGTTTGAGCAGGATAACCAAGAACTTAAGCAGTCTAATCAAGAACTTAGGACTCAGTTTGAGCAGTCTAACCAAGAACTTAAGCAGTCTAATCAAGAAATTAGGGCTCAGTTTGAGCAGTCTAATCAAGAACTTAGGACTCAGTTTGAGCAGTCTAACCAAGAACTTAAGCAGTCTAATCAAGAACTTAGGGCTCAGTTTGAGCAGTCTAATCAAGAACTTAGGACTCAGTTTGAGCAGTCTAACCAAGAACTTAAGCAGTCTAATCAAGAACTTAGGACTCAGTTTGAGCAGTCTAACCAAGAACTTAAGCAGTCTAATCAAGAACTTAGGACTCAGTTTGAGCAATCTAATCAAGAACTTAGGACTCAGTTTGAACAGTCTAACCAAGAACTTAGATCAGAATTAAAACTGTCACAGCTTGATGTTAAATTTGAAGCTGTTAATCATGATATTAGTCATGTTAACAATCGGCTCAATATTTTAATGTCTGAATTTAAGGACAAAATAGATGCGGTAAGTACGGCGTGTTTACAATCAACTACACGTCTTGAATCTGTATTAGATAATAAATGTAGTAACGTTCATGACAAACTATCTGAATTTGAAAATGTACCAGGATTATTGAAAAAACACGTTGTTGATTGTGACGAACGTCGAAAGGATGTTAATAACAAATTTAATGATTATGATCAAAGTTTAGATAATATCAAATCAAATGCATTAATATGATGTATAATTAACTATTATCACATTCTTGATAAGGTAAAATTACGATGTATACATTTCTATATCCATTTTTGATCATAGCAACGATAAAGAAACAAAACACAGTAGATCAATAAGAGAAAATATATGGAAATTTTAATTAGTGAAGTCCGAGTTTCATTGAAGTTATCAAAATCCTAATTGCTATTTCGTAAAGTGAATACTAGGATGCTTCGTTGAAGTTCAAGTAAAAGGCTTGCTTCAAGTCGTCTCGCGTCACGACTTGCGCAGAGACTTGTTTTCTTTCATATGCTCCGGAGATAGCCGGGACAGAGTGTAGTGCAAAAGGTCAAGATCTGGTTCCAAAACATCTAAATTGGCAATAGTGTTTTCAGTGTGCTTCCACTTCCGCCCGTCTTCTCCGTCAACCGTCAGCATCTTCCTTTGTGCAAAGGTTCGTGATCAACGTCCATTTCAATGCAGCGCCGGCTGCAGAAGTTTTTGTTTTTCACGTTCGTTCGTGTTTTCATTTTTGTTATCTTTCCTGTGGTTTCCTTTTTCTCTCTCTCGAAGGAAATGTTTTTCTCAAAGATGGAACATGAACATGCATTTTCTAACCCAGAGAAAAGGGACAGAGTTGCGTGATTCCGTCGTAATTCAATTTGTGGCGCTTTTGTCGTGGCTCGCGTGACCTCGGCCTCTCTCCAGAGGTTGCACGAGGAGACGAGGATATGGGCCACTCCCTTGAAACGGATGTTCTTATTCAACCACTTGTAAGCGTCCCTGCCTTAAAAATATATATTTCTGCATGCTAATGGATGCCGGGTTCTGCCTTTTATGGAATTTCACCTGATTTCTTGTTTTCTTCTTGTCTTCCCTCGACCTCCGTGCGGAGTGTTTAGCACAGCATGCTACGACGCTATTGGTCCCAGGTTCTAATTCATATTAAGATATTTGTATTCTTCTATCCTTAATGTAAATAAATATTTGAGATTGATTGATATAAGTATGATATATGGGAAAAGCTGCCACTTAGTGGTCTTCATTTTAAACAACAACAACAACAAGAGTGGGAATTGTAGCTTTCCTGGCAACGTGATTCGAACAAGTATCCTCGGGTTACCAGCCAGGTTAAATTGGAGTTGGCTTCCAACGTTTCGATGGCATACATTGCTATCATCTTCAGGGAATGTAAAAATGGAGACCAATGTAGGTTAATATACATGACTAATGTGGCGCAGTTTGGATTCTGTCTTCATATTGGCTCTCTCTGGATTCTGGTGTTCTCATTGGCTGGTGTATTGTTTTTACGGAGCAGTGGGTTCCAGGCGTGACTGAGCTGGAGTCCCACGTCTCTGTTAAGATTGGTGCTTTCCTGTCGGTCCCATTCAGTGTTGCCACAACATGACGGCACAATTTCCCTTTCCAAGGGGCAAAATTTCCCTTTTTGGACCAATTCTTCCCTTCACCTAAGCAAATCATACAATAATAATAATAATAATAACAATAATAAGTATTAGTAGTGGTAGTAGCAGTAGCTGTAATTATTATTATTATTAGTTCTGGTGGTAGTAGTATTTCCGTTGGTCCATGTCCGTCTGAATAAAACATTTAAAATTTTTCACATGTCACTTTCATCGCTTCCTTACCAGATGTCCCAGGTTTGGATCCTGGTAAGGAATCCATTTAATCGTTAATTCTCATCGTTACTATTATCCGAATGTGCAGAAAAGCGATGTACTTAACAGAAATATATTCAAGGGAGCGGAAAAATGAACAGAAAAATGAAACTTAACATATACTGTAATAATGTAGTCAAATGTCTTATTTCCCTGAAATTGTGGTATTTTTAATCGTGTCACGTGCCAGTTTCGACGACACAATGAATGTTGCAAGGAGGAATGGTTTCTCGGAATCGACAAGAGATGGCAGCACGCTATATACAGAGGAGTGAAGAAAATTATAAAAAACTTAAAGCGGAGAAGAGGGATTATATATATTATAGTAAATTGAGAAATATATAAAAGAAGAGTTCAAATACTATAATAGAAGTAAATAGAATGATGTATGTAGTAATTTAAAAGAATTAAGAATATGGCCGCATACGAAACGTTTAGGAAAGTTATTAGGTGAGCAAATGAATTCAGAAATGTATCTCATCTCAATTTCTTTTTGATTCTCTGACGAGGAGAACATCGTCAGTTTTTGCATTTGTCCGTTCCCCGGTGGCGCTGTGTCAAATTAGACGCCCCGAAGCACTTTTCGGTGGCGCTTTTTATTAGTCGCACTGGGCCATTGGCAGCGCTCGTTATTAGCGATCCTGGTTATTCCCCTTTGGTCGTCAAATAGGAGGTGGCGCTATTGTCAGTTTAGTCGACCCTACTCTTTCTACAAGTATAGCTTGTATTGTTTGACAAAGAAGCGGGGGGAAAGCGAGCACATAAATAAGATTACGCTTTAATAAAAGAAGAAGAAATTCAAAGAAGAAGAAGCCATTTCCATATTAAAAGAAGAAGAAGCCTTTTAGAAGAAGAAGAAGAAGAAGCCTTTTAAAAGAAGAAGAAGAAGCCTTTTAAAAGAAGAAGAAGCCATTTCCATAAGAAAAGAAGAAGCTTTTTCCATATTAAAAGAAGAAGAAGCCTTTTAAAAGAAGAAGAAGCCATTTAAAAGAATAAGAAGCCTTTTCGATTATACATATACATATATTTTCTCTGTATTTTGTCAAGTTCTCAGAATATAGATCCGCATTTTACTATATCCTCTTGGCTATAAAACGCTTTCTTATTTGGAATTCTCAAACAAAGAACCTATCCCCTGAGATTAAGATATCTGTAGCCGTGGTAAATAACATGTAAGTACGTACCCACAAGGGGCGTAGCAATCGAAATTCCCTTTTTCACTTTTGGCTAAAATTTCGGTCCGGATTTCCCTGCAAAAGGGAAATTTCCCTTCATGTGGCAACACTGGTCATAGTAACCGGTACATTTGGCTATTATTTTGGTGTCGGCAAATACAATTCTGTGTCCCTCGGCAATGCTTTGTTCCGCAAGTCCTGACTTTTCCGTTTGGAATAATCGGATATTACGTTGATGTTCATTCCGCCGCTGCTCAATGGTGCGTCCCGTTTGGCCCATGTATGGTGTCCCACACTCACAGGGTATTCGGTATACTTCTGGAATACGGAGTTCCAGGTCATCTTTGATAGACCAAAGTAGGGCCTTGGTTTTCAGTGGCGGTCTGAGTGGGCAAGAGTGGTTAGCAGTGTCGGATCTACAAGCCGCAAAACCCCGCAGTCCTGGGGGGGGGAGGGGAGGGCGGAGACAAGTAAGCGTTTAGAGGCCCTCAGCCATTGACATAGTAGAGGGTTTGTATGTAAAATATAAACGTAGTTACTCAGGAGTACATAAAAGAATACAGTCGGCCATATTGGAAGTGATGTGATCAGCACCACGCTGCGGCCGCCTTTTACCCCTCGGGTACCATTGCATTGGAGGCTGGGTAGGCCCTAGAGCCGCATTATGCGGTTACAAAGTTGGAAAACCTGTTTCTATCATGACCAATTGTACCCAGCCTAACTCCTTGTAGTTGGGTGTTAAAGGAGTTTTGAATCACACTTTAGGTCCGTCCTTATGTGTGACTTTGTCAACGAGATCAGGAATCACACACACACACACACACACACACACATTATATTTGTGTGTGTGTAAAGGTAGGTGGAGGGGCCTTTGGTAATATTTTGCCGGGTCCCCAAGATTTGCAGATCCGGCACTGGTGGTTAGTACAGCGCACTACAACGCCAGTGACCCCGAGTTCGAATCCCGGTCTTGGCACGATCGCTTGATTGAATGAATTGTTGCTTTTAGCCCACTTCATGCAGTTTAAAGTGGAATACGAACAACTGTGCCTCTACCGGGTATCGAAGCCGGGACATCTTGATTACAAGGCGAATCGCGATTAGCCAAAAGGGACTGAAAAAGGATGCTGAACGACAAGATTCAAATATAACCTTCTTGTCTTCCCCATATCAGGGTCGAAATAAAAGTGTTGCAGATCCTTTGCCAACATAAAAACACTGCCCATCGCACACTATTTTCTGTGAAGGTCTTGTATTAGCAGAGTATTCGGTGCTTGCGTTAGTAACCTTATTATCGAAATTACAAGGCTGTTCTGGAAAAAAAGCACTTAAGTCAAAAAACGCAATTTTACAGTAGGTTATTATTTATGTGTATTCTTTTAATAGCAAACATTACAGACATGATATAAATGCTGGATCATCACTGTTTAGAATATTTAAACATACCCAATATAAAATATACTTATAATATTGACTTTAATTGGTTCAGTGTGACTTAAGTGCTTTTTCCCGAACACCCTCGAATTCTTCGTTCATCCTTACTGTGCATTGCCTTGACAAATTCGGAACTAGAAGATTTATTTGCGAGGACGAAATATGCTTTGTTGTGCTGGCTTTAAGTTGCGTGTGTCAAGATACATTGGGAAGACGTGCGTTACAGGAAACAAACATAATACAGGGTACACACAAATGAATGGTGCGCTTATAAAAGTCAATAAAAAAAAATCAACTTAAGGGCTTGTAGAAAACACTGTTAGAGGCGAAAACTGTTCCAGTTTTTGATAGGTTAGTTAAAATTACAATATTTTTGATATGGCCTGCATCAGGTAAGGATTTTCCAGAAAAAATCGCATTCTCCCTTGGCCTCCTCGTTCCCCAGATCTTGCGCCGTGCGATTTCTTTCTATGAGGGTTTATTAAAGACAGGTTTTATGAACAACCGATGCCAACTTCCATCTAGCAACTTCGTGATCGGATAATGCATGCAGTGCAGGACATGTTACACCGTGTGTGGAACGAGTTTGATTACATGGTTGATGTGTGTCGTGTGACCAGGGGAGCACACATTGAAGGATTGGAATTTTATCTTGCGCATCAAAAACTGGGGCAGTTTCTGCTTACAACAGTATTTACTGCAACCACGTAAGTTGAAAAATAACATTTTTATTGACATTTATAATCGTACCATTCGTTTGTGTACACCCTACACTTGTGCAAACTGTTAAATGAAGACCTGAATTTGGGGAGTCGCAGCCGGATCTGCAAAGAATTCTCCACTGGGCGAAATCTGCTTGGGAAAGGATCACAAAATTTAAATAAATATATTTTAAGAATGTAATGGAAGAATGATAATCGTAGTAGCCATGTGACGCATTGTCTAAAAGTTATAACTGAAATTCTATATAGGGTAGGTCTCACAACAGTTGGAGCTAGACTTTTTTGTGAGTGGACCACTGGATGCTGTAGGTTTGCCACATTTTTAAAAATAAGTCTATATTCATACTTCATTTTTTTGTGTGCTCTATTCAGTTCTTACGGCGGCCGGTCCTAGTTCTGCCAAACGAAGTGTGGAGCGAGGATTATGCAACAGACCAACCAGACAACAGCAGTGGCGCCGAGAGACACGACGCGGCCGGAAAAAGTACTACGTGAAACTCGTTCTACTGGCCGCTACGTTTCTTATCGTGCTGGATTGGTCGGTTCCCCGCTCCCCACTTCCCCTGCCAGCTTCTAGAGCGCCCGCCGTAAGAACTGAAAAGATCTACACTACATTTTGAAAGGGTGGACCAGCATATGGGACAACCTGATTTTGGACGGGCCGTGGCCCACCCTTATCTTAGCCCAGTGCCATTACATATAAACCTTTTCAAGCAAAGTAAGGTAAATTGTAAATCGTTACTTTTGTATCTTATGCAACTCTGTCTATTATCATGCCACGTTAATTGTACGTTACTTAGTGCCCTCACTTTTACCTCTTCTAACACATTGTATCGCGGGAGAAGCTCTTCTCTCGTCTTCAAATGAGCAATTTCTTTTTCGTGTGGACCAAACCTTAGACAAACCTACACTAACCAACTATACAATCAGCAAGCCCTGCCGATTCTATCTCCTCGGAGTTATAGTAAACATAACAGGCTGTCGTAGGATCAATTCCAAGCACTAGAAAGAAATACATTTGCTCACTTGAAGTCGAGAGAATGAGCTCTCTCGAGATCTGCTCGAGGGTTGCCCACAGATACCAATTTATTAGAGGCTACACTGAACGCAACTCCATTTGGCGGCTGGGAAACAGCGAATCAGCGATCAGTTGAATTTTCTTCGACTTAGATCGGGCATTTTCGAGTCACAAGGTACCGAACGTTGTTCGCGGGACGAAACAAATGAGCGCTGGGTCCACCACATGTTGCCAAACGTACCGTAAAGCGAGAAAGAGTCAGCACCACAAATCAGCGGGGGTTAATGGTACAACTGCACACGCGGTCCTGAACGATGAAGTTTCCGGAAGGACCATCCACAGGTCGGAATGCAGGCGGACACACAGCCATAGTGGCAAAAACAGAAGTACGCTTGGCAACGTTGCTTCGGGAGAGCAATGTGATCCCTTCAGCTTTTACTTCGCAACTGAGTTCTTTGACACCCATCGGACCACACGCATCCGAAAATTATTGTGGGACAGGACGCGCCAGAAATAGCCATCAAGGTCAACCGCCAATTGGAATTCCGTTCAGTATAGGTGGACCCCAGAGGCACTCGTGCATTCCCGCCTGAAATCACCCATAGTGGGAATCGAGCCCTGATCTCCCGCGTGGCCGTCAGACGCCTTACAGACTTTTAAAAATATCTTTAAAATATCTCTTGCTCTGTGTCGGTCCATCGAAGGTGTCCTCGGCGGGTTCGCCCATACGCTATCACTCGCAACACAGTGCGCGTTTCGTTCTCTCGATCCAGACTGCTGGCGTTTTTGATTACACATCATTTTATTCCAGCTCGTGACACTTTTATGTAAAATAGAGTTGTACGTTTTTTGTGAGTGTCCTTTCATCAATCACCACTCACCCTCATCGTAAAATAAGTCCCTTTCACGCCCGAGTCTTCCGCGGACCGGCGACTATTACACCGGGCAGCGAGAGCGCGTCTGCCGGCAAACTGGATGCTACATTCGCGTAAATGGAACCACTAGCTGTGTAATGAATTAAGCTCATACAATTACACGGACAGTTACAATTAAAACGAGCACGTGCCTTGTTACAACAGATGTTGGAAATGATGTCCTCCTGCATCCACGGCATACTTGTAGAAAATTTTCAGTAACACCTGCAGGTCCTCTTCCGAAATTACTTCAAATTCTCTCGTGATGTTTTCTCTCAATTCTTCTAATGTATGGCTTCAGGTTTAAAAGCTTTGTAGCTCGCCACGCAGACGACGTGGAGATGTTGTTTCTTGTGCAAGGCGCCAGAGGAATCTTTTAAACGTATGTTCCAATCGTGCTCCAACGTCGTCTAGTTTCTCCCAGTAAGCACACGCTGTTTCTCGCTTCCCTTCTTATCAAGAACAGACCCTGTTTCCCTAAATTTGCTCATAAGGTCTCGAACATCGTCTCTGTGTGGAACAGGAACATCTTTGAATTCTGCTGCCTCTTCTAACTTCCCTACAGGAATTGGTAATGACGTGGAGTCGTACATAAAAATGAGTTGTTTTAAATTGTACGTGGCATTATTAGACAGCAGAAAAGCACCAATAATACATACAATACAACAAAACAATCTAAAACACTTGTTAACATCTTAACACTTCACAGTCACGTGCAAACTGGACACCAGCTATCTGTATGAAGCACGGACGCGTCCAGTGCCAAGGTCAGCTTACAGCTGTGGGTCTAAATGCCGGCAGACTGTCTCCCACCGCCCGGCGTGTTAGCCGCCGCTTCATGGAAGACTCGACAGTGAAAGGTGCTATATTTATGTATATTATATAAGTTTTTTAATGTTAACTGTCATTTTGTATTTTTGGCACCCCTCGTATATGCTATTTAGTCCCCTTTGTAGCCCCTCTATTGTCTCCGACATGATGGCTATATCGTCCGCATATAAGAGTACAGGTATCTCTTGCTCCCCTATAGATGGGGTTGCGCCCTGCTCCCATGATACTTCGTTCGCCACCCAATCAATGAAGAGAGAGAATAAAATTGGCGACAGGATACATCCTTGTTTTAACCCGGAATGCGAGGGTTGTAATGATGATACTCTGTGGCCATCGCATCTCACACAAAATTGTACGTTTTCATAAATAGCTTGTAGCGCCCTTATCATGCGCGCCGACATTCCTTTTTCTTGCAGTTTCCCCCACAAAATACCCCTGTGAACTTTGTCAAACGCCTTCTCGTAATCAATGAAGCACGCGTACAACTTTTTTCGTTTCTCTTTAATTCGCTCAAGTACTAATGTGTGCAATATGAATATATTATCTAGGGTACTATGCCCTTTCCTGAATCCTGCTTGTAAAGGGGAAATTTTATCAAATATTTCTGACCACTTTTGTATTCTACGGTTTAAAATATGCGTATATATTTTGCTCCATATTGGAAGCAAAGAGATACCCCTAAAATTGCCAGCTTCGCTCCTATCCCCCTTGCCTTTATATATAGGGCAAATTATTGATGTGGCCCAGTCCTTCGGGAAATGTCCCTCTTTGAAGATCTTATCTAGTAGTCTACGGATATTTTCTAACATATTAATGTCTTCCCCAATTGCTTTAAAGAAGTCCGTTCCGATATTATCCAATCCAGCCGCTTTCCCTTTTTTCAATTTCCCAATCGCCATTCTTAGCTCATCCCCTCGTATATCCTCATCAAGTATCGGTATGTAGTCCCCTAGGAAGTAACGTTCCCGTGCAATTTCTGTTCGAGATGTCTCCCCCTCCCCTCCAAGTAAAGAACGACAGTGAGATTCCCAAATATGTGGCTCAATATGCACCCAGTTGTTTTTCTGACCCCTCAATGTACGTAGAACTCCCCATAATGCCGAAATATTCCTCTCCGAGATTGCCTTTCTAATTTCTTCGAATTTTTCAACTTGCCATTTTTCTTTTTCTTGCTCTAAAATGTTGTTATACGCTCTTCTGACCATGAGGTAGTTATTTCTGCTCTCTTCGCTATTTGTGTTTCTGTAGAGTTTCAAAGCTCGGTCCAACCTTTTCTTCATTATTTTGCATCTCTCGTTGTACCACCCCCCCTTAACATGTTTGCCCCCCTTCCCCTCTCCCTTTAACATATGACTTCCGGCCCTTTCGAGAATATGATATCCTAATCCCACTGCTTCCTGTATATTATTTCCCTCGATGGCTGTTTTAAAACGCTCTTGCAACATTTTTGTTACGTCATCGGTCATAATTATCTTGTATTGTTCCTCCCCCTCTTTAGTCCACACGTATTTGCGTAATATTTTCTCGGGCTCCAACGCAAGTTTGGGAGTGTCTACGTTACTATGAGTATCCCACTGAACGTCGATTTCAAGTGGCATATGATGCGATTGCGTTTGCGCCTGGACGTGAAAACCCTTAATTCTTTGTAACAGTTCGAGGGAGCCAATAGCATAATCAATAGTACTACTACCCCCTGCCCCCACGTATGTGAAGTGCCCCGGACAGTCTGTGAAAAATTTCCCATTTAATATTTGGAGCTTATGTAACCCGCATAGTTCTAGGAGTTGCCTCCCTCCCGCGTTTACTATTTTATCCCTGCTTTGTCTAGGTTGTCCTAAGTACATGTCGTCATGAGTCGTTTGGTCACTATCTTGCCCCCCATAGACGTCCCAGGATACCTCCTCTTCCCCAATTCTGGCGTTTAGGTCACCAGTCACCAAGAAATTGGCCCCAGGATGTTCTTCCGTCAGTTGTTGAATAGTTGCCCCTAAATTGTCAAAATGTTGCTCTGAATAGAACTTGGAGCTTGGGGGTTGTCTGTAAACTGCCAGCACGATTAAGTTCAGGGACCCCGCTGCAAAATGGATTCCCAGGATTCCCTCCTTATCTATACATATCTGTTTTATAAACTTTTTCCATTTTTGTTTGAAAATGATTGCCAAGCCCCCCGGGTACCGCCCTCTGCTGGCCCTTCTACGCGTGATTTTTGAGAACCCCTCCCCCCATGACTCTGGCATGTTATTAGAGCTTCCCCACGTTTCTACGTAACACCGTATATCAAATTGCTCCACATACTCCCTAAAATTCTCGTCACAAAATCTTTTTGCTAGCCCCTCTACATTCCATACTACCACCCGTAGCCTGGGATCATCGTTCGGGTAAATTTCCTTGGGACCCTCCCCTTGAGACCCGAATAAACTGTTCCTGCACAAACTTTCCCCCTCTTTAGAGTCATTGACCCTCTTACCTTCTCTGTCGGTTTGGTCATTCTCTCCTGCCGCCTGCAAGTTTCCAAAATTAGACGCCCCCTCCTCCTCTTCTTCTACGTCCGGCGATGGCCATCATATGTGCAACCCTCCGCGCCCCCTGCGGGTGGCGGGTGGGATCCTTTCTCCGTCATCCTGTCTTCGTTCCCTGAGGCGAGGGTCTCTATGCGAGGCACTCCTTCTTTGGCCCTCCTGCTGTGAGGTAAACTCGCGGAGGGTTGCACATATGATGGCCATCGCCGGACGTAGAAGAAGAGGAGGAGGGGGCGTCTAATTTTGGAAACTTGCAGGCGGCAGGAGAGAATGACCAAACCGACAGAGAAGGTAAGAGGGTCAATGACTCTAAAGAGGGGGAAAGTTTGTGCAGGAACAGTAAACTTGGTAGGCAAAAAAGAAAGGGGAGGGATAGCATGGTTCAGACTGGGGGGTTGGAAACAAGTAAAAATTAAGAATGAAGCAGGGGAAACTATATGCTCTTTGTGCGGGGAGGGAGAGACGGGCGAGCATCTGCTCTCTGCCTGCCCCTCTACGCGTGATTTACGAGACAAGTGGGTTGAGAACGTAACAGAGAGGGAAATAATGGAAGTGGTAGAAGACAGAAGAGGAATCATAAGTGAGATAGTGCAACGAGTGGGGAGATATTTGTGGGAAGTGAGGGAGCGACGAGGAAAGGCGTTAGCGGTCAGCGATAAGAACGAAGAAACCGCACAAAGTGAACCGAGCGTGTAATACGTGTACTGTGGGTCTAGCAGTGTGCAATGTATATGTGCTTTGTTTTGTTCTGTTCTGTTTTGTTTTTCACATTATTCAACAAAGAAATTCAAATTTAAGTAAGTCCCCAGACAGGAGGCCGAATGAACCGGACACACAACTTTATTTGCATGTGCAATATTTCGATTGTTAAAATATACTAATTATGTTTAATTTTTTCTTTTGTATCTGATCAACTGCTAAGAGTTATTTGTATACTAACGTAAAGAAGGTACAATATTAATACACGACTTTGAGGGAAGAGAAAGTGTGTGTAATGTAAAATTAATGTAGTGCGTACAGCGTACAGCTCGCACAAGGAAAATGTAAATAAATACAATACAATACAATACAATATATTATATAAGTGTGTGTGTTCAATATGCAATGTTTTTGATACACTCAATTTGTTGTCATTATTTGTGCATCATTGTGCAATGAATCTGTTTTATAGAAAACCAGCTGATTGCCTGACTTTGCCAGTATATTTATTTATACCAATTTTCTATTACACAGGAAAATAATGAATTCTAACTATAGTGTAAAATGAACTTGAAATTGGGAGTGTCACTATTCATTTTAGCGGCCCCGTAAACTAAAGATTCCACACTAATATCGGTTGTTTTTTTTATTATTTTTAAATGTCACTCCCTTCCCACCCCCAAGTTTGATCCTCGTGAATATCACCAATTAGCTTAGCGACTCCGAAAACTATGGATAGGTCAACTAATATAGGTCATTTTTGACATTTTATTTCACCCCCTCTCACCCCCCTGCCGATAGGTCATGAACTTGGAGTTGAACGGCATTCGTAGTGTCACTATTCATCGCAGCGACCCCGAAAACTATGGATTGCACAGTAATATCGGTTCTTTTTCGATTATTTTTACATGTCACCCCCTTGCCACCCCCACCCCTAGGTGTGGCATGAGTGTCTTACCCCCACAATATTTTTTTCCAGGTTGCAAGTGACACGTGTACCAAGTTTAGTTGAAATCACTACAGGCGTTCGAGAGTTATGTGGAACAAACATACATACACCCACACACACACATACATCCATTTTTATATATATAGATAGATACGAGTAACATAAGAGATACAAAAATGTTGGCATAGCGCGCTCAGACGCTAGATGTCCCGGGTTGGAATCCCGACCAGGACATGGATGTTGTTTGTGAGTGTCCGTTCATCACTTTCATCACATCAAACACTCATCTTCATCTTCGCGATTAGCCAAAAGTAGCAGAAAAGCGACGCAAAATCACATGAATTCATGCACACATAGAGTAATTCTTTTGAGGTACAACCTTGATTTGAAAACGTAGATGTAGACCATTTTGCTAACACGCCCTTTTCTTGTCTTTCAGATTGATCCACACACACTAGGCGCTGGCCTGGTGTGAAATATGGGAGATTGGAGCACCGGGCGGAGGGCTACAGTGGGACATGCAGGCGTGGCACGCAGCAATAAAGGAGCCGGGCGGGAAGGAGAGTTATGAGGTAAGCGAACCTTTCCTAAGAGGTATTCATTAGAGGACTCCGCTTCCCCTCTCTGTCCAATTTGGCGCCTCCCTTTGAGACGCCATTAGCCTAATGGAGGCTGTTCTATGAATAGGCCGAAACAATTTGCGGAAGCCGATTGGAAGCGCTGAGTGAGGCATTGACCTTCTGTTCCAAAGGGCCGCGGTTCGACCTTCTGCACGTGCACTACTGTCTCTGACGGCATGACACATTAACACCCTTTGTCCTCTGTCGCCTCTGCAAGCAATTTACGGCTTTGCAGACTGTTCTTCTAGGTGCAGCACCACGCCAACTATTTCTACAATTGAATCGGTCACGTGAACAATCTTGTAACGGTTTTGTCGACAGGGAATTTTAAATTGGAGAAAAGTTGTTTTTGGATTCTACAATATAGTTGTGATCAGCGTTGTTAAAGGTCCAGCGACCCATAAATTGTAATGGATTCTTTTGGGTTTCGCTGCACGACAGGAACCTTTGTTCTCGCACAATTTAAATTCGGTCAAAGTTGCGTAGTTATTTATTTATTTCCCTTCAACAGAGACAAGTATCCAATTACAGAAGGTATTATCAAAATATTACATTTTCATTTACAACTCGTATGTACGCACATACACATTCTCACTCCTTCCTCCTTTACACACACATACGGGGTCGGAAATAACCTTTTGCTAGGGGTCCACAGTAAAAAGTAAGAACAATTAAGAAATTATGGTAATACCAAATGTTTACTACGACAAATGTGGTTACAAAAACAAAATTAAAAGTTAGTATGTCTGTCGTTTGCTTCTCTCACAGCACGAAGACGATCAGGGTAGGAGCTCAGAAGATTCGCAAACAAGTCCGTATTCCATTCCATGTCACGGAGGATTTGTTCCAGATGTGCAAGGGAATAGCGGTCCTGTCGGCATTCCTCTATCATCAAGGACTCAACTGCGTCCTTCAGAATAGCCCCAAAGTGCTCCGCTGCATTCATGTCCGGTGCTGCACCCGGCCATTCAGAACTGCTGAAGAAGTCAATGCCGCTTCTCCGAAGAAGGTCTTGGTTTTAGCATTTGCCTTGAAGCAAGGTGCTTTGTCGTGAACTAACTTTTAATTTTGTTTTTGTAACCACAATTGTCGTAGTAAACATTTGGTATTACCATAATTTCTTAATTGTTGTTACTTTTTCCAGCAGACCCCTAGCAAAAGGTTATTTCCCACCCTGTATATACACAAACATAGACAGATAATGCATAATATATATATACAGACATCTTGGTGACAGATCAGGTTTACTGCTTAACTGTGAGAACAGAAATTTTCAGATAGTTACACATTTCATCTGAATTACACAAAACAAGTATCACAAACACTGGTACAATGTATCATTACAACAAACTTCAATATGACAAATCCAATTCTCATGATAAATACATTATTAAGAGAGATACCCCTTTAACATATTCATAAATTTGGTTCGTGCCATACCAAAATCCAAGTCCACCAAATGATTTGATATCTTGTTATATTCAAGTGTCATTTTTTGTAGTGGTGTAGTGTATTCTTTCATTGAAAAATATTCATTGACCGTATTTAAATTGATCCAGAAAAAGTTTCCTGAACCATATTTAAATTCACTCGGAAGAAAGGTTCCTGGACCGAATCGAAATACTTTAAACAGAAAAAGGTTATTTACAGTCCAGAACCCATTTACACTTGCTGATTTTCTCTCTCGGTCGGGAATTGAATTTATTTACAATTACTGAATCTTAAACAACCAAGGGGTTGTTAGGGGTCCAGGAACTCAAGAATTCTAATGAGTTCTGTTGGGTTCCGTAACAAGACCGAAAAATTTTCGCTCGCACATTTCAAATTTGGTCCAAGTTGCTTATTGTTTCATTTCAATAGGGAACTTGAACTCTATTTGAACTGATCCGGAAAAAAAAGTTTCTGGACCGGATTTGATTTGATTGATTTATTTTACTTCACTTTTTGTGCCACTTTTGGCTAATTTGGGAAGATGGGGATGAGTGATGATGAAATTGATGAATGGACACTCACAAATATCTATGCCCAGGCCAGGATTCGAACCCGGGACCCCTGGCCTGGACCGTATTTAAATTGAGCCAGAAAAAAGATTCCTGGACGGTATTTAAGTTCATCCGGAAAGAAGGTTCCTGGACCGAATTGAAATACTTTACATATAAAAAGGTTCTTTACGGTCCAGAACCCATTTACGCTTTCTGATTTTCCCCTCCTGTACCGGAATTGAATTTATTTAAAATTCCTGGACCTTTATCAACCCTGTTCCAGGTGGCTCTGAGTAGAGGAGCTATTATTGTGACCACAAGGTACAATATCTTTCCTCGGAAGATGTATACCGCTTCACATTAAAATTAAAACTAAAGTTTCTGTCCGAACATATTCATTTTCATTCCAGTATCAATCGAACTAAACATCTAAGACCTTTAAACGGAGATAATGTGGGTGGGGGAGATGTTTGCTCGAGCCTTGGGGGTAGCTGGGGGATTCTTAAATGGGTTAACAGGGAAACAATATCGAGCATTACTTTTAAAGTAAATTAGCCAAGAAATGGCAAATGCAATGCACATACTACACCTATTTGTCGTGTAGCACCGGAAACCGGAAGTGAATTAGGCTCGCGGCAATAATCGATGAATATACATTTGTTTACTCAGGAATGACCCATATATTTATTCCCTTGCTAACAATATTATTAATTCGATTACAGGGGGTCACGAAGCGTGTTTTTTGTCCAACCTAATCTGTTTTTACTCTCCTTGGCTCGACTGCACCTATCGCTTCCCATTCATAGCAATGACCCAGCTCTTTTTCAGTCCAATTTGATATAATTTTAATATCTAATCCTTGACTACGGGATACATTCTGACCTCGTACATTACTAGCACTACGCTTCAAGGAGCGACAGAAAGATTGATTGAATAAGGTTATTGTACGTCGCTTTTCTGCTACTTTTGGCTAATCGCGACGATTAGCGATGAAATTTATGAAGTGACACTCACAAAAACACCCATGCACAGGTCGGGATTCGAACCCGGAAACCCTAACATCGTAGAGTCCTGTGCTAACCACTCCCCCACCGAGGCTGGCGAAAGAATGAGGGCGAGAGAGATGGGGACAGTGAAGGATGAAAGACACACAGACAGAGAGGACATTATCCTTTGTTCTTTGTTTCTTTTATGCACGTTTCGGTATTATGTTTAGCAAGTAAGGTACGTAAACCCAATATGGCCTAACTAAGGTTTACGACTGTTTCCAATGGTGTGCAAAGTCAGAAAGGTAAAAATAATTGCAAGGTTCAAAAGAGGGAACATTTCTGGACGTTTACTGAAAATTAGAGCCTATTTCAAATAATAACATGGATGTAAGGAAGATTTTATTAAAAAGTTACGTTTAGGTTCATAAATATTTTGTTCTCTCGCATCAAAAAATGCAACACAAATTGAAAGAAAGTACAACTATGTTGTTTTTGTATGTGGATAAGTCGGTATATTGATACAATTACATTTTATTTACATAATGACATATGAGATTTGCAAAGAAATAACATTGTTTACAAACTAATAAACAGGGAGTGACATGTCACAATTTGTTACCAGAAGGCCATGGATTACACATCACAGTCTGGGCAAATGAAGGGTCCTTCACCATTCTTAGTGACTCCTGCACATTCTACGTGAACATAAGAGTAACAAATGCCACATTTACGCATGTCCTATTTAGGCCATATTGAGTCCACCTTAACAGTTACATAGTTATTTTCCTTTTTTATAAGCCGGACCCTGTGGCCGAGTGGTTGCCACATCGAGCTGCGACGCCAAGGGTCCCGGGTTCGAATCCCGCTCGGGCTTGGTTGTTTGTGAATATCCATTCATCAATTTCATCATTTCATCACTCATCCCCATCTTCGCAAATTAGCCAAGAGGCACAAAACGCGAAGTTAAATAAACTAAATCAATCAATCAATCAAATCCTTTGTTATATACAATACTTTGGAATAAAGTCTTAACTAAGTACATTGCTGTAAATTACAAATTATGAGCTATCATGATATAAAGTGCAGATATAAACAGCTATCACTTGGAAGACGCAGTAAGTAATAACTTCCATATGCAATATTGGACCTCCTCGATGGCGCAGTGGTAGTGTCGTCGCCTTGTAATCAAGGGGTACCGGGTTCGATACCCGGTGGAGGTACATAGTGGTTCGTATCCCACTTTAAACTGCAGGTCCAGTCCCGATTAGCCTTACTGTGTCTAAAGTGGACTTAAAACACCAACTCAACGCAACCCATATGCAATATTAGATCACGTAGAACAAGCTATTTCGTTTCTTTGTCCTCAAGTTACTGTACTACAGGTACAACCAACAGGTTCAATCACGTCATTCGGACAGTCTGAATGACACACTAACGTCATCTGTTGAATTAACCATGTAACTACTTGGAAACAGCAAATGGGCCATATTGGGTACTAAAGTGGTTCCGGCGAGAGAATTGACTTGAGGAAACGCAGACTTTCCGCCTCCAGTTCAAGGGGGGAAAAGCGGTGTTGCTACCGGTTGCTCCACGCCTGTTTTTTGTAGAGTCGTACACCACACCTCTTCCTGTCAACAAGCCGCCTTTGCTCGCATTTCAGGGAGAGACAGGGAATCGGAGACACATTCGCTTGCTACGGGACGGCAAACATTAGGCTTCGCCGTGATGGCTTTGATGAGGGCGCCACCTGTTTCGAAAACTACCCAAAACGAAAAATTTGGCAACGCAGAATACCACGAGAACTCCCCCTCCCCACGGCAGCTGTTCATGTGACCCTCCTTGGCTTTCGACGGAAAAGACAAAAATAGAATTTCGAAGTCCGTTCTCTCGCAGGAAACATTTTAGGCCATATTGAAGCCAAAACTAATTGCTTATTTTTGTTGATATAACAAAACTGCCCCAAGGAAATTTGGTGGCGGAAAACCCCGCCCCTAAGAGATTCTGCACCCTGGGTAGCGCTGGGATCTCTTTTCGAACTCATTTCCGTGCAATTCATGAGTTTCTACTGGGGAGTATCAATTCACGACATTAGCAGTGTTGCCACAATATGAGGGCACAATTTCCCTTTCCAAGGGGCAAAATTTCCCTTTTGGATCAATTTTTCCCTTCACCTAAGCAAATTATATAATAATAATAATTAATAGTAGTAGCAGCATTATTAGTAGTGGTGGTGGAAGCAGTAGTAGTACGTTCTTAAGTATTCCTTTGGTCCATGTTCGATGAATAGAAAATATTTTTTTAAAAAAAATCACATTTCAGTTTTACTTCCTGGCCAGATGTCCCAGGTTTGAATCCTGGTCAGGAATCCATTTAATCGTTAATCCTCATCGTTACTATTTATCCAAAGATGCATAAAACCAACGTCCAACAAACTTAAAGGAGCAGAAACAAGTAGAAATAACAAAATAAATAAATAAAATAACATAAGAATGTGCATATGAAATTAGCATAAACTGTAGTAATGTAGAGTCAGATGACCTTAAAATTTCCCTGAAATTGTGGTATTTTTTATCAAATTCCCTTTTCCCTTTGGCTAAAATTTCTGTCCGAATTTCCCTGTAAAAGGGAAATTTCCCTTCATGTGGCAACACTGGCCAATAGTCCGTCCCTTGCAACCTGCCACACGCCGATTCGAAGTAGAGTAAGAGCACGCGATTTTAGCCAGCGAGCCTAGCAACAGTGCGCGTCGTCAACAAGGGGCTAACCATTGGTGCTGGGATAAGATGACGTCAGTTATTCACCAGGTTCCACACTCTGTGATTGGTGGCCTCGGGAGTCGCAACTCGCTTTCGGGCTAAAAATTCAGACCAGCAAAAATTTGTCGAAAATCATTGTAGTCTATGAAGACGACTTTGTTAGGGTATGAGCTCTTTTGAGTGATGCAGAAAGTTTTTTTCTTCTTTAAGTTGCAAAGAACCCTTCAGATCTATTCAAGCCATCAATCAATATGATATTCACATTGCCATATTCATTACTGGTACTATATGTGTGTGTGCGTGAGCTCATACTCACTGGAACCTTCTTCAATACCCTCTCAACCAAGAATCCTTAAGGAAAGGGCTAGTCATGCATTGAGGACTTTGTTTTTGTGGGGGAACACTGGGATCGACAACTCAGATACACGAGTGAAGGCCTTTTGTCTACGAAATTCAGGTAGACCCAAAGAGCATGGAAATAAGGGACTGAAAAATGTAAGATTCACTTGACCTCGTACAAGTGCCATGGAATGTTGCTGCTCCACCAGGCCCGTAGTCAGGATTTTATTTCCCTTATAAGCACAGGCGTCGCCAGCAATATTTGTAGAGGGGGCAGGCCACTGATAAAACTTGATTAGTAGATGTGATAATGATAATTATTACCATTGTTATAATAGCCATTTTACAATAATAACTATTGTAAGTTATTAAAAATATACAAATTTTAATGCAAATTTATTATTATTATAATTAATTATTATTATATAAATGGAAAGAGAGTGCTGCTCGATCCACCGTATCAGTGAATATCTAACATAATTGTTGTCCATTATTTTTCTTACATTTTGTACAGTTAGTGCACAGAAATTCATAGTTATTGTATTTCCTTATTATCTTTTTAGACATTTCGTTAAAAAATGGCTGTAAAAGTTAAGATCAAATTTTACTCATAAAGTTTATATTGTGTCACCTCTCGCAAGGAAAACTATACATTTTGAGAGATATGGATCCATTTATTCTTTGGATTAAATGGTAGAATATTAAAATATAACCTGTTTCATCTAAACTTTTTTCGATTTAATGTTTAATTCTGATAAGGAAGAAAAATTAATTACCATTATTTAAATTAGATATTTGTAGAATTTTGTGGGGGCTTCAGCCCCCTTAGCCCTCCCCCTGGCTACGTGCCTGTGCTCCACAGAGATCAAGTAAGGACCTATCACTAATTTTTGTTAAGGAAAGGATTAAAAAGGTTCTCTCTCCTCTCTCACGCACAAAGGTAAAAGTACGTTGCAAAATGCCGTGAAGACGTATAATGGACAATCCATATGAAGTCATACAACATGGTTGCTTGACCATTTTTAAAAAAGTTTATTTTTTGTGTGGTGTGAGCCTCATATGTTGACAGTTCAGAACAACTGTTATTTTATTTTTAATATCACCGATTTGAAGATGGCGGGCATTCTTTTATCATGGCGCGCGTCATTTTCTCCATTCGTAAGCATCAGCGGCAACTTTTTTATCTCAGCTCTGGTACGTCCTACGACAATGAGACAAAATCTGTGATGTTAAGCACATTATAAGCTACAATTATATTTCTGTGTAATTTCCTAAATATCATTCCTTCATAATAAATTTTAAGGTCAAAATTGTGTATTTTAATCGCTCAAAATGACATTTTCGGACATTTTTTTTGGTGAGAAGGCAGTTTGTTTGACACTTGAATTTTTTTGTGCAAGTACCTGTGTACCAATAGAGTATGTCAAAATTATTTGAAGCTTGAAACTTTAATATTTCTTTTTCTACAAGGTCATAAACATGTACTTTTTTTTAAAAAAATCCAAGTTCAGGGTTAAATATCTCTGGTGGGCAGTTGTTTAAAAATCTGAAATTTGTACACAATACAATACTCTATGATAAGTAACTTCAGTAAAAATTTTGAGTTTGAGATTTAATTGGTTTAAGAGATACAAAACTCGTGAAAAATTCAATATTTTGTATTAAATATGGTATGCCTAATTTCATTTCTTATTAACATTTTATGTTAAAATTTTGCAAATTGTAATTTGGAATGTCAATGAACAACATTTCAATCCTGAAATGGATCTACAATAAAGTATATATACGAGGGCATGCTGAAAAGTAAAGCTTCCTATGTTTTTATTTTATTTGTTACCTTGTAAACGCATTTTGGATTTTGAACAACCATACTTTGCACTTATAAGACTTTCCAGGTTCTCCATTGAAGGTTTCAAACTTCTATCGCCGGGGGGGTGCTAAATTATTGCAAGGAAAATGGCAGCATGGAACCACGCAATGTTGGTGAAGCGCCTGAAGTAGCGTGCAATGATCGAGTTTCTAACCGCAAAAAATGTGTTACAAATTGACATACATCTACGACTGAAGGAATTTTATTGGGATGAATGTATAGACATCAGTACTGTGCGATCTTAAGTTTATCATGCTCTTAAAGAAAACCCCAGCTGAAGAAATCTCAGCTATGTGAGAGAATGGAGTGAAAGGCGGCGAACTGCAACTGATGGAGGTCATTGGAATCGTGTTCAGCTTGAGTTTTCTTTACAAGCATGAACAGCCCAAGATCGCACAGTACTGATGTCTACACATTCATCCCCATAAAATGCCTTCAGTCGTAGATGTATGTCAATTTGTAACACATTTTCTGCGGTTAGAAACTCGATCATTGCACGCTACTTCAGGCGCTTCACCAACATTGCATGGTTACATGCTGCCATTTTCCTTGCAATAATTCAGCAGCCCCTGACGATAGAAGTTTGAAACCTTCAATGGAGAAGCTGGAAAGTCTTATAAGTGCAATGTATGGTTGCTCAAAATCCAAAATGCGTTTGATAGGTAACAAATAAAATAAAAACATAGGAAGCTTTACTTTTCAGCATGCCCTCGTATATATACTTTATTGTAGATCCATTTCAGGATTGAAATGTTGTTCATTGACATTCCAAATTACAATTTGCAAAATTTTAACATAAAATGTTAATAAGAAATGAAATTAGGCATACCATATTTAATACAAAATATTGAATTTTTCACGAGTTTTGTATCTCTTAAACCAATTAAATCTCAAACTCAAAATTTTTACTGAAGTTACTTATCATAGAGTACTGTATTGTGTACAAATTTCAGATTTTTAAACAACTGCCCACCAGAGATATTTAACCCTGAACTTGGAATTTTTTAACAAAAAGTACATGTTTATGGCCTTGTAGAAAAAGAAATATTAAAGTCTCAAGCTTCAAATAATTTTGACATACTCTATTGGTACACAGGTACTTGCACAAAAAATTCAAGTGTCAAACAAACTGCCTTCTCACCAAAAAAAATGTCCGAAAATGTCATTTTGAGCGATTAAAATACACAATTTTGACCTTAAAATTTATTATGAAGGAATGATATTTAGGAAATTACACAGAAATATAATTGTAGCTTATAATGTGCTTAACATCACAGATTTTGTCTCATTGTCGTAGGACGTACCAGAGCTGAGATAAAAAAGTTGCCGCTGATGCTTACGAATGGAGAAAATGACGCGCGCCATGATAAAAGAATGCCCGCCATCTTCAAATCGGTGATATTAAAAATAAAATAACAGTGGTTCTGAACTGTCAACATATGAGGCTCACACCACACAAAAAATAAACTTTTTTAAAAATGGTCAAGCAACCAGGTTGTATGATTTCATATGGATTGACCCATAAGGGATGTAGCTATAGGCCAACACACATTCACCACAGTAGTGTGTTTGATACTACGGACAGTGCGAGAAAGGAAGAGCTTCTCTCCAGCAGCTTTGCTACACTTAAAACTTGCTTAACATGAGCATATGAGTTTTTTGTTCAAGTGTGGAGCTCTTCCTAATCCAAGATTTTTGTAAAAAATGCCCTCGGGAATTTTTCAGAAAGGAAGAGCTCTTCAGATTGATTTGTGCATACTTACAAAAGTTGCATCAGCCAGATTTTTGTCCATAAACTTGTCAAAAAGTGATATATTTTTGGCCACACCAGAAATTAAGCTTATAGTATGTTTTTCTGTCAAAATCCCAGGAATCTTGAATTGATATCTATTGGGTTCTGAGACCGAGTGGAGTGTGGTGCATGGTTTTTATTGCCTTGTAATCAAAAGGTTCGGGTTTGAGTCCTCATAAAATCTGATGGCAAAATGTTAATATTGTAGTTTTGTAAACAAGGGGCTCTGGGTTCGAGTCCTGATAGATGTGGCATTCCATATGTGAGATTTTGAGAATAAATACTGCTAGTTGATAGCTCCCAGATCTTAAATTTGGTAAAAAATGTTATACAACAGAGCAAAATTATTCTCTATTAAGAATCACCAGAGTTTTGTTATCTGGGTAAAATATCAGCTCAACAATACGGGCAAAACTGCCTGATCAATACAATAGAATGGAGGTCAAGTAAACATTCCATGTTCTTTCCAATCTTTTGATCAGTCCCATGTTTCTGCCAACAATTAATCATGCTAGCCTGGGAAATTATATTTCTTGTATGCTAGCAGATATAATCTACACTGCGTCTTTTCAGAGTTATTTATCATCAAAGAGTAATTGCCTTCTTTCTGTATGCCTGAGTGATTATATCTGTTGATATTACCTACATTGTGCCTTTTCCGAGGGAAATTACATGTCATTTGTCATGGGACTCAAAGAGAAATTCTTATCTACACTATGTACCCTTTCAGGGACCATTCATCATATTGAGGAAATTTCTTCATGGATATTGTCATGCAAAGGTTTAGTCTTGTTGCAATAATATAGGCTCAAGTCTTTAACTTACAGAATAATCATTGCAATATTTTTGTATTTCAACTTTTGGCAAATGTATTGTATTTTGGGTAGGTATCTGCTACGAGCAGAGGTGCTATAAAATGGGTAGGTAATATATTTTTCTGACGGTAAAGTGTTGTTTTATATCCAAAGGGGCTCTGTGTTTGAATCGGGCCTCTAGAACTGCTCTGTGACCCGCTCATTTCTTACGTCATAAACATATGATTTTTCACCTATGAGAATGACACTACAAATGGTGTCTTCAGGTAAAGCCTCGTGAAATTCACAGATAATTTTAATGTTTGTCCTGTCATTTACCACAACTTGTTTCCTTTTTGAAGTGTTAATTACAAACATGGGTCTCCGTGTCTTGAATTCATCTGGTGTGTAATACATGTCAGTACTGCCAGTAGTGACACGCTTGAAAGCCGAAAATGCCTCATATAATTTAAGAAAATCATCCTTGGAAATGTCTAAATTATAATTTTCTCTAGGAAAGACCTCATTTCTGCCATTTTTAAGATATATGTTTTTGATGTTGCAGTTATCAAATCTACTTGAATTTTTTTCCTGATTATTGTGTCTCCCAGTCTGAAACAGTACCACTACAAAATCAGGCATGTCGTATTGTATGCTAGAGAATGAATTTGTAGCATCAAATTCATAATATGTGCCAGAGGCAGGCTTCTGTACAGATTGATATGTGTAAAATTGCAGAGGAACCTGTGGATTTTTTAGGATATCAGCTTTGTATTTAAGAGCGTAACTGGCCTCATATTCAACAACCGGGATTCTTAGCTCCATAGTCTGAATAATGCATTTGCCTGCATCTGGTAAGGTATTAGGCAAAGCTT